>NC_069690.1:16029308-16332338 GCF_023699985.2 Odocoileus virginianus | reverse complement strand
AAAGATAATTACAAAAGATGTTAAGTCATTCTTTATTGATGAACACTAATTCTCTATCCCAATGGATACATTTTAACTTCATTCTAGGTCTTGTCTTTGTTTCTATTTCACTGACATACTTGCTCTTATATGGGCATATTGCTGAAATAACCTTCCATCACTATTAAAAGTGACCCTACAACCTTAACTCCTCACGAACGAAAGTACGCTTTTAAGTGGAGCAGGGGAAACTGCTTTGCTATGGTAAATAAAGAAAAGTGTTTATAAACTATGGTAAGATATGCTCTTAAAAAACCAGTAAGTGTAAACATGCCTTACTTTACTGTACCAACTGGGCTTAGAAATTAACTCTTAAAACAAACTAAAATTTAGTTCTCAGCCAGTTACTCTCCTGAGATTCTAAACTTACTTATATCCTTGTCCTTGTCCTATTAGGTTGCAAAGTCAGAATCACAATTGGGGCTGTATCACTGAAAGACACCTCTTTTGGCGTGGCAATCTAGCCCAGTTAACGATGAAAAGTAGAAAGCCCATGTAGGATAGTCTAGTCCAAATTTTCTTCTTTTGTACCAACACAGCTTCCTTTTTCTCTACCCATAAAACTGAATACTGAGATGTATACACAGAGTGTGACTGTCCTGTAAATAAATACTAAGTTTCAAACTAGCAACTTTGGATTTTTTTTTTTTTTTTGATGTGGACCATTTAAAAAATCTTTATTGCATTTGTTACAATACTGCTTGTTTTATATCTTGGTTCTGTGGCCAGGAGGCATGTAGGATCTTAGCTCCCCGATTAGGATCAAACCCACATCCCCTGCATTGGAAGGTGAAGTTTTAACTACTAGATTGCCAGGGAAGTCCCAAAGTAGCAACTTTAGAAAGTTGCTCTTTTTCTCTTCGGAAAGTCCACACCACATAAGAAAGTCATGTTTTATAGCCACATTTCCAACTTTCTAAAAGCAAAAAAACCCCATCCATTTACTCCTTAATATTTACTAAGTAAATAGCATGTACCAGACACTCTACTGAATGCTGGGTCAGTGCACATCAGCACACCCAGACAGCGCACACCAGCTTTATCACTCATCCTGTGGTGAGCAGAGAACAACGTGGTATAAAACCCTTTCAGAAAATGAATCCTATTCGGAACTTCTAATACCAAGGTTCTGGTTGTCACAGAGTTGGGCAGCATGCGTCTGCCTCCCAGAGCCCCCTTTCAGCCTAGGGAAAGTAGAACACAGTGTAGAAAAGATGCTTGTACAGTAGAAAGAGTGAGAAACCTGTGCGTGCTAGAACAATACAAACTCCCAGGAGACTATTACATCTTTGCTGAGCACATGTAACACTGAAGGCAGCTGCAGACTAGAATTCCCTTAGCAGTATCTTTCGATCAAAAAGAAATATGGAAATAGAAGGATATAAATGGAAATATAGAGAGGACTTCCCTGGTGGTTCAGTCGTTAAGAATCTGCCTGCCAGTGCTGGGGACACAGGTTCGATCCACGGTCTGGGAAGATTCCACACGCCTCGGAGCAACCAAGTCCATATGCCACAACCACTGAGCCTGTGCTTCACAATGGGAGTGGCCGCTGCAACAAGCCGCCTGCGCGCTGCACCTGAGAGGGGCCCCCTCACCCCAACTGGAGAAAACCTGTGCGCAGCAACGAAGTCCTGGTGCGTCCCCCAGTGAAGAGACACATCCTAAAAGACAACTCAAACTAAGCTATTAAAAAACAAAAGCACAGAGCTCTGCAGTAAGAGAATCAAAGTAGCTTAACTGTCAATAAATGAGAGTGTGGACCTAATCTCGTCCAGTCTGTATAGAAAGTGAGGCTCCAGAGACAATTCTCCCCCATAGTGAGACGGCCCTTACCTTTCGATCTCCGCTCTCTGACTGGGGTTGGTGATGGCCGCAATGTACTGCATGATGTACTTACTGGCTTCTGTTTTACCGGCTCCGCTTTCCCCTAGGGGGAGAATTGTGGAAGGCTTAACATTCCCACTTACACCAAGCTAATGTTCAATCGAATTATTTCAAGTTTTCTTTTTTTTTTAAAAAAAATTGGAGAATCAAATTATTTCAAGCTTTTTTTTTTTTTTTAAAGTATCATTGCTTTACAAGTTTCTGCTAGTTTCTACTGTACGGCAAAGTGAACCAGCTACATGGACACATATATCCCCTCTTTTTTAGATTTCCTTTAAATTTAGGTCACCACAGATCCCTGAGTACAGCTGCCCTGTGTTATATAGGAGATTCTCATTAGTTATCTATTTTATTCATAGTAGTGCATATATGTCATCCCGATCTTCCCATCCATCACACCCCCTTTTCCCCTTGGTATCCATAAATTCATAAAGTTTTTTTAGAAAATATTTACTTTAATTTCTTTATTTGACTGTGCTGTGTCTTAGTTGTAGCCTGTGGGATCTAGTCCCCTGACCAGGGACTGAACCTGAGTCCCCTGCATTTGGAGCATGGAATCTTAGCCACTGGAACACCAGGGAAGTCCCCATTTGTCAAGGTTTGATGTAATTCATTTGAAATATTTTATGTTTCTTTCTTTTATTTTTTTTGAGTTATTTAACCCTGTCTTGATATGGGGTTGGTTCTAATGGATCTGAACATGGTAAAAAAATTTAAAACTATTGTAGAAGCAAAATAACAGATTACAGATCAAGACTTACTTAGTAAACAATATCAAGGGATAAAATGTGGCATACTAATTCCTTAAAGTCTTAGTATTTGGCAGTAACTCTGAAGTCCAGTGGAAAATAAACAAGAAAAGTGACAAATAGTAGCCACAGTGAAATTCATGTAACTTTGTTTTCGATAGCAGATTAAAAAAAATTTTTTTTTAGTGGGGATGAAAGTTTCTTTAATTACAGCAATTTTAGTGAAAAGCAAAAGCAGCAAGCTCCAGACATATAGTGTCACAGAAAAAGCATGACAACTGACATAAGGAGGGGAGAAGGGATAAATTTATAATTATCTGCCCAGATCTTTATTTTTTATTTATTTTTTTATTATTATTATTTTTTAAGTGGTTTTTGCCATACATTGACATGAATCAGCCATGGATTTACATGTGTTCCCCATCCCGATCCCCCCTCCCACCTCCCTCTCCATCTCATCCCTCTGGGTCTTCCCAGTGCACCAGCCCCGAGCACTTGTCTCGTGCATCCAACCTGGGCTGGTGATCTGTTTCACCAGATAGTATACTTGTTTCAGTGCTGTTCTCTCTGAACATCCCACCCTCGCCTTCTCCCACAGAGTCCCAAAGTCTGTTCTGTACATCTGTGTCTCTTTTTCTGTCTTGCATATAGGGTTATCATTACCGTCTTTTAAAATTCCATATATAGTTTATAATAGCCAGGACATGGAAGCAACCTAGATGCCCATCAGCAGACGAATGGATGAGGAAGCTGTGGTACATATACACCATGGAATATTACTCAGCCATTAAAAAGAATTCATTTGAATCAGTTCTAATGAGATGGATGAAACTGGAGCCCATTATACAGAGCGAAGTAAGCCAGAAAGATAAAGACCATTACAGTATACTAACACATATATATGGACTTTAGAAAGATGGTAACGATAACCCTATATGCAAAACAGAAAAAGAGACTCAGATGTACAGAACAGACTTGTGGACTCTGGGAGAAGGCGAGGGTGGGATGTTTCAAGAGAACAGCATTGAAACATGTATATTATCTAGGGTGAAACAGATCACCAGCCCAGGTTGGGTGCATGAGACAAGTGCTCAGGCCTGGTGCACTGGGAAGACCCAGAGGGATCAGGTGGAGAGGGAGGTGGGAGGGGGGACTGGGATGGGGAATACATGTAAATCCATGGCTAATTCAGTTCAATGTATGACAAAAACTACTGTAATGATGTAAAGTAATTAGCCTCCAACTAATAAAAATAAATGAAAAAAAAAAGAAAAAAAAAATTCCATATATATGCATTAGTATACTGTATTGGTCTTTATCTTTCTGGCTTACTTCACTCCGTATAATGGGCTCCAGTTTCATCCATCTTATTAGAACTGATTCAAATGAATTCTTTTTAATGGCTGAGTAATATTCCATGGTATATATGTACCACAGCTTCCTCATCCATTCGTCTGCTGATGGGCATCTAGGTTGCTTCCATGTCCCGGCTATTATAAACAGTGCTTCAATGAACATTGGGGTACATGTGTCTCTTTCAGATCTGGTTTCCTCGGTGTGTATGCCAGGAGTGGGATTGCTGGTTCATATGGCAGTTCTATTTCCAGTTTTTAAGGAATCTCCACACTGTTCTCCATAGTGGCTATACCAGTTTGCATTCCCACCAACAGTGTAAGAAGGTTCCCTTTTCTCCACACCCTCTCCAGCATTTATTGCTTATAGGCTTTTGGATAGCAGCCATCCTGACTGGCATGTAATGGTACCTCATTGTGGTTTTGATTTGCATTTCTCTGATAATGAGTGATGTTGAGCATCTTTTCATGTGTTTGTTAGCCATCTGTATGTCTTCTTTGAGAAATGTCTGTTTAGATCTTTGGCCCATTTTTTGATTGGGTCATTTATTTTTCTGGAATTGAGCTGCAGGAGTTGCTTGTATATTTTTGAGATTAATCCTTTGTCTGTTTCTTCATTTGCTATTATTTTCTCCCATTCTGAAGGCTGTCTTTTCACCTTGCTTATCATTTCCTTTGTTGTTCAAAAGCTTTTAAGTTTCATTAGGTCCCATTTGTTTATGTTTGCTTTTATTGCCAATATTCTGGGATGTGGGTCATAGAGGATCCTGCCATGATTTATGTTGGAGAGGGTTTTGCCTATGTTCTCCTCTAGGAGTTTTATAGTTTCTGGTCTTACATTTAGATCTTTAATCCATTTTGAGTTTATTTTTGTGTATGGTGTTATAAAGTGTTCTAGTTCCATTTTTTTACAAGTGGTTGACCAGTTTTCCCAGCACCACTTGTTAAAGAGGTTGTCTTTTTTCCATTGTATATTCTTGCCTCCTTTGTTGAAGATAAGGTGTCCGTAGGTACGTGGATTTATCTCTGGGCTTTCTATTCTGTTCCATTGATCTATATTTCTGTCTTTGTGCCAGTACCATACTGTCTTGATGACTGTGGCTTTGTAGTAGAGCCTGAAGTCAGGCAGGTTGATTCCTCCAGTTCCCTTCTCCTTTCTCAAGATTGCTTTCTGCCCAGATCTTTAAATGTTTATCCCTTGTGACCCAAAACTCCACGTGCAGAAATTTATACTCTAGAAATACTAAAAATATGAATATAATCAAATGATAATCTTCAAAGGTTTTAAGGCTATTTCTGCAGGCTATTCTATGTATTATGGCTAAAATCTGAAAGTAATATGCCCATTAGTAGAGGATTGGGTAAATAAATTATAATTCAACTATTCAACGTCATCCTACACAATTGTTAGAGACTGCACTACTTCTGTAGGTATTCCAGTGAAAAGATATCCACTATACATTGTTAAATGGAAAAACAAGTCATAACATAATTCTATAATATATAATTAATATGCAAGTGTGACTATATGTATTTGCACACAGAGAGAAAATTTATTAAAGGATAAATGCGTTTGGGACTTCCCTGGAGATCCAGTGGTTAAAGACTCTACCCTTCCAATGCAAGGGGCATGGGTTTGATCCCTGGTCAGGAAACTAAGATTCCACATGCTGTGCGGTGAAGCAAAAAAAAAAAAAAGGATAAACACTTTACTGTTCACAGGAGTTACTGTGAGAATTTTGGGAAGAACAAGGGATTCGAGGGAAAGAGACTTTCTGCTTTCACTTATAAAACTGCCTCCCTCCTGCCCCCTTTTAGAATCAGGCAATATTGCCTTCAAATTTTGTTTTAATAAAGGCCGTCCTAGAATATAACTCCCCAGCACCAACACTAAGTTGCCTTGCTTCTCTGACCCTCAATACTCTCATCCGTGAAGCAGAAACACAACTGTCCTACATTCTGATCAGAGAGCAGAGCTGACAACCAAAATGGAATAAAGATCACAAAAGGGTTTTTAAAGTATAAAAGCCACTCATGAGAATATGAGGTGTTATGAGCCTCGAGGGGAAGTCCCACAGTTTGGGAGAGGCCACCCTGGGCCATCAGGCAGGTATTTTCTTGTTTCCGACTCACTACACACGACTCCTTGAAGTGCTCGGTTTTACACAGAGAGCTCGGCGCCTGCTCTTGGGCACCCAGGGTCTGGCACCTGTTGACCCTCCTGCAGGCTTTTATAGCTCCAGCCCCCAACGTTGAGGCCATTTCCAGCCCCCACGCCTCCATGTGTCCCTTGACGCCAGCTCCATCCTGTTCACTAGTCTGACTTGGAGTTCATTCTTCCTTTTTGATGGGAACTTAGGATGTCTTCCTGGTTTCATTCTCTGATTATCTAAAATAAACTTTGTTACATTTTTATCCAGTAGTTCTATGCCTCTGAGATGAGAGGACGAATTTCCCATGTCAGCTCAGTCTACAAAATTGACCAGCAGTCCTTCTGAACATAATATATAACGTGTAAATGAACTGAGACTAGTGGATGGTCAGAAATGACAGAGATGATCTGGCATTTAATGTTGGTTACATTTTTTTCTCCTGTAAAATTATTTAAGCTTCTAACTTCAAAGAACATCTAGTTAATCATTTGGACATTTGAGTACCCAAATAAATTAATACATGTTGACTTTGGAAGCACAGGGCTCTCCTTAAATACCTGATATCACAATGCAAGTGTCTTTCGATCGCCTCTTCATAGCCTTGTAAGCAGCATCAGCAATGGCAAAAAGATGCGGGGGTCTCTCGTACAGCTCACGGCCTTTGTACTGCTCGATTGTGTCTCTCCCATAGATGTTCAACGACTTGTAGGGATTCACAGAGACGACGACTTCTCCAATGAATGTGTAGATGCGTCCTTTTTCAAATCTGCACACGAGTGGGAGAAAGGAAGACATGGATGTGGTTATTGTTGTTTAGTCACTAAGTTGTGTTTGACTCTTTGCCACCCCATGGACTGTAGCCCGCCAGGCTCCTCTGTCCATGGGATTTCCCAGGCAAGGATACTGGAGTGAGTGACCATTTCCTTCTTCAGGGAACCTTCCCTACCTGGGATTGAACCCGTGTCTCCTGCAGTGGCAGGCAGAGTCTTTACCACGGAGCCACCAGGGAAGCCCAGGTATGGTTAAGGAGAAATGCTGTTTCTTTCCTACAAGTCTCTTATTTCCAAGAAAATCCAAATATCCTAGGAGCAACTTGAGAACTGACACTTCACGATTCTGAGTTTACTTCTGGAGTTAATGCTTGAGGCTGTGTGGTCCTGCGGCTGCTGCTGGTAGAAAAGACCAGTGGGAGTTATCAGCCAAGAGAGAAGGAAGAATTTAATACCGGAGGCTGGAGATTTTCTAATTTCTATAATACAAAGGGGTAAGAAGGAGAAGAAATAAAAATGGCTGGGATAATATAAGAGCTCTAGGAGGAAAAGATACAGAAATTAAGCAGGTCTTGAAACCCATTTAGCCCGATCTTCAGTTGTAAAGAAAATTGTCCAAATATATTTATTTCTTCTCCCTCT
This sequence comes from Odocoileus virginianus, assembly GCF_023699985.2. NCBI lineage: Eukaryota > Metazoa > Chordata > Mammalia > Artiodactyla > Cervidae > Odocoileus > Odocoileus virginianus. The sequence goes on along the minus strand of NC_069690.1, from coordinate 16,324,746 downwards.
TGAAACCCCACAAAAATGTTAGTAAAGGAATAAAAACAGTAACATCCATACCAGAAAGAACAATAGAGGAGACATTTCTGGCATAAATCACATCCACTTTTTAAAAAATGACTGCCTAAAATTCCATGGTGTAGATATATACTTATTTATTTGATCACTCCACTTTCTTCCTGCTATCATGAGCAATATTGTAGAAAATACTCTCGGCACATAATCTTACAAATCAGTACTTTCATTTCTGTGAAACAGATCTCCAGGAATAGGATAGCCAGATTGAAAAAGTATGTATATTTTAAAAAGCATAACATGATCCCACCACTCACACATATAAGAGGCTAAAAATCCACTCTGTATATGTACGTGACAGGTACCTAACTGTGTGCATGGACTTCAGTCATGTCCAACTGTGTGTGACCCTATGGACTGTACCCTCTGTCCATGGGCTCCTCTGTCCATGGGATTCTCCAGGCATGAATACTGGAGTGGGTTGCCATGCCCTCTCCAGGGGATCTTCCCGAACCCAGGGATCAAACCTGCGTCTCTTAATGTCTCCTGTATTGGCAGGTGAGTTCTTTACCACTAGTGCCACCTGGGAAGCCCATATAATAACTGTACATAAATATATTTTGTAAATGATTACATGAGCCTGGAAAAATATGAAAGGCTGCATCAGGTTATGTCTTACGTATTTTTAAAAACATATAGTAGGGTGATGAGGAGGAAGGTCATGTGGGCAGCTGGAAGAAAGCCAGAGGAGCTAAGAAAAGAAAAAAAGAGTAAAAAAAAACCCCCAGCACATATGATATGACTCCAACTGTGAAAAATCATGCATCTATATCCGCAAAGAAAAAAATTCAACATAAAGTTTAGAAAACCTGTATTTATTTACCACTGACACATTAATTCATACTTATAAACACATATAAGGCCAACACCCAATGGACATTTCTACACAAGTGGTTGGCACGACATACTCCACCTGCTAAGAGGCACACGCAGACAGAGCTCACGTCCAAGAGCTGGAAGAAGGGAGTGCCAACACGGGAGGACGCTGGTCCACGGACAGGGGCTGGGTCTCTGAGCACTCCTGCTGTCGAGGAAGTGCATCAGAGCAATAACAAAGCCTAACCAGAGACCAGAGGGCAAGACCCGTAAACTCCCTCTGCACTGGAATGAAGGCTGTCGGCTATAATTAGGAGTGGAAACAAACATGCTGATAATGTCAGCAATAAATTAATACCATGATTTTTATCAAGTCGTTGTATGCTTAAATGAGAGTTATTGGCCACTTTGAGGTTTTCTGTGCATTTTTCTCCTGTGGTTTCCCTATGCATTCTTCCCATTGTTGGACAGAAAGTTTCCATGGTAGCTGAATGCACCAACCCCGGAGTCCTTGATACCTGGGTCCAAAGGGTCACGTTGAAATTTAAGAGCCGAGAGACTGTGAAAGCTGCTTAACCTCCACAAGTTTCAGCTCCTTCACCTATAAAATGGTGATAATTATATCCTTCCCTCCCTCTAGCATTGAGTAAGTACTTAAAAAAAAAGAAAGGCAATTAATCTTATGCATCCAATTATGTTCTGCATGAAGGAGATTTGTAATAAATGCTTTTATTTTATTAACATTGCTACTAGAAGCACAGCCATCCCTCCACACGAGGGATTAATGCAGTGATCATAATCTGATTCCCTGCCTCGGCTGTCAATCAACATAAGTCACGAGGAACATGTCCATATAACTCATACTCAAAGACCCACAAAAGCAAGAAGCAGCTAAGATTCACCGCTCAAGCCTTTCTGGTTTAACCTGTATGTTTGAAGGACACACTCAACAGCTTTCTTCAAAGATAAGAACTCAAAGGACAAAATTCTTTAGTTTAAAAAACACTGTCCAAACAGAAAAAAACACAGAGGAGGAGGAGGATGTTAGAAAAAAATATTACCTCATGAGTCTGGAACTCTGTGACTAAGAGACAGCAAATAACATATGAGATTAGAATGTTCTAAGATTCTAGGTTTGTCCAACCCCGCGCTTCCTCTGAAATTCCATTTTATTTCAAAAAGAATGTTTTGTTTATTAAAACTTTTGAGCATCTTTGTAAAATGCAATATATAAAACTTCCAATGTTAGCTATGAAGTTGAAGACAGTGGCAAAGGCTGAACAAGATACAATATGCAATACAATGCTTCAGCAAGAGTTTGGTTATGAATGATGAAACTTTCAATTTGGCCAGGTATTAAAACCACCACTAGATGGTGCCAACATACACCTTAACACCAACCCAAGATTTCCACTTGCTCTGGAGAGCCGCAGGGTGTGAAGTCCGCCAGCACTTAGGTAATCCTCACCTCTCTGATTGTCTCCAGGAGGAAAGGCAGTAATCATCCTCGATGACAAATGCTTGACACCATCTCTTTAGAGAGACCAAGGAAGGGCATTTCTACGATCTCTGTGTGCAAACCTTTGATGATAAACTTTTATCATTCATTCAGCCTATCTGAAATACTTCACGTTTTAGAAATTTTATAATTCATTATTCAAATATCTACTTTGTGCCAGGCGCTGGGCCTGACCCTGGGGATTAAAAAAGGAATAAAGAATAGGGAGTGAGTGAGTGACTGAAAGTCGCTCAGCTGGATCTGACTCTTTGTGACCCCATGGGTATAGTCCATGGAATTCTCCAGGCCAGAATACTGGAGTGGGCAGCCTTTCCCTTCTCCAAGGGATCTTCCCAATCCAGGGATCGAACCCAGGTCTCCACACTGCAGGCAGATTCTGAGCCACATTGCAGCTGAACCACAAGGGAAGCCCAAAGAACAGGGAAGTATTGTAAATAAATAATAATGATAGAGTGTGATGGGTAAGATACTAAAAGCATGTACCATGGTGGCAAAGATGATCACAACGAACGCCTTTTGATATGGAACGCTGAAGGGTAATATACAAACCACAGCAGGTTTGATTCTCTCTACTGGACTCTCCCAATTCCCTACAACACTTCCACCCACCCATCCGGCCCATGTCACTCTTGCTCTCACATTAATGAGCTATTTACAGTTCCCAGGGCCACCATGCCTGAGTGGTTTGTCCACAGGGTCCATTCTGCCTAAATACCTTTCTCCACTTGTCTCTTTCCATCATATGCTTGGCAGATTCCTACTCCTTCAAAAGTCCAAGCATCAGCTCCTTCAGGAAGCCATTCATGGTACCCTATCTCCGACTCTAGGATGATATGGTCTTTGTTCTGTTCAGATTCTTCCCCCCTTTGAAACTTCCCAAGTAGTGAAAACAGCTTAACAGCAATTGATATTTAAAACAATTTTTAAAAGAATATATTTAAAATATTTATTGAATGGGCCATGTATTTTCACTGCCTTCTGAATGAAACAAAGAGGTACTAAGCTTTTGAATTAATGAATAGCAAGGTGATGTCTTATACATGAATTCTGAAACATTTTAAAAAATACAGACCTCTTTAAACTTTTTTTTTTTAAAGAAAAACATAGCCTTGTTAATTTGCATGTGCTTGTACAAAAGATTACCTATAACAAGAAGTCAAGATGTATGTAGCTCTCTCAGATCGGTCACGGACGGCCGGTGTATACACCACCACTGGGGTGGGGAACCCACACAAAACAACACTACAGATAATGAATTGCTCATTGTGAACATGAACTTAAGCAAGAAGACAGAACCATGTGGCAAGATTAGAAGTATGGGAAGGAGGTTGGCCTAGCCAGAGCAGAAGACTTGTATCAGACAATGTCAGAGAACAACTGAAAAAGTAGGAAGGAGTCAGATTTGATATGATATGATAGGCTTTTAAAAAAAAATTGAGGTATAATTGACATACAACATTATCTTTGTTTCAGGTATACAACATAACGGTTCAATATTTGTATATACTGTGAAACAGTCAACACAGTAAGTCTAGCTAAAATCTGTCCCTATACGTCGCTACTTTCTTCTGATGAGAATTTTTAAGATCTACTCTCTTAGCAATTTTCAAATATGCAACACAGTATTATTAGCAATAGTCACCATGCTGTCCATTATATTCCCATGACTTATTTATTTTATGACTTGAAGCTTGTACCTTTTGACTCCCTTCACCCATTTCCTATCCCCCACCCCAACCCCCATCTCCGGCAATCACCAATCTGCTTTCTCTTATCTATGAACTTGGGTTTTTTTTTTTTTTTTAAGATTCCACATATAAATGGGATAGCATGGTATTTGTTTTTTCTCTCTGACTTACTTCACTTAGCATAATGCCCTCATTTCACAAACTGCAAGATTTCCTTCTTCAGTATTCCATTGTACCACATATTCATCTACTTATCCACTGATGGACATTCAGGTTATTTTCTGTAACAAAAGGCTTTGAAACCTAGGTTGAGGAAATCTAAATTGAAGGTGATTGAAAACCAGGAAAAAGGTGAAGACTTCTAGCTAAAGAGATCAATGAGGCTGCGTCTCAACGAACGGAACAACAGTAGAAATGAGGGAAAGAGAAATTCAAGTTGTTTAAAAGGGATAGTGGGCCGAATTTGAACATACATTGAGTATGAGAGACAAAAATATATTTAACCTGTGACACGGGTGGAAGAGAAACAGGAATTTATTTTGGATGATGAGATTCCAAAATGCACTCCCATAGACTTAAAAGCTCGCTCACTAACAGAATTCAGGGTTACCCTTGATTGACTTCTTAAACTATTAATTATCATCAGGAGGAAAATTCCCTGCACACTTAATAAAATAGGCACTTAGCCATACTGTGCATTTAAGAAAATTTTTATTCATGAATAAATACTATTTATTTCATGAGAACATACGTTTTCAAATATGTGATGCTTAACCACATCAACTGGCCTGTTTTCTTTCCCTTTTCAGTGCGAAGGAAACCTTAAATTGCTAAAAATAATGTCCATACTTCTCAGGACAGGAGTTCACCTGCACTTAAACCTGCCATTTTTTTGTCTTCCATTACCTCCTCAACACCTTCAATTTGGGTTCCTTTCTAGCACTGCAGTAAACCTTGATCAACTTCCCAAAGTTAAGTGAAAAGTGAAGTTGCTCAGTCATGTCCGACTTTTTGCAACGGCATGAGCCTGCCAGGCTCCTCCATCCATGGGATTTTCCAGGCAAGAGTGCTGGAGTGGGCTGCCATTTCCTTTTCCAGGGGATCTTCCCAACCCAAGGATCGAACCCGGGTCTCCCACATTGCAGGCAGACGCTTTACCATCTGGGCCGCCAGGGAAGCCCTCCCAAAGTTAAGTACCCAATGAAACAGCTAAATCCGCTGGCTGATGGTCCTCCTCATACTGGCTTCTCAGAAGCATCTGACACTGACTCCTGTTTCCTCCCTACATTCCTTCCTGGCTTCTATGCATTCTTGGGGTTTCATCCTCAGTTTCCTTTGCTGGCTCCTCTTTCCTCATGATCTCTAAACACCCAAGTTCTCCAGGGTTGAATCCAGTATCAACTTCAAACATCACCTAAGACAGGGGTCCCCCACCTCTGGGATCTAATGCCTGATGATCTGAGCTAGAGCTGATATAATAATAACCGAAATAAAGTGTACAATAAATGTAATGGGCTTGAATAATCCTGAAAGCAAACCCCAACTCCCGTCCATGAAAAAACTGTCTTCCACAAAACTGCTCCCTGGTGCCAAAAAGGTCAGGGACTGCTGACCTGAGGCATGCCCATTTAAGGAGGCTGGAGTAACAATATCTTAGTTCTACTCTACCCTCTGAAAAATCAACAAGACAAAAACCAGAAAAGAAAACTTTATCTAGGAGAAAACAGAAAACTAGCCACAACTCAGAAACACAATCTATGAAGAGAGGGTGTGAAGCATTAGAAAATGATCCTCGTGGAAGGGGGCATGCTTCCTGCTAAGAGTGAGCATGTGCTTCTACAAAGTCCAGTCATGGGAGCAAGTCCTCCAGAAACAGCTGTGGCTCTCAAGTGGCCAAACTTTTTTTTTTTTTTTTTGGCTGCACCATGCAGCATGCAGGACCTTAGTTACCTGACCGGGGATCAAAACCACACCCGCTGCAGAGGAAGCACAGAGTCTTAACCACTAGACCACCAGGGAAGTCCCCAAACCAACAATCTTTTGATAAGCTTGGCAGGGTCTGGGGATGCAAGTGGCTGCAAAACAAGAGGTCCCATTTGACACTTTTGAAGAGCTGCAAAGTGGAGATAAATAAAGACAGGAGTGGAAATTACATTTTTGCAGAAAAAAAAAGTAGGTTGTCAGAATGCTGAGGAGAAAATGAAAAAGTAGGTACAATTGCTCTGTGGCAGATGATCTTCATAAATGTAAAGAGGCAATGCTAACTCGTCTCCCAGAAGTCTCACATGTATGTATGGGACCTGCTTGCTAGTTGGTCAAATTGCCTGTCATTTCCAGGCAGAGTGTTGGTGAGAAAGGGTCTAGAAGTAACAGATCCTAAACTTGGAGATCTACAGATCCTTCTGCACACTAACTTTCAGCAACTAACAACCCAGAATGGAACATACCTATTCAAAGTTGGCAATAATCTGAAGTGAACCAAAAAAGAATGTCTGTATGTGCATAACTGAGTCACTTCCCTGTACAGCAGAAATTAGTACAACACTGTAAATCAACAATACTTAAATAAGAAATAGATGAATAAAAAAGAAAAAAGTGAGCCAGAAATGGCGCCCTTGATCAGATGTTAAAAGGAAAAGAATGGGACAGACAAAAAGCAGATCAAGAATACCCGAGGAAAGTAAGAATTCATCACAAAGGAGAAAAACTATGAAAAAAAATTCCTGCATGAAAGCAGAGTATAAAGAATATATAGCCCTATAAACCAGGAGATCAAAGAGAACATCATTTTTAAAAAGAGCTTTCATTTTAAAAATCATTTTTAAAGGAGAGACACCAAAAGAGTGCAAGAAAAGAAAAACCCACAGAAAGGAAGGTCATATTAAAAGATATAAAAAGAGGAATGGGCACTGCTGCAAAAAGCCAGGGACAAGAAGAGGTGGAGACATGTAAGCAAAAGGAAATGGAAAAACAAAATTAAGCAGGAAGAAGGAAAGGAGAGGAGGAGGAGGTACTGGAGGTGACGTAAGGAGTGCTTCTGAAGGGTTCTGTACATGATAACGGTGACATTTCAGAACAGCAGTAACGCTGATCATGAATGTCCACAGTGTTAGAAAATGAGCTAGCCACCTAGGGGGAAAAAAAACACAAAAACAAAGCCAGATTATCAGTGTGATGGCTTGAATTGTGTTCCCCCAGGAAGGTACGTTGAAGTCCTCAGCCCTGGTAGCTGAGAGGGTGACCTTATTTGGAAATGGGGCTTTTGCAGATGTGATCAAGATGAGGTCATTGGATGGGCTCTAATCCAGTATGACTGCTGTCCTTCCAAGAAGAGGAAAAGGCCTGTGAAGACAGATGGACAGGGGGGATGCCCTGCGATGACAGAGGCAGATGCAGCTACAAGCCACAGAACGCCACGGTCTGAGGGTCACCACTGGAAGCTAGGAGGAAGTGGGGAAGGACTTCTCTACAGGTTTCAGAGAGAGCATGGCTGGCTGAAAACCTTCACTTTGGACTTCCAGCCTTCAGAACTGTGAGACAGTCAATGCCCATTGCTTTAAGACACTTTGCTTGTTGTGATTTGTTATAGCAACTCTAGGAAACTGGTGCAACTAGTTATACCAAAATAAGTTCCATGAAAACATGTTTCAATTTCACTTTCATTTAATGAAATGCAGATCAGTGGTACAATTTTTCACCTGTAGATCAAGAGGTTCATAGTGAACAATGTTAGCAAGAATATGGAGTCACAGGGGAAGTGGGGGTGGGATGAATTAGGAGATTGGGATTGGCACATACAGATTACTATTAAATAGAAAACAAACAAGAATCAATTGTATAACAAAAGTCTACTTGGTGCTCTGCGGTGACCTAAATGGGAAGGAAATCCAGAAAACAGGGGATATATATGTATGGCTGATTCACTTCACTGTACAGCAGGAACTAATACAACATCGTAAAGCAACTAGACTCCAATAAACATTTTTTTAAAAAAAGAATAGGAGTCATAGATAACAGTCCCATCACAGGTATCCCCTTAATTGGTCTGACCCATTTCAATCTCCATACAGCAGGAGGCATGATCTGAAGATATAAATCTAACTCCTCATTCCTATCCTGGCCGCTCCTACTTTTCTGGTGCCTCAGACGGTAAAACGTCTGCCTACAATGCGGGAGACCGGGGTTCAATCCCTGCATCAGGAAGATCTCCTAGAGAAGGAAATGGCAACCCACTCCAGTATTCTCGCCTGGAAAATCCCATGGATGGAGGAGCCTGGTAGGCTACAAACCATGGAGTTGCAAAGAGTCGGACACAACTGAGCAACTTCACTTTCACTTTTCATTCGTATCCTTAAATCTTTTCACTGGAAAATCTCAATGTCAGGTCAATCTGATATTGAGCTATTGGCTCATCTCATGCCAACTAGTTACCCCTGGTCACTGTGTACTCTGGCTGAGAAGACAAGTTCTTTTCCCTTCTAAACTGCTCACCCCCAACATCCCCCACTTGTTTGTTTCCTTTATAGTAATTTGCCACAAGCAGTTTCTTGTTTACTTGTTTACTGTCTGTCTCCAGGGGAATATAGGCCATATCTACTTTGATCATTGCTGTGTCTTCAGCATGCAACATGGCCCTGGAATTTATATGGGGGTGGTTAAATATTTGATGAATGAAAAAATACAGGAATGAATGCATGAGTTCTTTTAGCCCACCTCTACCTGGTGCTGAGAAAAACTGAAGTCAGGAGCAGAAGGAGGTGACAGAGGATGAGATGGTTGAATGGCCTCACTGACTCAATGGACGTGAGTTTGAGAAAACTCCAGCAGACAGTGAAGGACAGGGAAGCCTGGTGTGCTGCAGTCCACGGGGTTGCAAAGAGTCAGACACAACTGAGCGATTGAGCAACACTCTCAGAAAATGGTTTTGCATTCTACTTACAAGAAAATCCAGGTTATCAGGTGTGCAAAACTTTAAATCACTGGCCATCATTACCATTTTTTCTATTTATATACTTAGTTTCACTGAGGAAACTTCTTATTTCCTTGTGACTTTCAAAAATTGGGGGTAGGGTAGAGAGGGAGTATTAAAATATAGCAAGATGTCACCCTGGCTAAACATGGGCCATAACCCTAGGATTCAACATAAAAAAGTCTTTCCCTTCATGTAGGAAACGCCACAAAATTTAGATATAAAGGTTGGGAAGATCCCCTAGAGAAGGGAATGGCAAACTCCACTATTCTTGCCTGGAGAATCCCATGGACAGAGGAGCCTGGAGGGCTATAGTCCATGGGGTTGCAAAGAGTTGGACACGACTGAGCAACTAACACTGCTACTACTAGCCATTTTTATCCCAGGAAAATATAATTGAATGGTACCTACTCCAGTCAAGACAGGTTTTTCACTGGCAGAGAAAGAAGTTACAAAACACGTGGGGTTGACTTAGAATTGGAGAATTTAGTACAAACTTATGGCTTATGAGGGATAAACGGAGGATGATGTATAAACACACACACATTTCCTAGTTCCATCTGCTGAGAAAGCTTAGAAGCAATGACACCCAGATGTTGGCTTGTAAATATTATCCTTCTTAACTAAAAGGACCCAGGGTTCCTTGGAGAAAAACTGACTCCAGAGCTTGTACAGGAAAACAGAAGATGAGCCTGGAATGCCACGTTGTGACAGAAAGTAGGGACAAAAAAATAGTACTCAAGGGAAGGAGAGGGAAAAGTTAAAAGGACGGAGGAGCCATCAGGTGAATGAATGGTTCCCTGATGAAATCTGGGGCCACGGGAACATTAAGATAAATAATGTCAGGAACGTCATAATCCTTTGAATACAGTAAGAATCTATGCATCCACATTAATATAAAAAAGAAATAAATAAGAGAAGGAAAAGCCCTTTAGAGTGGAAAGCCACTTAAGAAATATAGAAAGAATGATCTGAGTTAGACAATGATCCGTGTATGCTAAGACGAGGAGTTGAAAATATGACAAGGAAGAAGATATTTACATGGACTCAAAGGATCTCCCAGCAAATCACTTCTTAATTACAAAAGAGAAAGACAATAGCTTTACAATGGAGAAACCTTATAACCACTTAAACCAACTAAGTAAAAGTAATATCACCCAATATTGAAACAAACTATTAATAACATATGTGCCTGAGATGATCAGTTTGATGTGTCAAGTTGACTGGGCCGTGGCGTGCCCAGATATTTGGTCAAACATTACTCTGGGTGTTGCCTTTTTGGTTAAGATTATACTACAATCAGTAGACTGAGTAAAGCAGAGTGCCCTCCCCAATGTGTGAGCCTCATCCAACCATCAAAGGCCTGACTAGAATTAAATGAGTAAGAAGGCATCCTTTCTGCTTGGCTGTCTTTGAGCTGGGACATAGGTCTCCTGCCTTTGTACACAGACTCAAACTAGAATTTACACCATTGGGTCTTTTTCTTGCCAACTGCAGGTGATGGACTTCTCAGTGTCCATAACTGCATAAGCCAAAAATTTCTGTACACACACACACACACACACACACACACACACACACACACTCTCTCTCTCTCTCTCTCTCATTTTGTTGGTTCTGTTTCTCTGGGTAACCCAAACTAGTGACAGACTGTGGTACCAACAGAGGCTCCAGAGGGACAGAATTTTGAGGATGAGTTTTCTGAACTGATGCTGGGGGTTCTGGAATTGGGGCTATTTGAAATGATTATATTGAAAGTCACTATGACTCTGTTCAGGTAGTAAAGAGGGCACCGACAGCCCAGAGTGTGATCTGACCCCTGAGATAGATCAATATCTCCATCAGATGCTCCCAGCCAACCTTTGTAGGAAGCAAGGAGCTAGGTGATGATCCATGATACTTTCAAATTCTTGGAAAAGTAACAGGAATGGGAAATCAGCTGGGAGGTGCTAACGTCCCTGGACAAAGTAGTGAATGAAAAGGATGATCCTGTACCATGAAATGATGGGAAAGCTCCTGTGTGTGTCCTGGAGGAGAGCTGTGTCTCCCATAGTCTTGGGGGTGAGGATCTAGAGAAATGAAGAGCCTCCTGGTAGGAGGCAATGAGGACTCAACCATCACTTCCGTGGCATCTGCCAGAAACTCGCGACCCAAAGATAATAAGGGGGAAATGGAAAAGAACCCTAAATTGAAGGAGAGTCTACAAAAGAAGTGGAAAACCTCACAGTCACGAAAATAGACAAAGGCTGAATAACAGTCAAGATGAGAAGAGATTACAACAACTAAAGATGCAAGGCACACTCCTAGGAGGCTTCTTGTGGTATTCTTGCAACTTGTCTGTAAATCAAAAATTGTAGCAAAATTAAAAGTTGCAAATAAAAATCCAACTTCTAGACTTCCTTATATAGCAGGTTTAAACTTTGATAACTTAATACTTTTGAATAGGCAAGAGCTATCAGTGAATAGGCAGTGAAAGTACTTCTCTCATCAGAAGTATTCACTGTCACTAGTTTCATGTGAATTCTTTCAGGAATAGTTTATGCATACAAACACATATGCATTCACATGTTTTAACAAAGATGACTTTTTTCTAATTAAAAAAAAATGTATCTTGGCTATGGTTTCATGTAAGTAAAGAGAGAAAGGCCTCATTTTTGATGTCTCTGTAGTACTTCATTTCATGGGTGAATATACAGGGAAATATTTAATTGGTCATTACCAATCATTTGTTACTATGAACAATGCAACTATAAAAACAGCATATATTTCTTCGTGCATATGTGTATATATGCTTGTAGAAGACATTCCTAGAATTGAAATTGCTGAGAGGACTGTCTGCAATTTAAACTGCTAAATGATTGCCAAATTATCCTCCAAAGAGGTTGTAGCAATTTACACTTTCATTTACAATCTATGAGAGTTTCTATTTTCCTGGGTGTGGGTTTTTCTCAACCAATGATGCTGGCCCATTTTGAAAGGACAGCCTATATTGCAGTTTTATTTTCAAAGTACACAAAACTTTGACCCCTTTCTTTACAGGTGCACCGAACTTACGCAACACTCATTAGCTTACTGCCAAGTGTCAGAAGGCTCAGTTCGCTTTCCCCAGTTCTTGGAGAAGAATCTCTCCCAAGGATGAAAGCATCCTGTCTCTGCTTCTGGCAAAATCATGGTCTTCATGTGAGGCAGTCAATTTGCTTTATCCCCTTTGTTAGACAGTATCTTCCTGAGACAGGCAGGGACTACGCTGGAAAGATTACGAGATGGAGAGTTACACAGCCCTGGAGCCCTGGGTTTGAATCCTGCTCAGCTAGCTGCTGTCTGTGTGCAGTCATACACATGTGGGTAATTAATAAGCGCCACATACCAGGCACTATGCCAGGAGTCTGAGTTTCAAAGAAGAATAAGGCATGGTACTATTGCAGTAGGTTTACACAGACAATGTCATGTAGTACAAATAAGGAAAGCGGGTTTAAAAATTACATATTCTCTTTGTTTTATCATTGCCTTCTTGCTCCCATTTTCCCTCCCTCTTTCTCTCTCTCTCTCACACATATGCTGTTTCAGAAAAAATCTAAGGCAATAATAACAAGAAAGAAAGGATGCTATGGAAGCTTAGAGAAAAGATACCTAACCCAGCTCTAGGAGTGGGAAGGCTCAAAGAAGGCATCCTTAAAATTAAGTTACTTGACATTTAAGTTATTTATGTGACTAAACAACTTTCATATAGGTAGTTGCAGGCACCACTGGATTTACAGCGCCTTCAGAGTTTCTGAAATAGGATGCTCTATCTTGACTTTTCATTAATCCACTGCAGCCTTGGAAGAGAAGGCCTGGGCAGTTTTACCACAGCCCGCCAGCGACTGCAGTGCATGGACCTCCCTGGACCCTCGCAGCAGACAAAAGGGCACAGGAAGAACGTGCTCTCTGCAGGTGCAGAGAACGGACGGGGGACACACGGGGCGGGGGGTGGATGATGGGGTGAGTCGGGGGATTGATACTGACATATGTGCACTCATGTGTGAAACACAGCCGGTGGGGCCCTGTTGAATAGCAGGGAGCTCAGCTCAGCACTGTGAGGACCTACATGGGTGGGGTCGGGTGGCAGGGAGGTTAGAGAGACAGGACCTGTGTACACCTGTGTCTGATTCATGCTGATGTGCGGCAGAAACCAACATGACACTGTAAAGCAATCAGCCTCCAATTAAGAGGGAGGGGATATACGGGGCCTCCCTGCTGGCTCAGTGGTAAGGAATCTGCCTGCCAATGCAGGACACGTGGGTTCAATCCCTGAGTCCAGAAGATCCCCTGGAGAAGGAGATGGCAACTCATGCCAGTGTTCTTGCCTGGGAAAGCCCCTAGACAGAGGAGCCTGGCAGGTATAGTCCATGGGGTCACAAAAGAGTTGGACAGGATGTCGCGATAAACAACAACAATATTGGATTCACTTCGTTGTACAGCAGAAATTAACACATTATGAAGCAACTATACCCCAACTTAAAAAAAAAAAAATGTGCTCTGGAACCAGATGGCGATTTAGTACCAAGTAGCTCTACAATTATATGCAAGTGACCTTCCTTCTCTGCTAGAGAGGTTCTTTCTCCATCTGAAAGGTGGGATGATGCTAGTATCTACTTCACAGGACTGTGATAAGAAATGAGACACTCCACCTGTAGACCCCGAGACACACTACTGACACGTGTTAAGCGTGCAGAAGACCAGGTCCTATTTTTACCATGAGCAGCACCGCCAGCCCTCCGAATGGCAGGAAGCCTCTTTTCCCCACGCAGGTCCCATTGTCCCACTCACTGCACATGTGCTGAGCTGTTTATCCTCAGGCAAGGGTCACTTTTGTTAGCAGAATGGATCATGATCCAGCTTGCCGTCATGTCTGGAAATCATTTTTCTAGGACAGACCCTCTTAAACCAAAACCCCTCCATAAAACGTTTAAGCTTTTTGCAGGACATAGGCAAGTGGCTAGGGCCACTGGCAGTGGTTTTTGTAGACTTCTTGAGTCCATCTCTTGGTTTTCTTCTCCAGAGAAATATCTCTTAACATGAGCAGCACAAGAGGCAGTCAACCAGAAAGTGTGGTCGGGAGATGCCTGGCTGAATTACTCACTCATTCACTCCTTCCTTCTTTCCTTCCCTTCCCTTCCTTCCTCCCTCCCAGTGAAAATAATCTGCATTTGATATATACCTTTTAAGGGCTTGCCTGGTGGCTCAGATGGTTAAAAATCTGCCTGTGATATGAGAGACCTGGTTTCAATCCCCGGGTTGAGAAGATCCCCTGGAGAAGGGAATGGCTACCCACTCTAGTATTCTTGCCTGGAGAAGTCCATGGACAAGTAGCCTGACAGGCTGCAGTCCATGGGGTCCCAAAGAGTGGGACATGACAAAACGGCTAACATTTTGACTTTCTTATACTTTTTAAGGTAATGATTACTTTTTTGAAACACATTTGTATTATAGAGTAAGGTATGCCTTGCAGAGAAAGAGTCACTTCAAACGTTCTTATTGCTGTCTTTAATTTTTTTTGCATTCATTCATTCAATACATCATTATGAGTGCCCATGCTCCATGCTGGGAACCGTGCTGGGAACCATGGGGGGAGGAGCGAACAGACAGAGGTGTCTCAGCCCTACTGCACACTAACGAGAAGGACTGCGCTTGACAAGGGCTCAGGGGAGGGGCAGGAGGATGTGCGCTGCCCTGGTGGAAGGGGGAAAATGTGCCTGAGAAGACACAGCAGGACAACAGGACCACGTCCCAGCAGAGAGAACAAGGGGACAATGACGTCAGGGGTGTGAGGGGAGAGGCTAGAGTGTGCAAGCCTTGCAGGCATATTGTAAGGATCTGAGGATTTATTTCAAGGGCAGAATTGTAAGTACTGGTCACATTTGCTTTTTTTGAAACCCCCCTCTGATGGCAAGGTGGAAAGTGAGGAGGCTACAGTATTAGCCCCAGGAAGGGATGACCAGGGCTTTGATTGGAACAAAACAGTGGAGAGACGGAGCAGTGGCCAGTCTGGAAGAGCAGCAGCAGAATTGATGAGACACGATGACTTAGACGGGATGTGGGAGGTGAGAAGGGGTGCGGAGGGTCGGGCTTTCTCACATCCACAACCGAGCAGACCATGACGCTGCCTGTGAGTGAGAACAGTGGAGGAAGAGCAGAATTTAGGAGGTGACCAGGATTCTGACAGGCAAATTCCTGAGAGATGGCCAAGGGAAGGTGTTCTTTTTCCCTCTCTCATAATCTAATTAAATCTGATCCCTTGGCCACAAAGGGAATAACACAGAGTATTAAGAAAACAGAGAGGGCAGTCAGAAATCTTTACCTGTCATGGTGGTCAGACCTGGTCAGGGGACCACATGCACTACTGTCCAATTTAAAATCAAGAAGATATTAAAGAGATAGTAGATATGGGTTCTACTATAAAATTTTCACTATCTGAATTTGATCATGTCAAGTTACTCCGTGATTCTACTTTCTTGGTGTAAGAAAATACGAGACACAGTCCAACATCCTCCTCCATAAAGGCTATCTACTGAGGTTCCAGGTAATGAGGTTAAAAATAAGAATATGATGACTAGCTCTCAGCACTGTCTACATCTGTTGGCTAGGAGAGACACTTTTTAACATATGTCACAACTCACTGACCTAGCATAAGGAAACAGAACATTTTAAGGTATATTTCAATGAAAACAATGTAAGTCTCGAGGCTATAAAACATAATCTGTCAAACACAGCAGCTGGGGTGACTGCTTTTCAGTTTGTGTTGTTTCGTCTGCTGGGGTGTCTGGAAGGGTTCAAATTTCAAATCGATCAACATCATGAGAAGGATCCTGCCCACTCAAGGGGCACTCAGCCAACCAGCCTCTTTACAATAGATGAGTGTCTACTACAGCTGGTGTCAGGACATGTCCATGCTGGATAGAGAATCACTATTAGGTTGGACATAATATTGAACATGAATCTGAAATGTTTAGGCTTTGATGCTGCAGAGAAACTTGTTCTTTCCATGAAATCATAAAAGGTCTGTAAGCTTACCAAACCCACATCATGGCATGCACGTCATCTGCTTGGTCATCGTCTGCCACCAAAAAATATTTTTTTAATATATTTAAAAAATTTACCTGGCTGCACCGGGTCTTGCAAAATTCTGTGGCAACATGCAGAATCTTTAGTTGTACTACGGGAACTATTAGTTGCGGCATGTGGGATCTTAGTTCCCTAACTAGGGATCGAACCTGTGCTCCCTGCATTGGAAATTCAGAGTCTTAGCCATTGGGCCACCAGGGAATTTCCCTCCCTATAGCTTTTCCATAGTATTTAAATATTTCATTGACTGATGTTCCTCAAATCCTAGTAGAAGAAATATAAAGACTGGTGAACCGAACCCACAGTAAAGTAAAGGAAAGGAAAGGAAAATAAGGGACTGTAAGAGTGTGCAGAAACTAGAGACTCTCAGACCAAGAGAACAGATGTTTAAATAGTCACACAATACTAGGAAAAATAAAAAACAAAACAAACGAAAAACTCCTACAAGATGTCATATATTTTACAACATCAGTGTATGACTAAATCACAACAGCATTATTTAGCCATGAGATGCTGAGTGCCTGATGACAGGCATGAAGATCTAGACCAAAGATAAAAAGGAAACTGTCCTATGACACAATATTTTCTCTTCCAATTGACAGGTAACAAATAGAAATTGTCCAACACAGGGCTCAACTCTTACATATTTATTCCTCTGCATCCATTTTATTTACAAAAGAGTTTTGATTTCAGTAACCGTTTGACTATCTGGCATGACCTTGAGTAAGGAGGTAGCCCATTTACAAACATACTCTGCTCGAGAAAATGAATCGGAAAATCCTTTGATAGGAATGCACAATCATATAAATGGATAATGATTATGCATTTTAAATAATACTATAAATCACTTAAACTACAGTACTGAACACTCTTTTCATTTTTAATTTGTTTTAATTAAAAATTTTTTTATTGAAATATAGTAGATTTACAATGTTGTGTTAGTTTCAGGTATACAGAAAAGTGACTCAGGTCCTTGTTGATCATCTATTTTATAAACAGTAATGAGTATATGTTAATTCCAAACTCCTCATTCATCCCTCCCCCCGCAACTTTCCCTTTTGGTAGCCATAAGTTTGTTTTCCATGTCTGTGAATCTATCTCTGTTTTGTATGTAAGTTCATTTGTATCAATTTTTTTTTTAGAACTGCACACTCTTTAAAAAAACAGATATATTCTAGTGGGGTGGGGTGGCGGTGTGGGGGAGAGACTCAAGAACAGGGGATATGTGTATACTTACAGCTGATTCACTGTTACTGAACAGAAGAAACACAACATTACAATTATACGCCAACTTAAAAAAATGTGAAAAAAACCAAATACATAAATGCCACAGATGTCTGAGGACTAAAACTAAGTAGGGAAAACAGGATTTTTAAAAAATGTTTAGTTATTAAGCATTTTAAAATTCTCTATAATTTTTATTTTCTTTCTTTCTTCTAAAAATAAAAATTTTTATTTTCTTTGGAGTGTAGTTGATTTACAATGTGTTAGTTTCTGTGTACAGCAAAGTGATTTAGTTACTATATTTATATGTACATATACCCATTCTTTTTCAAATTCTCTTCCAATATAGGTTATTATAGAATACTGAGTAGGGGTCCCTGTGCTATACAGTAGGTCCTTGTTGATTATCTGTTTTTATAGATAGGAGATTTGGGATTCTTATCCTATTTACCCCAGATTTTAACTGGCAGGAAGCCCCACTATCTCACCTGCACCCAGGTATCCTGCTCCCTGGGTTCTCTAGATGACAGGAAGGCTTAACAGGTATTCACTGTCACTTTTTCACAACTATGCCTAACTTAGTAAATGACAGAACAGCTACTCAATATACTGTATCACTTTTTAAAAACTATAGTTGGGAGGGACTTGGGGGGGGTTCAGGATGGGGAACACATGTAAATCCATGGCTGATTCATGTCAATGTATGGCAAAAACCACTACAATATTGTAAAGTAATTGGCCTCCAACTAATAAAAATAAATGAAAAAACAACAACAACAACAAAACTATAGTTGTTTAACCCGGTTTTCATAAACACATGAAGGCTGTGCTCATCAGCCTTGGGACCACCAAGTAGGCTGCTTTTGGGTACAAGTTGGGCGACAGCTGTGTGGCAGGTGACACTGCGGCCAAGTGAACGAATTCTCTCCTTCCCACTTTACTGTCATGACACCTCTTTTAAGTTCAATAAACAAAGTCATACTCAATTTCTATTTATCGTGTACTTATTGTGCAAGAATTACGTTGGATATTTTTCATGTATGTTGCTAACTATACATACATTTTGTTTGAAATGTTAACAGAAAATCTTCCCAATCCTCCTTTTTTGATATCACATACCCCAGTTACAGGTAAGAAGGAAGTCACCATATATTTGAAACAATCACCTAACAATTATCTCCACTTAGAGAAATGTGAAACACAAAGAGACGCAGCTTTCACTGGCCTGGGAGGCAGATCTGTTTCTACTACAGGAGGAATTTCATAAGAGCAAAGAAACTGGAAATGTGCCCAGATGCTCCTAAGTTATGTGTTCAGTGATTGTTTCTGTTGGGGTGAGCTAGTAACTGCCAGTGAGGATTTTAAAACCAGCAAAAATATTTACTGAGTGAATGAACGAGCAGTCAGAAACTTTGTCGTCTGGCTCTTTCCTTGGCGTTCTTTGTCAGAAATCCACAACAGGGACTTCCCTAGTGGCCCGGTGGTCAGGAATCCGCCTGCCAATGCAGAGGACACAGGTTCGATCCCCGGTCTGGGAACTAAGATCCCACAGGCTGCGGGGCAACTGAGTCTATGCACCACAACTACCAAAGCCTGTGCACCTTAGAGCCTGAGCTCTGCAACAAGAGAAGCTACTGCAATGAGAAGCCTGCACACTGCAGTGAAGAGTAAGTAGCTTCCACTCTCCACAACTAGAGAAAGCCTGTGCGAAGCAATGAACATCCGGCACAGCCAAAAAACAAGTCTGCAACATCTATTAAGGCCACATCTCCTCATATGAAGTTTTTAATTTTGCATTATCCTCATACTTGTTATATTTGGCAGTATCACTTGGCTTGCATTTTTTTTTTCTAAACAACCTTTCTTGTGCCTAAGACAGAGTGAAGGGTGAACTTCCTTTCCCCATCAGTGGTGTAGGGAGTAAGTCATGTAGGTAGCCTGATTTTGGTGCTGCAGACAGTAGCCTCAGGGGAAGGAGGGAGGTCAGGCTGTCCCATGTTAGAAGTGTCTGGGGACACACAGAGCTTTCACAGTGCTAATCTGCTAATACTGTAACTCCTTGGATGCCAACAAGCCACAAAAGGAAATCAAGAATATCAGATGGCATCTCCAAGTGAAGTATCAAGAGCTGCTCACCAGAACGTCTCAATAATGACTGTCCATTTGGGGATACGGTCATTGTGGTAAGGAGAAGTGACCTGACTTTGGAAGGGTTTAGAGCAGTGGTCCTCAACCTTTTTGGCACCAGGGGACCAGTTTCACGGAAGAGAATCTTTCCATGGACTGGGAGTTGAGAGGAAGGTTTCAGGATGATTCAAGGGCATTATGTTTACTTTATTTCTATTATTGTATTTCTATTATTATTACATCAGCTCCATCTCAGATCATCACAGGCGTTAGATCCTGGAGGTTGGAGATCTCTGGTTAAGAGGAGCTATTAAACTCAAAAGACACTGACTTTTACTACTCAGCAAAGGGTTTTCATCTTTACATGATATTTGAGAGCCTGTGTTTTACAGCTTTATTCCTAAACTGTAGTCAAGTTCCCTAAGAAATTAGAAGGCAGCTTCTTAACAAATTTATTTTTACTTATTCCTAGTACACTGCTGTGGGACCCAAGGGAATTCTTACTAAGAGAGGAGGGAACCTGGCACCATAAGAGATTCATTATGAAAACTGCCAAGTATTAAATGGGCCCACATTCAGATGATAAAAATCCACACGCTCCGAAGCCACACAGACAATGGATAATCAATGATTCCACTTGATCCTACTCCACTTGCGAACATCACCAAGTGCTGTCTACACCCAGGAGCACAGACATCAGGAAGTGAACTAAGAGAGGAAGAATGTGGTGGCAAAGAAGAGAGTCAAAAACTAAAAACAGATCAAATACACCAGGAAATGGAAAAAACAAATAATTTTCCCTATTTTGTCTTAGTTCCTAAAGCAGAAAAAATTCTCTTTTTTTTTATGGCTAGATCAAACTGAGAAAGGAATTTATGTGAGTCGACTGGTTGCCAATGAAAGACAAACACTATAACAATTATTTTTTAAGTGTGTCCCCACCAACCAGGCCAACAGGAATAGCTCTAGCTGTCCTCAGAAGGCAGCTGCTCTTCAAGGTCAACCTTGCTCACTGAAGCAGCACAGTTTCCCTAAATGTCTGTTAATGTCACATTTCAAAAAAGGAAAGAAAAGATGAAGTCTACTTATGCTGCTGCTGCTGCATAGATAGCATTATTTCCAAATCTTGACTGCAATAAATGCCCTTGTCCTTTGTGAATGAGAACTGAAACTATGTGATGGAATAATGAAAAATATTAATCCTCTTATTTTCCAATTTCAAGAAACATTCTGTCTCAAGTTTTTGCTTATAATTCACCTAAGTTTAAAAAGTCAAGGGTTTGGCCAGCACGGCCAGTGTACTTGGCGGGGCCAGGACGGAGGACTCAGCTGGCTCGGTCGGTGTGTGGTGGGGCCAGGAGAGGATCCCACCAGTGCAGCTGGGGTGTCTAGCAGCAGAGGGGCCAGGGAGGCGGCCACACGGTGGGGAACTTAGTTACATACAGGAGGCTTAAGAAAATAAACAAACAGGTTGATGATGATGGGAGCCAGGTTTCTCACTTCTGCAGAAGGAAACTATACACATGGAAGGGAGACCGCTAAAATAAACCCCAGGGGTTAGACTGAAATGGGAGGTATCAGGATGAACTCATGAAATTTAACCTAAATTGACAAGGAAATGGAAATGCATGCGTATATATATGTGTGTGTATGTGTGTGTGTGTGCACGTTCCCTTGCACACTGTGCTGAGCAAGCCTAAAAGCAAGGACACGCTGGCAGCAACAACCGGACCTAATACCCAGATCTCGATTTTTAAGAGTCACATGCCATCAACAGGAATGAAGGCTTTTTGGAGAAATGAATGAATTCACCACCGGGCCAGGGAAAACAACTAGATGTCCCTGGAATCAGTATTACGGAGCTGGAGAATAAGGAAGTTCTCCAGGAATGACTGGGCCTGTCAAAAGGATACTGCAGTCAGCAGAAAGAGGCTTACCACTACCCAATTCTGGGACAAATCATCTGGTTTATTTGGGTTAGTAAGGAGAATGAACTGGGCTTCCCTGGTGGCTCCAGAGTAAAGAATCTGCCTGCTAATGCAGGAGACACAGATTCGATCCCTGGGTCAGGAAGATTCCCTGGAGGAGGGCACGGCAACCCACTCCAGTATTCTTGCCTGAAAATCCCACTGGACAGAGAAGTCTGGCGGGCTAGTCCATGGGGTCGCAAAGAGTCAGACACGACGTAGTGACTAAAGAACAACAACAACAAAGGAGAATGAATTTGGTTGCTGACGATTTATCTTTGTTCTCTGCTGGGGCTGTGTGCGCTACAGCTGGTATCCTAACCAGCCTTCTAGGAGAGACACAGAGCTGATGAGGACATGCCCAATGAAACTGGCGCAAATTCATCACCACAAATGAGCATACAGCTCAAATCTGTGCCCTCCTGACAGCATGATTGCTTAAAATATGTAATATGTGGATGTCTAACCATCAAAAATATGGATATTCTTTGCTAATAAGGTCCTTCTTTGGATAGAAAGAAGCCTACATTTATTTATGCTTTGAATGCTTTCTTAAGTCAGGGTACTAATGATTAGATGCGGAGACAAATTGTTTCAGTTTTTCACATAGAAAAAAACCTTTTTTTCTAAGTTTTTATATGAGGAAATAAACTACAGGAAATATGTTTTTCTGGAAAATAACTTGTAAGACATGGGATCAATTAGGTTGGCCTTAAACGGTCCCTTTCCCTAAATTCAGACTACAAGATTAATCACTTAGGGAAGAAAAAAAAAATTTTTCTCACTGTTGACAAATCTGTGGTTGAGAGTTGGCTTTGACATTTAAAAATAATTTTCATACTGAAATAATTTCAAACCTAAAAGTTGGAGGAAGAGCATTAACAAGCTCCCAGATATCTTTCACTCAGACTGATTCCTCATTGGTTATGCTTTCAGATGTGTCTTATTCTCACATAAATGTGTGTGTAAATATCCGTATCACACAATATCTGTTTACACATATTATCATAATCTATTTCTGAGATCAACCAATTCATTTCAACCACAGATTTACACATAATTTTATCCTTCAAATGACACACAGACCAAGTTAGGAAAGGCAGCTGAAGGAGCTGGTGAAGCTGCAGGTTTTATTTTGGAGTGGTTTTGAACTCTGAGTAAATCATGCTCTTAGACACTAAGTCCTATGATCAAACCAAGCTGTCTATGAAGGCCAGGCAGCAAGGAAGACAAGTGAAGCAGAACCACAGTCAACCAACATGGTGGGGACTAGAAAAGTGCATGCTCTGTGTAAAGGGTGCATCTATCACTTTAGTAAAAAACTAAAGTGTTGGTTGCTCAGTTGTGTCCGACTCTTTGTGATCCCATGGACCGCAGCCCACCAGGCTCCTCTGTCCGTGGAACCCTCCAGGCAAGAATACTGGAGTGGGTTGCCATTCCCTTCTCCAGGGGATCTTCCTGACCCAGGGATCGAACCCAGGGTTCTGGCATTGCAGGCAGATTATTTGCCACTGAGCCAGTAGAGAAGCCCTATCTCCAGCTTTCTGAAAGTCTGATGAACTGCCCTTGATTAAAATGAAAAGTAAAAAAGATTACTATTTGAAAAAAATTAAAAAAAAATAGGATATTATTCTGGTGCAATTCAGTCTGCATTTCAGAGTAGGAACCACCTATTACTTTCAGAAGTTCTGATGTTTCAAGAGAAGGTAGACATTTGGATTCTTTTAGGAACAGTATCCTATTTTTTCACTTTTTCAAATAGAACACCTATGAAAGGAGAATCTGCCTGCCAGTGCAGCAGACACGGGTTCGATCCCTGGTCTGGGAAGATCTCATATGCTGCAGAGCAACTAAGCCTGTAAGTTGCAACTATTGAGCTTGTGCTCCGGAGCCCGGGAGCTGCAACTACTGAAGCCCTTGCCCCCTAGATCCCAATCTCCACAATAAGAGAAGGCCGAGCACCACAATGAAGAGCAACTAGCCCTGTTCATCACACCTAGAAAAAGCCTGTGCAGCAACGGAGACCTAGTGCAGCCAAAAATAAATACATTAAATTATATATATATATATAATTATATATATTTTAAAAAGCCAGAGAAGAGCTGAATTTCATATAAGTTTTACACCATGCCTCCTACACATCATATATTTCTTGATCTCAGAACTATTCAAGATTAAAGAAAAAGAGATCAGAGTATCACATCACTGACACTAGTCCTGGAAAGGAGCTGGCATATAGTAACCACTTGCAAAATTCCTGTTGACTATTATAACCGGAACTTTTTTTTGATAGGACCCTATTTTAAAATGGGATTAATGCCTAAAAATAATATTGGTCTGAGAAAAAAAAAATTCATCTTTAACTTGTGTGTAACTCACCACACTTCCAGTTGACAGGTGTAATAACAACTCCCATTTGATTTTTGGTGATGACTAACAGAAAGTTATGATTCCATAAATAGGTAATAGACACTGGGCAAAAACAATGAAGAAAATGACCCTACCCTCTGATCCTGTAGTCAGTTCCCTTGCCAAGGATGTGATGCAACAAAAGCTACATGCAGGATAAATAAAAAAGGAAGACTGAGCTGGCAAGAACCGATCCCACTAACAAAACAACATCTGTGAAGCAGAGCTTTTAAAAGGGACCTTACAGAGTAAGAATCTGGTTCAAACACAGTAATTACCAAGAGATTAGAAATGATTCAAAGGAATAAAGACTTTTAATGCATCTCTTCAAAAAAGAATACAATCAAGGAAGTTTCCTTTGCATTCAAAGGCTGACAGTAAGATTCACGTAGTAAAATCAGTATTTATATATTACTAATTAGCATGACTAATGTTTAAGTTTCACTTTGGGTTTACAGAACAATTCAATTAGTTAATCAAGATACTACAATGACTAAAATAAAACTGATCCAAATTATATTTTTAAACATCTTATTATCCTTGTATTTTAAGTCCCACGAGTTCCCTAAGGCTCTCTCTCCTTGACACTTCTAGCCTGAACGATCTTCCTCTCCAGGGACACTTAAGAATTTACCGTCTCTACAGCTTATTTGTGAGTTGGTCATGGCTGTTCAGTCACCAAGTCATGTCTGACTCCTTGTGACGCCATGGACTACAGCATACCAGGGATTCCTGTCCACTGTCTTCCGGAGTTTGCTCAAACTCATGTCCATTGAGTTGGTGATGCCATCCAACCATCTTATCCTCTGTCACCCTCTTCTCCTTCTGCCCTCAGTTTTTCCTGGCATCAGGGTCTTTTCTAAGTGGGCTCTTTGAATTAGGTGCCCAGAGTATTGGAGTTTCAGCTTCAGCATCAGTTCTTCCAATGAATATTCAGGGGTGATTTCCTTTAGGGTAGACTATTTGTCAGTTAAGTGGATGCTGCCCTGAGGCCTCTATTTTATTACCTTTTTAAGCTATTGAATTTTTATTGCTATTTAATAGTTTAAGTGTTTCTACATTTCCTTATGTTCTCCAATAGTTGCTAGAAGTGTTACTCAAGTGTTCTAGTCTGCAAACTGTTTGTTGCTTGATCTGCGGTAAGTATGGAAACAGAGAGCATTGAAAAACTCTTCATGGCAATCTGACGTTACAGTGACAGCCAAGAGCGAGACCAGTGAACTCATTTTGTTCAACAAAGTACAGATTATTTTGGGTGCGGTTAAACTTACGGTGTGGTCGACAGGTCGAACAGTGTGACACGGGCTGGATATCTGTCATCCACAGCAGGACCAAGTTATAAAGTGTAATACTTAAAAATAGTTTATAAACTCTAACTCAAAAGTACATAAAAATCTCAGAAAAGTAAGCATGTATTTATTTTTATTACTTGCCGTGTTTACAATTGTTTAAATATTTAACCAGGCCTGGTTTTGAATTTATAGTTTAGCATTATTAGCTGTGTTTGGAAAGTAACATTTATAATTTTTATTTTTAATCCAATTTAACTTAAGCTGAATCCTGGGCCAAACAAGCTTCAGAGCCTTTTGTTCGGTTTTGTCCAGAAAAAGACACATCTTTTCTGAATGTAGTAGTTAGTAAACCAAACAATGACAGTGAAAGTGGGTCCAGAAAAATGGAGACCAAAAGTACTAAATTCACTGAGAGCTATGAGTTCCTTATTCACTGAGTCTAGTTTTGAAGCCATAGCTGATGGGGAGGTATGTCAGTGGCAGAGAGAAATAATTAATAAAGCCATATAGACATCACAATGAGGCAGCATTTACAAATAAAAACATAACTCCAAAACCGAAAGTATTATTTGAACGAAAAAGCTGATATTTACAGGATAGTCTCAGCCTGGTCAAAACAGTCCATGAGGACATCAAGATAGGGGTTGGGCAAAGAAGCCTTGGCGATGGACCCGATCCCAGAGGCTGTGGGCGCTCGCCCAGGGTTTCAGAGACTCTCCCTGGTACACACACAAGCTCAAACCAGTTGATTCTTCTTAGGCTGTAGGCACCTTCAGGGATTACACGGTCCTCTGAGGGTTTGATGAGATGATTATATAAGAAACCTAAGGCCACTACATCCGAGGTGTTATGCTGTTTTCTTCAATCAGCCTTTAAATGTCTTTTTAAAGTGTACACTGAATATATACCCCATTTGAAACGAAAATGTCTGGTTTTGTGGAAAGGGCATTAACCTGTAAAAATGAACCTTCGTGTTTTGAATGCCTAGAGAGATAAAGGTATTTTAAGATATTTCTCGTAGGAGTAACAATTACGCCAACTGTGACTGTATTTTTATAGCTCACTGGGTGTTTGGCTTTCCAAGGCAGTGTGAGGCAGTTCCTTGCTCATTCACAATGAATGACTTGCTTATTTCTTTGCCTGCCCTTTCATTCCAGCATATTCAGGAAAGGAGTGGTATAGAGTAAATGGTGAAGGGCATTTCCTATTTTCAAAAACTGGCATCATGTGAGGCTTAACTAAGGAACACAAGGAAGCACAAATGTAGGTGGGTTTTACTATTCTTTCTACTCTGTTTATATTATATACATACATGCATGTTGGAGCTATACATTAATTTCATCTAAGGTAAGTTAACAGTTGCTTTCAGATTTCTCAACATTGAATTTTTTGTTTTAGGAAGCATTTCATGGAATCAACTTAAACCAGCTTGAAAAACAACCACAAAAATTAGTATCTGTGAATTTTACTCTCAATATATATTAACAGAAGATAAAGACTACACTACAGAGTTGAAGGCAGTTTAAACATTTTCTTGTTACATTGAAAATATTCAAAATAATGGTTTAAAAAAAAATCTAACATGGTAACCTCAATCCCACTCTCCGGAGGTTCCTGTTGTTAATCACTCCTTTTTTTTTAGTTTATTTTTATTTATTTATTTATTTTTGGCTGCCCGGGGTCGTCTCTGCCGCGCGCGCGGGCTTTCTCTGCGTGGGGGCTGCTCTCTAGGTGCAGGGCGTGGGCCTCTTGTGGCCTCTCCCGTTGTGGAGCATGGGGTCTAAGTAAGCGGGCTCAACAGTTGGGGCACATCGGCTTAGCACCTCTGAGATATGTGGGATCTTCCTGGACCAGGATGGAACCTGAGTCTCCTCCACCGGCAGGCAGTTTCTTAACCACTGGACTGTCAGGGAAGTCCAATATCTTCTCATATATCCTTCCAGAAAACTTTATGGCCCTATGCTCCCTAGATGCATTGATTTTTAAAGTAAAATTACATGTGTGTGTGCATAATATATAAAACACACACACACACTATACAATCTGATCTATGCGTCACCTTTTTAAATTAGTATACTCTGAATAATACGGCCAAGATGGTTGGGCCCCAAACCTTCCATCAGTTCTCCCACACTGCAAGCCCCCCTTGTGGTCAGGCAGGTCACATGATCAGCTCTGGCCAGTGGGCTGTGGAAGGCCCACACTCCTGGGCGAGAAGCAGCGTCCACACCGCCCTGGTGATAGAGGGAGCTCTGTGTTTGAGATGGCAGAGCCACAAGATCAAAACGACCTGAGCGCTCAACAGCTGCCTGCTAAGTCCCCTGGATCCACAGAGTTTTCATGAGTCAGACCGACTCCTCTGTTACACTAAGCTGCTGAGACTGGGGAGCCCCCCAGTCCATCACCAACCTACCCATCCTAATTCAGCAATCCTTCCATACTAGTCTACATCTTTTCAGTACAAGCTAGTATAGTCACTGACACAGCAGGCGCCATGGATGGACTCTCAGGTTCTTCCTAGCCTTGTTCCTTTAGACATGCCATCATTGACACCATTTTACATGCAGTTTCACTAAAAGAGATGCAAATATTTCTGTGGGAGAAAGTCCTTGAAGTAGAATGACTGGGCATAGAATAATACACTAAAATGTTATTTTATGTAAGGAATACTTCAATGATCAAACTTCAAAAGGCACACAAGAGAATGCAATAAAAGTCCCTTTCACACCTTATCTCAGCACCTACTTCTGATTTTAACCAACGCGATCAGTTTCCTATGTATACTGAGAGATCTCAAATATATATATAGGAGAAGGAAATGGCAACCCACTCTAGTGTTCTTGCCTGGAGAATCCCATGGACTGAGCAGCTTGGTGGTCTACAGTCCACAGGGTCACAAAGAGTCAGAAACAACTGAAGCTACTTAACATACATATATATATGTGTGTGTGTGTGTGTGTGTGTGTGTGTGTGTATACACATATATATGCAAAACTGTATAGCTCTGCATGGATATATGTATATGCATATATAAAGATATGCATGCACATACGTATATTTAGGGTAGATTATAAGAGATATTTCTAAATTGCCTCTCAATAGGAGTGAGTGCCTGTTTCTCCATAATCTTCTATGGCTGTCTTTAAAATAAGAGGCATTCAGGCTGTGTTTCTGTGACAGCAATTGTAACAACTGCTAATATTTGGACAGACCTTTTACAATATTTTAAGAGAAGAGGCCCAACTGTAATTTTCAGGTGACCTTGTAAACTGTGTGATATTTGCCAAATAAATGCACAGCGATCAAGCTGCATCAGTGGCAGCTCCAACTATTTTCACACTTCACCTAAAGGCCAGAGAAATGGGCTAAGCAAAGGATGGGGCTATCACAGGGCAGGTGGGAAAAGGCCAGAGCAGTGGCCCGCAGGTGGATGAAGAAGTCTGACCAGGAAACAGCAAGGAGATTAATGTGGCTGAAAGGGGTCTGCAAACACTGCAAAGAAGTGGTGGGACACTGGCAGAAGTGGCCAGTGCCCCGCGCCACTGTGACAGGAGATTGCTTATGAAGGGAGAGGGAGCTGGAGAGAAGAACGCTGGGACCCCAGACAGGGGGCTGGGGAAGGGCAGGCTGGGGAGCTGTTGGCAAGAGAAACAGAAGGGAAGAAGCGCAGTGTTGAGAAGGGCAACCCTGCAGGTCAAGGTTCACAGACTCAGTAAAAAATACAGAGGGTTGGATGTCCTTTGTTGGAATGTGCTGAGAGATCTTCCCAGATAATTTAGGTCTAAATAGCAAACTGAAAATGGATACTCTGAAGACTATTTTCTTTCTTTCTTTTTTATAATATTTATTTATTTGACTGGGCCAGGTCTCAGCTGTGGTACGCGGGATCCAGTTCCCTGACCAGGGATCGAACCTGGGCCCCCTGCGCTAAGAGCACAGGGTCCGAGCTACTGGATCACCGGTGAGGCGATCTATTTTCATGGTTGTAATGTTGGAGATCTACAATCTATAAGGTTGTAATGTTGGAGACCGTAACTTTTAATACACTTTTAAGGGACTCTGTCCACTTCTCACAGTTTCCTGGGCATGAGCATCGAGATATTCTGGTATGGGATTTGCTTTGGTTTTCTGGTAATTTAATAATGTTGATGGGCCTTTTAAAAAGTAGGTCAACTAAGTAGTCTGGCTTTGTAAATTCTGAGTTAATCTTAACAGCGGTTGGTTACTTGACTTACATCCTGACAGTGAAACCTTAGCACACAATAGTTGGAACCATGGATTCACCGAAAGGATGAGTGCCCTAAGAAGAAAGGAAGAAAGCTGTCACTGAGGAGATGCCTACTGACCAGAGAAGAGGGGGGCTTGAGAGAGAAAGAGAGCAGAGGGGCAGAACTCTGGGGCACCAAAGAGAAGCATCCCCTCCGCCCCATTTTTTAAAGTCTTTAGTGAGTTTGTTACAATACTGCTTTTGTTTTATGTTTTGTTTTTTTGGCCACAAGGCATGTGGAATCTTAGCTCTCCAACCAGGGACTGAACCTGCACCCCCTGCAGTGGAAGGCAAAGTCTTAACCACTGGACCACCAAGGAAGTCCCAAGAGCAGCACTGCAAAATCTACATTTTCAGTTCAGACACTGCTTCCAAATGACTATGGAATATTTCCACCAGGATGTCTCCCAGGTAGCTTAGACTCAATCTGTAAATCCCTATCAATTAAGCCTGGGAATCCTGCTCTTTTCTTATCTCCACGAATGGCTATCCACTTAGCCATAAAGAAACTAGAGAGCAAATGAGGCCATCTTCCCCACTCTATGCCAGTCGCTGAGGATGCCAGACGCATCACTCAAATCCATTGCCTCTGCTCCAGCCTCACTCCTGTCTGACTTGATTTTCTCCAACATCCACTACCTAGTTTTCCTGACTTCCATGGTGACTCCCGACTCTTCATTTTAGATTTTATTTTACCCTCTAGTGAAAGCAAAAGTGTTAGTCGTTCCGTTGTGTCCGACTTTTTGTGATCCCATAGAATGCGGCCCATCAGGCTCCTCTCTCCATGGAATTCTCCAAGCAAGAATATTGGAGTGGGTAGCCATGCCCTTCTCCACGGGATCTTCTTGACCCAGCAACTGAACCCAGGTCTCCTGAGCTGCAGGCAGATTCTTGACTTGTCTGAACCACCAGTATGATGTATTTCAAACACAGTAGCAGACTCAGCATGATCTCAACCCAACTCATTCCCCAACCCTTTTCCTTTGCCAGCAGAACCCTGGATCTGTACAGGTGGTCAGCACCCCACTCCTGCCATACACACCCCCCCTCAGACTGCTCAGGGAGTGGAATTCTCTCCTCAGCTCCAGGAGAATGGGTCTTGCTTAATGACAAAATTGCAAATTCCACCCCCCCTTATCAGTGATCAGATAGGAAGGTCTCTCCTTGATCTGAGCAAAGATAAAGGGGAAATCCTTTTAGAATGTTGCACAAGGTTCCTAGATTTTCCTCCTGAAGTCAAGGGAGCCAGCTTAGAAGAATAAATGAAACTGCGGAGGGGACAGAAAGGACCTGGGTCTCTGAGGGCATGATTGAGCAACTGGATTATCCAACCTGGGATCTATACTACCTCCAGACTTCTGGTGATAGGGGAAAAACAACTTGCCTTGTTGTTGAAGCCACTTTTATTTGGGTTTTCTGTTACCTGGAGCCAAAGCATTTTGAGAACAGTTTGATAAGCTTAGCTATGAATATGGAGTCTCAGTTTATCGTGGGACATCCAAGTGGAAACAAGATCACAGGATGAGAAGGGCGAGAGGAGATTCAAGGACAGAAGGGACACTCCCAGCTACACGAGAGCAGCTGCAGTCACCAGGCATGATTATGACTGATGATGGCTAACGATGCTCCCTGTGGACTGGACCCTGTTCCAAATGTATCTTTAATCGAAGAATCTCTCTCTTATCTTCACAATACACAACAGTGTAATTTTCCATCTCCACTTTATCTACGGCAGAAGTGAGCACCAGAGAGGTTTAGGAAGTTGCCAAAGGTTACAAAAGTGGGGGGTCAGTGCCACAGTTGGTTCACACCCAGCAGGCTGACGACAGAGTCAATCCACTTAACTCCCTCTGCCGTGTTACCTATGCTTAAATCATAGGAAGAGAAAACAGTGGAGTCATAAGGAGCAGTAGTCAGAGAACTGAAAGCAAAGCACAAAATGTCTAAAGGAGCAGCTTCGACAGGAGGGAAACAGTGAGGGGTAACAGTCGCAAACTCTGAAAGTGAGGGAGCCGGGGAGACAGCCAGAGCCCCAGGTCAGAGGCGAGGTCTGGTCTCGAGACATTCTGTGGACACAGCCTGTATAGGGCAGGGGAAAAGACTGCAGAGGTGTAGGTGGAGACCAGACCCCAGCTGCACCCATGAAGGCTGCACACTTTGGCCAAGGAGCAGTATGCCATAATGCATTTCACCTTCTCGTCTTAACAAGATACTAAGTCACTGACAAACAGGAAAGTAGTATTTATGAATACCTACCCAAATGCTGAGCACTTGGCTAGGTAGAAACTTTATATTATTTAATCCTCACAGTTACCTTAATGATAATTGTGACATTATCTTTTCATGAACAATTTCACCAATCAAACATAAATGTACAAGCCTGAAGTCCTTTACATCCATCCGCAAATCCATCCACAAATCCTATTCGTTCAACCTTCAAATTATGTCCAGAATCAATCATTTCTCCTATAAACAGTCTTCAGCACCAGCAATCTCCCTATATTTGGAAAGATACTCAGCCACTGAGTTATCCTTAGGAGATCCTCAAATAACACTTTGTAGACAAATTTGATAAAGACTGGAGTCATAAATCCTATTACTCATTTATCCAAGTGTTTATGGTGCTACACAATCTATTAAGGGTTAATACACAATGGTCATCAACATAATCATGGCTTGAGATCCTCCGGACAGCCTTGTAGGTTATTAGGTTACTTATCTTACAAATAAGTAAGTAGAAAACACAGGAGCTGTTATGATAGAGGAAATGCAGGGTGATCTTGGAGTACAAAGGAAGGGCAGTTAGCCCAGACTTTGAGGATCTGAGAAGGTGATCCAGGAAGTGATATCTATGTTGAGAACTAAGAGATGGGTAGGAATGATCAGGGGATAAAGATGGAGTGGTGGGTGGGAAAGCAGTGCTCCAACACAGAGGGCGCAGTTGAGAAGTTGAGAACCAAAGTTGAGAAGCTTAAAACAGAGGAAGGCATGTTTAAAGAAAGACGTTCCAGAAGGTTGGGGCATAGGGTACAGCTAAGACAGTGCAGGTAAAGCGAAGCAAAGACGGGAAAGAGACGAAAGGAGAACTGATTGCTGATGACTCAGGGCCTTACAAGTCCTGTTAAGAAGTTTAGGCTTAGGACTCCCCTGGTGCTCCAGTGGTTAAGACACTGCACTTCTGATGCAAGGGACACAGGTTTGATCCCTGCTCAGGGAACTAGGATCCCACATGTTGCACAGCATGGCCAAATAAATACTCATCTGCTTAAAAAAAAAAAAAAGTAGTAGTAGTAGTTTAGGCTTTATTCCCAAAGCAAGGGAAGAGTCAGTGAAGGATTTCAATGCAGAGATACAGGTATTGAATTATGCATTTTAAAAAGCAAATTCTGGCTACAGCATGAAAGTATTAAGACAGGAGACAACTACAAGGCCAGTTAGGAGACAACTGCATCCAAGGGACCTTAATAGAGACCTAAACTAGATCATGTGGGAGGTCGATTCAAGAGACACTTAGGAGACTGAATTGACCTCAACAGGTTACTGACTAGAAGTGGGGAGCAGAGATGGTAAAACAAACAAACAAACAAACAGATGAATCAAAAACTACCAGATTTCTGGCTTGGTCACTAGGTGGAAGGCTGAACACTGAGTAGCTTTCACATTTCGGTAATTTCTCAAGGCAGCGACACGTTTTAGAAAAGTGACCTGCCAGAGCCTGCGTCGGCCACATAAATTATACTTTTGTGTTGACATTTTAAATTTATTCCTTCTCTTTTTCCTACTGCACTTGTAAGTAAGAGTAAATGCTCTCTGGATTTGTAAACACAGAAGGTAACCTTATAAAATGGTGTGAGAGGAAGAAGGATAAACAAAGAGCCTACTTAATCCGAGCAGCCATTAGCAGGCAGTTTCAGGGAGAACCAAGTGGTTTGGAATAATGAAAGACTAAGACTTAGCAGATTATTTTAAAATGAAGCTGTTGTTTCTTCTAAGTTACATTACAAATGAAGACATAAGTTCATCATTCTTAAATGCTAAATATTTACTCTGAAAGTGCTATATTAGCTACGAAACATTGCCTTAGGGGGACGTTAGTTGCAATAGTGAACTCCAAACTTCCCAGTGGCTTAATAAGAGAACTGTAATTGTTATTCACACGTTAGTCCAACACAAATGTTTCTGGGGAGAAGGAATAGGCCTCTGCTCCAGGCAGTCACAGAGTGGCTTGTTTATCACTCTTTCAGGCTGAGCTGTCATACCACATAGAACAGTTTCTAGAGAAAGATCCTTCACTCACAGAACCAGTAATTAGGGGCTTAATAATATTTTGGTCCCAAACATGTAGTCGAAAAGAGGTCATGGTCCCTTGGGGAGCTGGAAGAAATATTGAAAGTGATTGAACCTTGACAATTTGTTAAAATCCAAGAACTTTTGTTTAAACATATTGCCAAGTGTGTATCTAGCCCCCATATTCAGGGCTATCATGGCACCAGTGTACAATGTGTTGAAAGGCGTTTATAGAAATGAACAGCGCCATGTGTGATGAGCTGTCAGCCTCCTAGAAGACAGGTCATCAGCAGGAGAAAAAGGAAGAAGAGAACGTGAAGGACTGTGGAGAAAACTGGAGGATCCGGAGAGGTCTTAGCTATGACGGGATAATTCCAACTTAATGAAAACAATGACAATGACATTACTAATCTGTGGAGTCACACACTTATGTAGTAGGAGATGGAGCAACAGATTTCTGTATTGTGCAACTTTACAGTAGAGTTCACATTTGTTTCATTGTTACAACAGCCCTGTATACACCTGTCTCTAAGTAAAGGGAAAAAAAAAAAGGGCTCCAATGTTTAGACAGCAGATGGACTTCTCAGAACTTGGCAAACATAGTCATTGTTCTAACCCCCTTTTTTAAAAAGTAGTCTTCAAAGATCCGTCAATGATGGAGAAGGAAATGGCAACCTACTCCAGGAGTCTTGCCTGGGAAAGCCCATGGACAGAGAAGCCCCTAGCGGGTTACAGTTAATGGAGTCACAAAAGAGTTGGACATGACTTAGTGACTAAACAACAGCAATACACACACACACACACACACACACACACACACACACACAAACTATGTTGCAATGGAAAAAAGAATCTGTCGATGAAGTTGCTGTATTAAATTTCATTACTGGGAGTTCCATCTGCAGCTCATGACTGCCAGGTCACCATGGGCATTGATGCCAAAGGGGGCAGAGTGGAGAATATCACAGAGGAAGAAGCTTTTATGAGCCAGACTTGGGAGTGACTGGATCTTGGGAGTTTCAGTGGTGAGAACTCGGTCACAGGCCACTTGGACCTGCAAAGGAGGGTGTGTCCATAAAGGAAAGGAAAGGAGTTTTGGTGAGTAGTTAGCAGTCTCTGTCACAGATGTTTCTGGTGAATGGTTAGCAATCTCTGTCATTGATGGAACAGTTCTGAGGACAAGACGTCTGACTCATTTGTCTTTGCAAAGTGGCCAAGCCTAGCTGTCTCTCAAAGAGAACTGGAATTCAAGTACTCAAATATAATTCAAGTACTCAAATATAATTGTTAAAAAATACTTTATGAAGAATATTACCTTGTAAGAGATCCATATCATGGCATAAAGTGAAAAGGAAAGTGTCAGTCACTCAGCCATGCCCAAGTCTGTGTGACCGCATGGACTATAGCACCAGACTCCTCTGTCCATGGGATTTTCTAGGCAAGAATACTGGAGTGGGTAGCCATTCTCTTCTCCAGGGGATCTTCCCAACCAGGGATCGAACCTGGGTCTCCCACATAGCAGGCAGATTCTTTACTGCCTGAGCCACCTGAGAAGTCATATCTTATGGCATTAACTACTGCAAAAATAACTGTCAGATACATAAATTGAAGGAATGTAGGAAAAAAAGATTCCTAAGATTTTGATTTACAGCAGTTGCTCATTTCAACATGGATTTTTTTCTTCTTCACCAAGAAGAGACCAAAAATATTACTATGGAAGAAGCCATCCCATGGACTGCAGCACGCCAGGTTCCTCTGTCCACACTATCTCCTGGAGTTTGCTCAAACTCATGTCCATTGAGTTGGTGATGTTATCTAAGCATCTCATCCTCTGCCAGCCCCTTCTCCTTTTGCCTTCAATCTTTCCCAGCATCAGGGTCTTTTCCAATGAGTCAGCTCTTCACATCAGGTGGCTTAAGTACTGGAGCTTCAACTTCAGCATCAGTCCTTCCAATGAATATTTAGGGTTGATTTCCTTTAGAATTGACTGCTCTGATCTCCTTGCTGTCCAAGGGACCCTCAAGAGTCTTTTCCAGCACCAAAGTTCAAAAGCAACAATTCAAAAGAATCAAATCCCATGGACAGAGGAGCCGGTGGACTACAGTCAATGGGGTCACAAAGAGTCAGACATGACTGAGAGACTAATGCTTTCCCTCTGATTACTGTTAACACTATTAAAACTAAATTTTAAGCTATGTGGTATGATCAGTCCAGTTTGCAATAGATTGCAATTCTTTAACAGTATCTTCAAAGACTAGGGGGAAGGAACCACTTGAATGCATTTTTTTTGCTTTGAAAATACTTGTACTATTTATTTGCAATTAGTAGACCACGAGTTAGTTCTGTTTTAGATACTGTTTTATATTTAAAAAGTGGTCTAGGACTTCCCTGGTGGTAGAGTGGATAAGAATCCACCTGCCAATGTATGGGACATGGGTTTGATCCCTGGTCTGGGAAGATTCCACATGTTGAGGAGCCTCTAAACCCAGGCACCACAACTACTGATCCCATGCTCTAGAGCCCGGGCTCTGCAACAAGAGAAGCCACTAAAATGAGAAGTCCATGCACTGCAACGAAGAGAAGCTCCCGCTTGCCACAACTAAAGAAAGCGCAAGCAGCAACAAAGACCAGCCCGGCCAAAAATAAATAAAATTTTTAAAAGTCTCCCTCTTAAAAAAAAAAAAAGAGGTCTAAATCTAATAGATGGATGTTCTTAACTACAGACACTGTAGAAAACTCCCAGATATAACATTAAGTATGTGTTGAAAATGCATTATCAAAATGCTAATAATCCATCTTGATCATAAAAACAGGACTTGATCTTTCTTCTTCAAATATAATACTAAACTGGGGATTTTTAAAATAATTTTTAAAATTAATTTTTTAACTAAAAGGAGGAGGATATAGCAAGAGAAGCCACAGCACATAAGTTTTCTGGGAAGGAAAAATGATCAGAACTTATCTGTATGTAATAACTTAGACAAGTGTGACTATGGCTTCCCTGATGGCTTAGTTGGTGAAGAATCCACATGCAGTGCAGGAGATCCTGGTTCGATCTCTGGGTTGGGAAGATCCTCTGGAGAAGGGATAGGCTACCCACTCTGGTACTCTTGGGGTTCCTTTGTGGCTCAGCTGGTAAAGAATGCACCGGCAATGCAGGAGACCTGGGCTTGATCCCTGGGTTGGGAAGGTCCCCTGGAGAAGGGAAAGGTTACCCATTCCAGTATTCTGGCCTGGCGAATTCCATGGACTGTATATAGTCTATGGGGTCACAAAGAGTCGGACACGACTGAGTGACTTTCACTTTCAGACAAGTGACTATTTGCACCTCAATTTTCTGTTTAATGGGGTACTTCCGGAGATGGTGAGGAACAGGGAGGCCTGGCGTGCCGTAGGCCATGGGGTTGCACAAGTTGAACATGACTGAGTGACCAGTCTAGTATTATTTCTAAATTTCCTTTCAGGTCAGCCTATTATGAGTCTAAATGCATGAGGTATTTTTAGTACCTGCAAATACCAGTCTGTTAAATTTATGTGTAACTCTGCCCAAAATAATCACCTGGTAAACCATACATTATTGTATTTTCTAAGTTTGCACAATAATAAATTGTACACTGGTACAATTTATACAATAACTGGTAGTCTTTGTACAAACCAAGACTACCACTGTACATGGAAATGTTGAGAAAAATAAATATGGCCCAACACAAATCATGTCATCTATGAGAATGAAAATACTTGAAAACTGTTCATCTGGGTAATGAATCAGAAGAGAATTTTCAGTTATTGTCTAAAATCAAATTTGGGTATATTGCTATCAATAAAAGAAAAATAGTATTCACCTGCTAGCCACTTCATAGTAATGTTTTAAGAATGCATTTAAAAATTTATAAAATGTTTTCAATCCTAAAAGATATTGACACTGAAGCTTTCTCATTCTGCTGAGGATCAGGAAAATCACAGCCATATTATTTAACAGTTTAGCAACAAAAAAACTTGGAACAAGAACATATTTTTACCTCTCTTCAAGATAATCATAAAACATAGATACATTTTCTATATTCTAAAATGAATATTTTATACTCATAACATGACTGTAGTTTTAAAAACTGGTCTCCTTAGCTCAACACTGGTGTTGCCATTTTCAAGTAACCATTTTCAAGGAAAGTAATCCTTCCCTGTAATGTTACAACTTGTTTTAAGTTAGAAAACTTAAAAAAATTAACCAAAATACAAAAGAAATCTGGTGAGAGGCAATATTACCTCTTCCTGTTTCTGGAAACCATTTTCAAGGAGTATACATAATAACGGCCAACATCTGTTGAGCAGGACTATGGCAGGCCCTGTGTGAAATGGCTTAAATATTGATCTATATAGTGTGTGCGCTCAGTCGTGTCCAACTCTGTGCAGCCCCATGGACTATAGTCTGCTAGGCCCCTCTGTCCATAGGATTCTCCAGGCAAGAATACTGGAGTGGGTTGCCATGATCTCCTCCAGGAGATCTTCCCAACCCAGGGATCAAAGCCCTGTCTCTCACATTTCCTGCACTGGCAAGTGGATTCTTTACCATTAGCGCCACCTGGGAACCCCCTTTATTGATACATGACTGCATTTCATCCTCACAACAATCCTATGTATCACATACCTCGTCTGTTATGGATTAAAAAAAAACCACAACTTTGAGAAGCAGTTGATTCTGGTTCAAGGTCACACAAGCATCACAAACAGAAGAGCTGGGATTCACCCAAGCAGTCTACTTCTAGAGCCACTGCTCTTAACCATTCCTACATCCTGCAAGCACTCTTGTCATCGAATATTATTCAGGTCATGTTGAAGATGGACACTGCTGTCCCAGCAGTCTCTGACCATCCTGCCCACCCCAGTACCGCCTGGCTGTGGTTCCATGTGCAGGCCACTGTAGAGAAGGAAGGTTGACCAGATCTCCAACAGCAGTTCCAGCTCAGTGGGAAGATTTCTAATTGGTGGATGTTTCACTGCTTTGGAGGCAGATGGTTAATGGCTACGTTCAAGAACCTCCCAGCTCATGGATAAAAAAGTGGATACTATATGGGGCTCCCCTGGTGGCTCAATGGTAAAGAATCTGCCTGCCAAAGAAGGGGACACAGGTTCAATCCCTGATCCAGGAAGATCTCACATGCCGTGGAGCGAGTAAGTCCATGTGCCACAACTACTGAGCCTGTGCTCTACCCAGAGCCTGGGAGCCACAACCTCTGAGCCCACAAGATACAACTGAAACCCACACCCCAGAGCCTGTGCTCCGCAACGAGAGAAGCCACTGCAGTGAGCAGTCCGAGCACTGCAATGAAGAGTAAGTAGCCCCCGCTCACAACCAGGCAAATGCCTGGGAGGTAACAGATACCCACACATGAATAAATAAATAAAATTATCAACAAGTGGGGACTGTACATTTCCAGCCTTCTTGTCTAGAAGAGATGTTGAAAGAAAGATCATGTTGAGGGAAAGAAATATAAAATAAAAGCCTCTCTCTTTTCTCAGAGTTGTAGAGCCCACGGAGGCATTATAATGTGTGTTGTAGTCAGAAAGACCTGGGTTCAAATCCTAGTTCCACCACTTGCTGAATCTTTGATCTCGGATAAGGAATTCATCTCTCCAAACCCGTTTCCTCAATTGTAAATACTTCCTTATTTGTACCCCATGAGGCTGTCATGAGGACTAGATGAGGCAAAGTGTGCAGTAAGATACTGGGGTCCAGTTTCCTTTATTTAGGCAAGTAGTGAGACTACAA
Organism: Odocoileus virginianus; assembly: GCF_023699985.2. NCBI lineage: Eukaryota > Metazoa > Chordata > Mammalia > Artiodactyla > Cervidae > Odocoileus > Odocoileus virginianus. The sequence goes on along the minus strand of NC_069690.1, from coordinate 16,285,244 downwards.
AATCTAAAATCCTTTCCAGCTCTAAAGACTGTATGAAATTGTGCCCCATTTTCAGTTCAAAAACTTGCAAAGATTAACCAAAATAAACAAAGAACTCTGCTGAAGAGGTTGATGTCACCCTCTTCCTTACTTCTTCCTTAAACTGGAATATTACAAAATAGGATACGCCTGGAATGTGTTCAACCTACAAAAAAGGAAGTCGGCAGTCGCTGAAAAGTCACAGCAGCTGGTTATTCACTTTTTTCCAGGAGCACTGGCTGTTGATATAATCATACCACAGGAAAACTTCATGTTGGCTAAGAGCAATCTGTGATGACACGGCAGTAATTCTTCATCATGTATAGGTCGGCGAACTCACTGCTCTTGTCTGGCTAATTGGGTTAGAAGACGTGAGAACCAGGCCAGCTTGGTTATATCCCAGGCATGAGAAGGGCATGGGTCTCAGAGGAAATTGGGGGTGGGGGCAGGGAGAAACCGCAGGATTGAGAACTAGGAAAGTCTCCTGGCTTCTGTTTCTCTTAATCCACCTCCTCCCTTTATGAAACAGCTCCTTGCTTTGATGCATTTCTATTCCTTCATAAATGTGACTTGCACGTGGCTTTGACTTGCCTGAGCCCCTTTCCTTCCTTCTCCAAATGAGCAGCTTTCAACCTTGACTTACTGTATGTTCATGTCTGCATGTGTCCCCTTCTGTAGGGAACTGTCCATGCTTTCATCAGATTCCTCAAGGAGGCAATGACCCCATTAAAAGGAGGAAGGAACTCTGTTCTCATGACTCCACAGCTTCAGTTTCTGCTGGTCACTCTTAGTCACTCAGTTTCCTAACTCCAAATTCCTAGTAGGACAGTAAGAATGGCCACCATTTATGCTGCTTTGAGTATGAGCCAGATCTTACTGTACGAACTTTAAGTGAATTAACAGTTCTCAGAACATTATGTATCAGTACATACTATGTACTATGTACTAAAAAAAGCTAATGTTTTACAAAGAGGAAACTGAGGCACAGTGAACCCTGAGTGAGGTGCTTGGAGTTCCACAACTAGTAACTGGCTCAGCTTGAATTTCATCCTGGACAATACACATATTGCTTAAAACGGGTTGAGTTAAACTCTGAATCAGGTCACGGGTTGTTGGTAAGACCACAGACTGGTCCTCTTTGGATCAAAGTCCTAACCCAACTGTGGCAGGGTGAGAGTGGGGGGAGACAGGGCCATCTGCTAGCTCAAAACACAGCCTCTGCCTCAGCCAAGTCACAGGTATCTGGTTACTCTTAAAAAGAGAGTAGGTGGTAGGCAGGCACACTTAATAGTTCACATGTCTAGTATGACCAGCACTTCCGTTGTTGTCTTCTAGGAATATTGCAAAATCAAATAACTGAAATTTACCTTTAAGAGTTATAAGTAAGGGAAGGGTAATCTAAACAGTAGAAAAATAAGAGGGGGGTAGGGGCCTGTCAGCAGAAGAGAAATAAAACGAAGTCACCCAGAAATGTACATAGACACACACAAACACTCACACCCCTGATTAACAAGGGGCTTCCCTATGGGTCCATGACAATTAGGTCCTGGCTTAGAACTGAATGTCCTGGACAAATCTAAATTTGAAGGACCAGTTACGGTACCTTATTCTCAATCCCTGGCTCACCCAAATAGTCTCTGCCAAGGAAAAACTCCTCTTATTTAAGAACAAACACAGAAAAATACTGGGGGATGGGAAGGAGAGGGAGAGGGAAGGAGGTAGGGTAGAAAGAAAAAAGGAGTATGTATGTGGGAAAGAAAAAAGAATATATACCAGGATAATTTTGCAAAACTATGTAAAAAAAATCTTGGCCAAAGACATTACTTTTACTTATTATTTTTTATTGAAGTACAGTTGATTCACAATGTTGTGCCAATCTCTTCTGTGTAGCAGTGACTCAGTTTTATACATATGTACATTCTTTCTAAAATATTCTTTTCCATTATGGTTTGTCCCAGGAGATTGGATATCACTCCCTGTGCCTACAGGACCTTGTTGCTTATCCATTCTAAATATAACCGCTTGCATCTACCAACCCCAAATTCCCGGTCCACCCTCTCCCTCTGCCCCTCCTTCTTGGCAACCACAGTCTGATCTCTATGTCTGTGAGCAAAGACATTACTTTTAAAATGACCTTTGCGGTAGGGCAGAATTATGCCTCACTCTTCCTCCCAAAGACGTCTGGGTCCTGATCCCTGTGAATCTGTCATCCGACATGACAAAGGAGACTGAAGGTTGCTAATAAGCTGATTTTTCAATTACAGATTGCCTGGGTGGGCCCAATGGAATCACCAGGGTCCTTAAAAATGAGAGAGAGAGACACAAGGGAAGTGACTAGAGAAGGTCAGAAGGTCAGCGCTATGCAGTGTGAGAAGGGCTTGACCTGCCTTTGCTGACTTTGAAGGTGGAGGAAGAAAATCCTGAGTCAACGCCTAGGAGCTGGAAAAGGTAAGAAACCGAGATTCTCCGCCAGAGCCTCCACAGAGGAACTGTTAGGGGAAGCACACTGACAGAAACCGCCCACCCTGGCCAGGAACCACAGGAACCATCTGCGGAAGTTGTTCTACCACGGAAGGTCCTGATAAGGAACATGGAACAAATAAGCCACCACCAATCAGAAGAGCTCAGGAAAGGCCAAAAGGAGACACCACGTGTCCGATCACTTCCCAGAATCCTCCTTGCTGGCGTCCATCTTGGCGGAGCGATGCCTGCGCCACCAGGAAGGGCCCTGAGTCAGAATGATTGGCCAGAGACAACCTGGAAATGAACCCCATCACCATAAAACCAAGGCTGTGAACCAGGAGGCAGAGCTGTTCTTCTGGGCTCCCTTACCCTCCTGCTCTCCACCTGGGCGCCCCTTCCCAAAAAAGTCTCTTGCTTTGTCAGCATATGTGTCTCCGCGGACAACTCATTTCTGAGTGTTAGACAAGAGGTCTCCCTTCCAGAACAACCAGCCCTGTCGACATCACGATTACAGTTCAGTGAGACCCACGTCACACTTCCAACCTCTAAAACTATAATAAAACCTGTGTTGTTTACCACTAAGTGTGTGGTAGCTTGCTACAGGTAATCTTTAAAGGCTTTATGAAACAAGGGCTTACAACAAAGACTAAAATAGCTCAAAAAAGAAAAAAAAAAGATACAACTAAAACTGAAGAAAAGATAGCAGAGCTCCGAAAGGAAAGTAAGAATAAAAGTCATCACATTAAAAAAAGGCCACATTGGAAGCAGCAAAAAGAAGCAAAGACCCTGCTGAAAATGCATCTGGGGCTAAGGAAGACAAACCTGAGAAAAGGGGAAAAATGCAATGGAAAACAAAAGGATTCAATGGAGAATCAACATACTCCTGGTTGATATCTCTGAAGAACAAAGAAATGAAAAGGCTCCAAGAGATAATACGAGAAATTCAAGAGGTCATCTTAGATAGCTACATTGAAGGACTGAAGTGAAGTGTTAGTCACTTAGTCGTGCCTGACTCTGTGACTCCATGGCCTGTAGCCCACCAGGCTTTTCAGTCCTTGGAATTCTCCAGACAAGAATACTGGTGTGGGCTTCCATTCAATTCTTCAGGGCATCTGCCCAAACCAGGAATCAAACCCCGGTCTCCTGCATTGCAGGCGCATTCTGAGCCATCAGGGAAGCCCTTACACTGAAGGGTAGCTATGTCCTAAGATAAATTAACAGAGATGAACAAACATCAGGATATACCCCAGTGATACGATACCCAACCCAGAGGCCATAAAGGAAACAGTTGATAGATTTGATTACATAAATATGAAAAACTTTTATTTGGCAAGAGTTACTACACACAAAGTTAAAAGAACAAAATGAAAAATATTTGACTTCCATAGTAGAGAGCAGTAATATCTATAAACTTACTAAAATCAATAAGAATATAACAAATACTCTAATAAAAATAGGCACTTTGGAGCATATAAATAGCTAATACATCTAGAAGAAGGCACTCAACCTCACTAACAATCTAGGAATGTACTATAAAATAATGACATAGCATTTTTTACCCGCTAAGATTAGCAACAGGTGAATTGTTCTCTTTACAACAGCAAAACCTAGTGTTAAAAGGATAACGTCTTTGGTTAATAGGTACAAGTATCTGAGAGAGCAGTTTGGCAAAATGCATCAAGGAGTTTTAAATGATGAGTATGTGCATATGCAAACAGCTCAGCAATCATAGTTTTAGGCATTTATCCTACAGAAATACTAGCCCAAGTGGGCAAAAATACATACACAAGGATATTCACTGCAGTATGTTTGTCATGCTACTCATCACAAACAGTCATGACTTGGGAAATGATTACATCCAAATGATGACGTATGATGTTGCCAGTGGAGTGAGGCAGGGCTTTCCTGGTGGTCCAGTGGTTAAGAATCCACCTGCCAAAGCGGGGGACATGGGTTTGATTCCTGGTGGGAAGATTCCACATGCCACAGGGCAACGAAGCCCATGCTCCATAACTACTGAAGCCCGCATGCCCTACAGCCCAAGCCCTGCAACAAGAGGCCGCTGCAATGAGAATGCCACGGACCACAATGAAGAGTGGCCCCCGATCACAGCAACTAGAGAAAGCCTACACACAGCAACAGAGACCCAGCAAAGCCACACACACACAGAGGGAGGCAGAATTCAATATGCTAACACTGAAAGAGGTTAAGGACATACTGTACTAAGTAGAAAAAGAACCATGCTACAGAACATTATTATGGCATGGTCCCATCTAAATTTTTATTTGTTGTTTGTTCTTATGGAGACTTAATTCCATACAACATCTTATTACTTTTAAAATCTGAAACCATACATGTGTGTACACATGCCTGGGTGTAGGCATACACAAACATACTCACACAATCTCTCTCCCTCTCCTTTCCCCCCCCTTCCTCTCTACCAACTCTTATGTATATAACTAGTTGGTTGTCCAAATGTCTGCATGCTCTGGAAAGAGATACACCAAGCTTCCAGTGTTTACTTCTGGGGAGAAGCACTGGGTATAGAGATGGGAGGGGGGAAAATTACATTTTACTTCATTTACTTTGGTTTGCTGGAAAGATGTTTTTCTTTAATAATTAAAAAAAAATCAGTATAAAAAAGTAAACCAAATTAAAAGCAACTAAGATGCAAAACAAATTAATCAAAAGAGAAGGTTAATCCAAAGAATGGCATATCTTTGTTATCCCAGCTGTGGCTTCTTTGAAAATTGTGATATTACAAATACTTACTGAATTGAGTTAGCTTTGTGTGGAACACTGTCTCATCCAAATGAAGTATGATTAAAACAAAAAGATCCATATTACATTATTCTGTAACACAGATTATTTAATATCTCAGGGTGAATTTTAATTAAGGTACCATGCTCATATTCACAGGCTTTTGAAACTCCTTTGATATTTTAAGTATCTGAGCACATATGTGTGTGTATTGAGTCACTCAGTTGTGTCTGCCTCTTTGCAAACCCAGGGACTGGAGCCCAGGAGGCTCCTCTGTTCATGGATTTCTCCAGGCAAGAATATTAAAGTGGGTAGTCATTCCCATCTCCAGGGGATCTTTCCAACCCAGGGATTGAATCTGGGTCTCCTGCATTGCAGGCAGATTCTTTAGCATCTGAGTCAGAAGCTAATTGCTCCTTCCTTAACAGAATACTACTAGGGACATCCCTGGTGGTTCAGTGGTTAAGAATCTGCCTTCCAATGCAGGGGATGTGGGTTCCATCCCTGGTTGGGGAACTAATAGCCTGTGCTCCACAACAAGAGAAGCCTGCATGCCTCAGTGAAGACCCAGCACAAGCAATAAATAAAATTTAAAAAGATCCAAACCAGAATACTACTATATTACAAAGTTATCAAAATGGTATGATGCTGGCATAAAAACAGACACACAGATCAATGGAACAGGATATAAAACCCAGAAATAAACACATGCATATATGGATAATTAATTTATAACAATTAATTAATTAAAAGACACTTGCTCCTTGGAAGAAAAGCTATGACAAACCTAGATGGCATAAAAAAAAGCAGAGATATTACTTTGCCAACAAAGGTCCATCTAGTCAAAGCTATGGTTTTTCCAGTGGTCATGTATGGATGTGAGAGTTGCACCATAAAGAAGGCTGAGTGCTGAAGAATTGATGCTGTTGAACTGTGGTGTTGGAGAAGACTCTTGAGAGTCCCCTGGACTGCAAGGAGATCAAACCAGCCAATCTTAAAGGAAACCAACCCTGAATATTCATTGGAAGAACTAATGCTGAAGTTCCAATACTTTGGCCACCTGATGCAAAGAGCCAACTCACTAGAAAAGACCCTAGTGCTGGGAAAGGTTGAGGGCAGGATGAGATGGTTGGATGGCATCACTGACTCGATGGACATAAGTCTGAGGAAGGTCCAGGAGACGGTGAAGGACAGGGAAGCCTGGTGTGCTGCAGTCCGTGGGGTGGCAAAGAGTTGGATAGGACTGAAGAGACTGAGCAACAATTTATAACAAAGGAGCCAAAAATATACAATGGGGAAAGGATAGTCTTGTCAATAAATGGTAATTGGGAAAACTGGACAGCCACGAGCAAAATAATGAAGGTGGACCCATACCTTAAAACAAAGACAAAAATCAACTCAAATGTAAGATCAGAAGCTGTAAAACTCCCAGAAGAAAACACAGGGGTAAGTTCCTTGACCTTGGTCTTGGCGATTACTGTTTTGGATTTGACACCAAAACAGAAACAGTAAAAGCAAAAATAAATAAAGCAGACTACATCAAACTAAAAGGGCTTCTGTAAAACAGAGAAAATCATCAACAGAACGAAAAGACAATGTTTAGAATAGTAGAAAATATTTGAAAATCATAAATCTGATAAGGTGCTAACTTCCAAAACAAATAAGTAACTCATAAAATTCCATGGCAAAGAACCAAAGAACCCAACTTGAAAACAGGCTGAGAAACTGAATGGGTGTTTTCCAAAGAAGACATATAAATGGTCAGCAGACACATGGAAAGGTGCTCAATACCACTCATCCTAGGAGAAATCAAAACCCTAAGGAGCTATCACCTCACATCTTTTAGAATGGTGACCATCAAAAAGACTAGAGGTAAAAAATGTTGGCAAGGATGTGGAAAAAAGGGAAGCCTTGTGTGCTGCTGGTAGGAATGTAAATTGGTGCAGCCACTATGGAAAAAAGGTATGGAGGTTCCTCAAAAAATTAAAAATAGAACTAACATATGATCCAGAAATTCCAAAGGAAACAAAGTCACTATCTTGAAGAGATATCTGTACCCCTGAGTTCACTGCATCGTTACTTGTAAGAGAAAAGATATGGAAATAACCTAAGTGTCCATCAGTGGATGAATGGATAAAGATGATGTGGTTATGTGTATGTGTGTATGTGGAAGTGTTACTTGCTCAAGTCATGTCCAACTCTTTGTGACTCCATGGACTGTAGCCTGCCAGGCTCCTCTGTCCATGGGATTTCCCAGGCAAGAATACTGGAGAGGGTTGCCTCCTCCAGGGGATCTGCCAGATCCAGAGATCAAATCCACCACTCCTGCATTGGCAGGCAGATTCTTTACCAGTGAGCCACCTGGGAAACCCTTTGAAAAGTTACCTGTGGAAAAACATGCATCTCTTTATTTGCTACTATTAAAATATGAAATCTATCAAAACTCAGTATTTAATAAAACTGGACACAATGTAATCTACCTAGGTGATAACACACACCAAAACTTCTGTGCTGGGTTAGAATACAGTGGACATTAGATCTTCCACACTCTTGTGATAGTAGAAAATTTCTATTTGAGGGACTACCCTAGTGGTCCAGTGGTTAAGACTCCATGCTTCCACTGATCGATTCCGAGTCAGGAAAATAAGATCCCACATGCTATGAAGCATGGACGAAAACAAAAAATTCTATTCGAACAGAAAATAACTCATACCAAACAGTAAACTAATTTGATGGTGTAAAGGTATCTTGAGAAAATATGAAAAAAGTACACAATTTAGCTATGCATTCCTCCTCCTGTTTCACAATTTCCTGCTAAATTCTGAGAGAACCATTGTTGGAAAGGTATATATTATTTATTTAAGAAAATTTTAAAGTCTATATAATTGTAATAGAGGCTATGGGAATGTAAACTAAAACAGCCACTTGTGGAAGACAGTATGACTATTTCCTCAAAAAATTAAACACAGAATTACCATGTGAACTAGCAATTCCACCTCTAGGTATACACCCAAAAGAATGGAAAGCAGGGAGTCAAACAGATATTTGCATACTAGTGCTAATGAGCTGTGCTGTGCTGAGTCACTCAGCCATGTCCAACTCTTTGTGACCCCATGGACTGTAGCCCACCAGCTCCTCTGTCCATGGGATTGCCCAGGCAAGAATCCTGGAGTGGGTTACCATTTCCTTCTCCAGGGGATCTTCCCGACCCAGGGATAGAACCCAGGTCTCCTGCACTAGCAGTGGATTCTTTACCACTGAGCCACCTGGGAAGACTATTTTATCACAATACAAACTTAAGAGGAAGCATTTCATTATTTTTAAAAAACAAAAGTTTTCCCTTACTACTCTATATTTCCAACCTCCAATCTATTCAACTGGGTACCAAAAAATAAAAAAGTAGAAAAAAAAGACATCATTAAGTTTAAAGACAAGCTCTCTAGAATCTGCAGCCCAGAAAACAGATGGTCAGTGACTGTGTCCACAGGAATTGTCTTTCATGCCAAGGCAATGAGGGAAAAGTGAACTTAAAAAGAAATTCTCATTTCAGCAAATATTTGCAAAATATCTTCAGAAGTCTGGGCTGCAGGTAAAAGATGATGCCTGTGCGCACTTACTAACTACATTCTCACCCAGGAAAAAAAGGGATAGCACTGTCAAGTTCAAAATAACTCCTACGAAGTCAGAACTGCACCACTGGCGAAAGAAAATGACCACTAACCACTACTAAATACCGGGCACAGAACAAAATACTGAACTTGGGAGAAGCACACTGGAAAACATGTCAAGTTCAAGACTCAGCAGATCGAGCTGACGTGGAAGCCAGTAATACAAATGGCAGGCGTTATTTTCCAGAAAGCCTCTGGGTAAGAGGCAGTTGTTTTGTGTAAGTCAGACTGTTTTCATTCTTCTGGGTTATTCAGAGGAGAAGACAGGAAACAGGTGCCTATGTGGTCGAGTCCATCAGAGAACGAGAAGGCTCCTGGCAGTGGTACGCCGCATTCCAGTGTCCTCTTTAATTCTGTATTCAAGGGCAGGGGAGGGGTAGAGGCAGGAGAGGTGGAGATAGGGGTAGAAACCACTGGGCAAGGTCAATGACTTCCTATTACTTAATGGAGTGCGTGTGCAAGCTCAGTCGCTTCAGTCATGTCCTACGCTTTTCGACCCCGTGGATTGCATCCCACCAGGCTCCTCTGTCCATGGGATTCTCCAGGCAAGAGTACTGCAATGGGTTACCAAGCCCTGCTTCAGGGGATCTTCCTGACCCAAGGGTCAAACCAGCGTCTCCTGTGTCTCTTGCATTGCAGGTGGATTCTTTATCACTGAGCCACCAGTGGAAGGCGCTAGGGATATGGGTTAAGTCCTGAGTTTTTGCTTTAGTTGCTACTTTCTATACATTTTTCTCATTTGAATGTCATAATGACCCTTCCGGGTTTTATCCTGCATTCTGGGCTCTTTTGATTCTGCATTATGATATTCCGATTTGGCTGCCGTGGAAAGGGAGGTGCATGCAAGTTGGGCAGACCTGCTTGAAGCCATGCCCTCATGGTAAGTGATGTAGGCGGGAGGCACCCCAGGCTCCGACTCTGGGGCCCAGGACTCCCGAAGCCATGCTCTCATGGAAAGTGATGCAGGCGGGAGGCACCCCAGGCTCCGACTCTGGGGCGCAGGACTCCCGAAGCCATGCTCTCATGGTAAGTGATGCAGGCGGGAGGCACCCCAGGCTCCGACTCTGGGGCGCAGGACTCTGAAGCCATGCTCTCATGGTAAGTGATGCAGGCGGGAGGCACCCCAGGCTCCGACTCTGGGGCGCAGGACTCTGAAGCCATGCTCTCATGGTAAGTGATGCAGGCGGGAGGCACCCCAGGCTCCGACTCTGGGGCGCAGGACTCTGAAGCCATGCTCTCATGGTAAGTGATGCAGGCGGGAGGCACCCCAGGCTCCGACTCTGGGGCGCAGGACTCTGAAGCCATGCTCTCATGGTAAGTGATGCAGGCGGGAGGCACCCCAGGCTCCGACTCTGGGGCGCAGGACTCCCTGAGCCATGCTCTCATGGTAAGTGATGCAGGCGGGAGGCACCCCAGGCTCCGACTCTGGGGCGCAGGACTCCCTGAGCCATGCTCTCATGGTAAGTGATGCAGGCGGGAGGCACCCCAGGCTCCGACTCTGGGGCGCAGGACTCCCGAAGCCATGCTCTCATGGAAAGTGATGCAGGCGGGAGGCACCCCAGGCTCTGACTCTGGGGCACAGGACTCCCTGAGCCATGCTCTCATGGAAAGTGATGCAGGTGGGAGGCACCCCAGGCTCCGACTCTGGGGCGCAGGACTCCCTGAGCCATGCTCTCATGGAAAGTGATGCAGGCGGGAGGCACCCCAGGCTCCGACTCTGGGGCGCAGGACTCCCTGAGCTGCGCAGCCGCGGCGGCACACAGGCGGCCACGGCGAGGCATGAGCAAAAATGGAAATGATAGGCGGAAAATGTGCTCTAGGGGACGCCAAAATAAACTATAAAACATTTACTTTTAAGATGAGATCTTGAAATAGGAGCAAAAGAGAGTCGACTCACAGGGAGGGGCACAGAACAGGGAAACTGGTTTCTCAAATACATTTTTGAGAAAGGTCTCCTCAGGGCACATTTATGCCATTCTGCGAGGGGTTATCAGATGATCTTATTTGCAAAACAGAAATAAAGACAACACACGTAGAGAAAGAAAGTATGGACATCAAGGGAAACTGGGGTGAGATGGATTGGGATTCACATATATGCACTATTGATACTATGTATGAGTTAGACAACTGATGAGAACCTCCTGAATAGCACAGCGGACTCTACTCACTGTTCTGTGGTGGCCTAAATGAGAAGGAAATAAAAAAAAAGAGGGGATATAGGTATAAATATAGATGATTCACTTTGCTGAACTGTAGGAACGAATACAACACTGCAAAGCAACTGTACTCCAATTAAAAGTCCATTTTAAAACAAGAACACCAGACATACCCATTTTCAAATGTATAGATAACATGGTGTTTATCAAAAATCATCGTTTCCACCTTGAATTATATGCATGTACACTCTGCATGAATCCTAGAGCCACGGGCTTTGCCATCATGCCTGAGGTTGGACCCCTATTCTGTATCACTTGTCAGGAGCGGGAACGTGAGTCACACGTTGTTTTTTAAACAAATGAGGAAATGGAGAGAGAGATGGACAGACACAGAAGATGGAATACCTGCCTTGGGGATTCTGCAAAGTGGTAATGAAAAGGCGCGCACAGGATCCATCCTCAAAAGGTCCCTGCATCTCCCTCACCATCGATCAAACAAACATGCCTTCTCAGGGCAAAAAAGTTGACTTAATAGGTGTAGTTACTTTAATTACAACATCATCACATTTTCTGAGTGACTGAGCCCCTAATTTCTAGTGTATTTAGTCCCAGAGCCATATCTAAAATTAGGAAAAAAGTCCCAAACAAAGGCCTGAGACGGTCCCCGAGGAATGAGGTGAATTGATTACAATGCCTATTTTAGCTCGCATGAAATAAAGTTTCCTCTCAACTGTGTTCTGAGTGACTTAGGTAAATAAAGAGCAGAACTTATTATTCATTTGTTTGTTTCTGGCTGTGCTGCTCTTCACTGCTGGGGGGGTTTGTCTCTAGTTGCTGTGAGTGCGGCTACTCTCCAGCTTCGGGGTGCGGGCTTCTCACTGCAGCAGCTTCTCTTGTTGGGGAGCCTCAGTAGTTGTGGTGCATGGGTTTATTGCTCCATGGCACGTGGGATCTTCCCAGACCAGGGACTGCACCCCTGTCCCCTGCACTGGCAGGTGGATCCCTTACTTCTCAGCCACTAGGGTAGCCCACGTGGTAACATTTAAACCAAGATATTCGTCATTAAAGCAAAATACCCCATCCAGCGAAAATGGCATTAGCACTACATAATTATCGTTTGACCATAATACTAAAAATGTGTAACAGCCAAGACTCCCTAGAACTGCTGTCACTGGATTAAAGTGAGGATGACTAAAAGTATGCTAGGCAGAGGCAAGGCTTTGAAACAGAATGGAGAATGAAGCTGATAAAAATAATGCTGATGAGACATTTTGGACTGAGAAAGGAAAAACGTTTTTAAAAAGTCATAAAGATACGTTATGGTATAAATCCACTTATATGTTTAAAATTCACATAGACATTTCTCTTATCTATATATCTATATATGGATGAAAAAGTCTGGACAGATAAACACAAAATATTAAGACTGGTTATGGAGTTTTTTTTTCTTTTTCCTAATATTCAATTTCTATTTTCTACTACAAAAGAAAATGGTTTTGAAAAGCTACTGACATAACTGTAAAAGGTAAGGAAAGATGAGGTTTTCATAAATATATTACTGACTTGTGATCAATATACAGAGAGAAGAAACAGTGTCACAAATTAAAAGGAAAATAGAATTTGGCACAGCTCTAAGCAGCAATTTGGATAGTGTTAATCTAATCAGAAAATGCTTCAAAATTCTTTGAAAGAGAAAGAGAATAACATTTTTTCAGAGCAAATTTCACTTGGAGGAAAAAGAAATTGCTTTTTGATTTTTATTTCTGTGTTATATCATGCTGAATTTTTATGCTGGGAATCTCTAAAAAGTACCCTCTACTAAAGGCACCCAGGGAAATCCTCACAGATGGAATTTATTTCACTTTTGTCCAAACTAATGTGTGAACATTGCTTAGGAGAACCCATGCTCATAGAGAATTAAGTGCTTTCAGATAATGGAATATTTAGTAACCCCTTTAAAATATCTGTTTAAAGAGGAATGTGATCATCAGGCTTGCATTAATTTGTTTTTAAAATGAAGGCTTAGGATCAATTACAATGTAACACATGTACAACTCTAAGTAAACAAGGTAAAAAAAAAACAATGTAATTAATTATTGATGCCATGCAAACTAATAACAGAATTGTGCAGTCAAAAAAGAAAAACTGTATTGCATTTATCAGCTCAATTTGTGCCCCCAAAGAATTTGATTATTATTATTTTTTACACACTTAAGATAACTTACTAACTCAGCTGCTATAGAATCTGCCTGCAATGCATGAGACCCCAGTGTGATTGCTGGGTCAGAAAGATCCCCTGGAGAAGGGATGGGCTACCTACTTCAGTATTCTTGGGCTTCCCTGGTGGCTCAGAGGGTAAAGAATCTGCCTGCAAGGCAGGAGACCTGGGTTTGATCCCTGGGTTGGGAAGATCCCTTGACGGAGGGCATGGCAACCCACTTAAGTATTCAAGCCTGGAGAATCCCCACGGACAGAGGAGCCTGGCGGGTTACAGTCCATGGGGTCACAAAGAGTCAGACACGACTGAGTGACTAAGCACAGGATAACCTAGGCTGGGATATTTATACTCAGGTTTACATATTATTCTTAAGCCAATATTTATATAAGTTTACGATGACCTGCTGCTTTCTTTTTCTGGGATTTGAGTTGCTTGATCAGGTAACCAGGCATGCCATTATCATCACACACAAACACAAGGCATCTTTCACCGTCTCTTGACTTTTTCTAGCCACAGCAAAGCAGAGGCACAGATTCTGAGCCAGACTTGAGTCCTTGTCTAGCTGTGTGATTCTGGGACTTTCCCGGTGGTTCAGTGGTTAAGAATCTGCCTTCCAATGCAGGGGATTCGGGTTCCGTCCGTGGCTGGGGAACTAAGATCTCACATACCTAGGGGCAACTAAGCCTGCGTGCTCTAACTAGAGAGTCTGCCTGCCACAATGAAAACCCAGTGTAACCAAAAAAAAAAAGTTACAATCTCTATATTTGGTGAAGGATTCATTAGATGAATGTATATAAGGCATTCAGCACAGTGCCTGGCAGAAAAGAAGTACTCCAGAGTGACACTTGTTTAGTCTCATCGGGGCTCTACCAATTAGCTATGACAGTGAGCAAGTTCTCTCTCCCTCTGCCTGTTTCCACAGGTACAAAGACAGAGCACCTACTTCAGCAGGGCCGCTGTTCAGAGGTGATACATGTAATGGGCTTCAGCTGCACCTGACATGCACTGACCTGCCTGTCAGCCGCTCTCATTACATCACTGATGTGCCACTGAGCAAGCTCCCTGAGGCTACTGCCTCTCCAAGTTTCATGATTCTATTTTCCCCATCAGAGTACTTCCGTTGGATTGTTTTCTGTTTCCAGACTAGCTCTTCTACATCTAAAATCTATTAGATTGAATGAAATGCCTGAAACAGAGAAGGCTTAGAAGAATGAATGAATAAAGTCCCACACTTTCAAGCTCTCTATTTACCTTTTCAGGTGTCTGAGGTGTCTGAGAGCAACTGCCCCAAACCCAGACAAGGCCAAATGCTTTCCACAACAGATACACTTAATAAATGTGAATTAATGACACGTGGAAGGCTCAATATTAAAAGGGGAAAACAGTTCACTAACAAACAAATCCTCATTTTATGCCACTATATCAAAATGGCTATTTTTCATACTTTCTTACTAAAGTAAAGATTGCTCAGGGACCTCAAAGAAATCCTACAATAAAATATCAGTGTTTATACTTTATAAAGAGTTCAGCTACAAAAACGCTTAAATAAGACTTATAACTGTCAATCTTCTTACAGCTATCATTCATAAATAAGGGAATTCAGTGTGGTACACTCTGCACTGTTTCCTAGTTATATTAGACATTTGTTAAAATTAACTTGCTGTCTGTGAACACACACTTAGAAGAAAGGAACAGATGTTTAGACTAAAGGTGGCAGCAGCACACACCTAAAACTGTTCATTTCACCAATTTTACTAACTGGAGAAATAGGCCTGTTTTTTTTTTTAAAATGAAATAAAACTTAAAAGCAAATGTAAAGAACAGAAGTTACATGTGATTTAAGAAGGCGCTTTCTTTAAAATGCAAATAATTTTTTAACTTGGGTACAAGTTAGCAGCTTAATTTCTTTGATCTATATAGTGAAGTGAATATCACTCAGTCATGTCTGACTCTTTGCAACCCCACAGACTGTAGCCCACCATGCTCCTCTGTCCATGGGGATTCTCCAGGCAAGAACACTGGAGTGGGTTGTCTTTCCCTTCTCCAGAGGATCTTCCCAATCCAGGGATCGAACCCAGATCCCCCACATTGTAAGTGGATTCTTTACTGTCTGAGACACTGGGGAAGCCCCTCATCTACGTAATGTGCCCACAAAACAGAATCTGAAATCTTCCTAAGAGACTTTTACATGCCTCTGAAGTGGTGTTGTGTGCGGTGCTCCCGTGAGTCATGGGTGTTCAAATCATGAACTATACTCACAGCATTCATCTCTCCAGCCTGGCTTCCCCCCTAAACCTCAGAACAGTCTATCTAACTACAAGTTAAGCATCTTTAGGATGACTTACAGATGAGAATACTGAAACTTAAGAAAATGCAGTGACTGGTCCAAGGCCACACAACATTCATTTTTCATATATTTTTTTTTAATCAGTGAGAAACAAAGGAGGGCCTATGTATGAAATGTAGTCTGTTGAATTTGGACTTATGTCTAGACTTCTGTCGGCTTCCCTGACGGCTCAGTGGTAAAGAATCCACCTGCAATGCAGGAGATGTGGGTTTGATCCCTGGGTCAGTAAGATCCCCTGGAGATGGAAATGACAATCCACTCTGGTATTCTTGCCTGGGAAATCCCATGGATAGAGGAGCCTGGCAGGCTACAGTCTATGAGGCTGCAAAAGAGCTGGACACAACTTAGTGACTAAACTGGACCTATGTAACCACCATAGAGATAAACATCTAGAAAACTTGCATCACCCCAAGAAGAAGAACCTTCTCTTGAATCTGTTGCCAGTCAGTCCTCCCTCGCAGGGATACTCTTCTGACTTTTCAGTGTCAGTTAATTTGCCTGTTCTTGCATCATATAGCTGGAATTTTTGAATGAATTCCTTCCGTGTGTCTGCTTTTGTTCAAGATAACGTCAGCAAGATTCATTCATGCTGTCATGCACATCACTAACTTGTTCTTCTGTTCCAGCTACACAGTACTCCGTATAGGAATATACCACAGTTTATTAATCCATGCGCCTGTTCTTATGATCACGGGGGGTGGTTTCCAGTTTTGGGCTAGTTTGAATGAAGCTGCTTTGAACAACCATGTATATGTCTTTACACATGACATATGAATCCATTCTCCTGAATATATACCTGGGAGTAGAAGTGCTGGGTCATAGGACAGGTATATATTTAACCTGAGGAGATACTACCAAAGAGTTTTCCAAGGTGACTGAATTAATTTAAAGTCTCCCGAGCAATAGGTTAACGGTTCCAGTTGCTCCAAGCTGTCACCAACATTTTATTTTTGCCAGTCTTTCAAATTTAGCCACTCTGATGAATGTGTAATGCTACTTTGTGGTTTTTAGCTTGCACTTCCCTGATGCTCAGTGATATTGTGTGGACTTTTCTAATGCTTACTGATCATTTGGCTATTGTCAAAGTGCCTGCCTATTTTTCTAAAAACTGGGTTGCCTTTTTTTTCAGTAGTTCTTTACATGCTCTGGCTATAAGTCTTTGTCAGATAAATGAACTGCAAAAATCTTTTCCCAAATGTGGTTCATAGTCACTTTTAATAGTCATGATATTATTCTATCAACTAGATATGTTATTATTTAACCATTTTCCCACTGTTGGATATTTAGGCTATTTCTTAGTTTTACTGTAATCAAACATATTGATGACCAACTTTTAAAGCTTTGTCTGTATCTAAACATTCTTCCTTAACCTAGATTCACAGAAGTAGATTTACTGAAACTGCATACAATCATTTGGTATTGGTACAGACAGACAAACTGCTTCAGGAAGAATTCTATCAGTTGATATTGGTACTTATCAATGCATGAGAATATCTACTCACCATGTCCTCACTGAATCTGGCTTTAAAAAAACAATCTTTACCAGTTTGATAGGAAAAAAGTCAGTATTTTACTGTTTTAATATTTGGTTCTAGGACTACCAGGGAAATTGAAAACATTGTTGCTTAGCCTTTTTTTTTTCTTCGCTTTTACACATGGTCTGTTCCTTTTGTGTGTGTGCATTTATCTGTTAGGGTCTTTAGAGTTCATTCACTCAAGGTATTAAGTCTTTCTTTTCTTTTACATACTATTTTAATATATTTTTATTTTATTCTACAATATATTTACTGCAATCATTTTCCAAGCGGTAATGTGCTCTGCCATTGACAGGGGAGCCTGGTGGGCTACAGTCCATGGGGTCCCAAAAGAGTCAGACACAACTCAGCCACTAAACAACAACAACGTGCTTTTTTTTTTCGCTTGTTTTGAACTTTTTATTTTGTACTGGGGCATAGCCGATTAACAATGTTGTGATAGTTTCAGATGAACAGTGAAGGGACTCGGCCATATGTGTACATGTATCCATTCTCCCCTAAATTCTCTCTTTAAAAATTTTATGTAGTCAAGTCTGTGATCACATCCAAGCTTAGAAATGTCTTCTCCCTACAATATTCCCTATTCAGTATTCTCCCAGGTGGCGCTAGTGGTGAAGAATCTGACTGCCGACCCAGGAGACGCAAGAGACGCGGGTTTGATCCCTGGGTCGGGGAAATCCCCTGGAGTAGGAAATGGCAACCCACTCCAGTATTCTTGCCAAAAAATTCCAGGGACAGAGGAGCCTGGAGGTCTGTAGTCCATAGGGTTGCAGAGAGTCGGACACGACTGAGCACACACATACATACATAAATACGAGTATTTCCCTATAAATATTCACATCCATTTTCTTCTAGTTTTTAAGAAGACTACTTAATTTCTTAATCCCTTTATCAACCTTTTGGGCAGTACTGTATTGCATTTATCTCTAAATTTTATCCTTTTCTAAACTGATAACCAGCATGGCAGTACCATTTATCCAACAAAGATTCCTTTCCTCTTTGGATTTATGATGCATCCTTTATCACTTATTAAATTCTTTATACAGGGAAGCATCTCCTTCCTGGCTCTTTTCAGTCCCACCAATTTGTCTGTCAGTTCTTACAATGCCATCGTATTGCTTCCATTCTTGAAGCCTTGTTACTATTTCATGGGACCAATATTCTTTGAGCCCCTGCATTGCGTCAGATCCTAAGGTCAAAATGGTGAAGACACACGCCTGGTCCCTGTCATGATGGCACACAGACTAGTGGGAGGATGAAGGCCAGTCCACGGGTGGTGACCACACCCTGTGATGTGGATGACAGGGGACACACGGGGCTGAGGGGCCCCTGACCTGGACTTCAGAAACGAGGACATGGCTGCTAGAGGAGGTGATGCCGTGGCTGAGCAGGAAGTCTGGTGAAAAGGTCTGGAAGTGCAAGAGAAAAGAATACTGGAGGTGGAGCAGGGGTGGGCAGGGGAGAGTGACAAGAGCTGGGGCTGAAGAAGTATCCAAGGCAAGACCACTCGAGATTAAAAACGATTTTGTACTGAATCCTGAGGGCAAGGGAAGCCGCTCCAGAGTTTAACCATGGAGCAAAGTGTTCAGACAGGCCCTTTATGTTTTAGTTTTTGGCTGCACCATGCAGCATGTGGGGTCTCAGATCCCCGACCAGGGATTGAACCCGCACCCGCTGCATTGGAAGGTGGTCTTAACCACTGGACCACAGGGGAAGTCTCTTATACATGCATTTTAGAAAGACCACACAGGCTGTAAGGGGATGCAAAAATAACTTGCTGGAGGAACTTGAGAGAACAGCCAGAGAGCCTACTTAGAGTACTGATAGTAAAATTACATACGTGTATGTATGTGTGTGCTCAGTCATGTCCGACTCCCTGCAACCCTGGGGACTGTAGCCCTCCAGGCTTCTCTTGTCCATGGAATTTTTCGGCAAGAACACTGGAGTGGGTCATTTCCTACTCCAGGGGATCTTCCCGACCCAGGGATCAAACCCACGTGTCTTGCATCTCCTGCATTGGCAGGCAGATTCTTTACCACTAGCGTCATGTGGGAGAATACTAAAAGTTAAGTAAAATTAAGTCCTGACTTAAAACTTCTTTTTCAAACTTTCTATGCTACTATGACATGTCTGTTTTCCAGATAAATATGGAAACTATTTAGCCAAGTTCCCTCCCATGCACCTGACTCCACTCCAAACCAACTGTGACTTTATCTGAAATGACATGAAACGTTTTAAATGAGCTATTGAAGAATAACTCCATATATCATGTCCCCTGTAGTTTTTAAATGATTGTGGCTAGGCCATTTCTCCTTTCATCATACATTTTTGGAACATAAGACTTTGTGCTAATTATAGTCTTCTCCTTAATCTTTTTATCTGGGCAGATCCTAATTCCTTCATTCCAGAGATGTTTGCCATGCTCAAGGCCCTGGGACCATCATGATGAAAAGGCAGATGCACTTCCTGTCCTCCTGGGATACAACAGGGTATAGAGACAAATAATTAGACAATTAGAGTGCAGGGCGCAAGGTGTTGCTAGAGCACAGGTCAGAGGCATCTGGGGAGTTGAGGAAGTCAGCTTAGAGGAACTGAATCTTTGGGAAGGTTATGTCGTTGTGCATGGTTGTTAGCAAAACAAAAATGAAAGGGAAAAGGTGGAACAGGAGAGCCTTAATCCTGACCAAAAGCAAAGGAAATGTCAAAAACCAAAGGGAAAAGTGAAAGTGAACGTCGCTCAGTTGTGTCCAACTCTTTGCGACTCCATGGACTATACAGTCCATGGAATTCTCCAGGTCATGAAAAGGACTAAGGACCAAGCCAAGAAGAAAGATCACGCTCTTGGAGAGAGTGAGATGGAGTGTTTTAAACTTCAGTGTTAAATACAGGTATGCCTAGATCAAAATGAAGAGGCTTATTTTCCCAAAAGCCAAGAAGTGAATAAAGAAAAAAATTTTCCACCAGAATTCGAAGCATGCTGGAGTTTTACTAAAATAACTATAAGCCGTAGCAGTGGAGTTGAGGAACCAAAGGAGTGAAAGAGATCCAAATAGAGACCTCAGGTACTTCAAAACTCTGTGTGTGGGTTCACCTACTCAGTTCTAGCCTAGAGTCTCTCACACCAAACTCAAGTGGAGTGACACCCTGAAAATTGGGGGACAGACAGCAAACTAGGGCTCAAAGGCTTCCTCCAGAGAAAGAGAGGGTAGGATGAAGGAAACCAGGGAAGTGTGTCCATCCTGTAAGAAAGAAACTCTGCCTCTTAGGACTCTTCAGTATTGGTAAGAATGGACACATCATTCTGCCAGAGGACAAAACAGAGAAACTGCCCATATTTTTTATGCCTATATTTATTCTCAGGATTTTTAAAGGCTTTTTTTTTTTTTTTTTGGTCATAAGATATTTGTTATTCTGAAAATGGTTTGGTGGTGCTAATGGTAAAGAACCTGCTTGCCAATGCAGGAGACACAAGAGATGTGGGTTTGATACCTGGGTCGGGAAGATCCCCTGGAGTAGGAAATGGCACCCCACTCCAGTACTGTTGCCTGGAAAAGTCCATGGACAGAGGAGCTTGGCAGGCTACAGTCCACGGGGTTGCAGAGAGTTGGACACAACTGAGAACGTGGAACAGGTATGTAACCTGTGGTCTCTCTCTTCCCTATTTGAACACTGTGAAGTGTAATCCAAGTCAAAATATGAGAAACTGAAAGATTTCGGAGTCTGAAAAAACTAGATGGAGAATGACAAAAAGACACAGTTATCACGCACTTTCCTTTCCAGGGCTCCCAAAGTTGTGGTTGTTAGAGAGAAAGAATAAGACAATCTCCTTAATCTTTTTATCTGGGCAGGGAGTAATTCCTTCATTCCAGAGATGGTTACTACACCCAAGGCAAAGGGGCCATCATGATGAAAAGGCAGGTGCACTTCCCGTTCTCCAGGGGCTCACAGTACAATAGAGAGAAATAATTAGATAATAAGAGCAGCAGGCTCCCTGTGCTCCCCTGAAGCACAGGGGAGAGGCATCTGGGAGTTCAGGAGAGCAGCCTGGAAGAAGTGAATCTATGGGAAGGTTATGCGGGTGTCCCCAGGCTGGGACCCAAGCTAAGACCTGGAACCACATACTGGATCACGGTAACCCCACCTGGGAGTGGGTGACAGGTGTGCTCTCCGAGAACACTACAGAAAACAGCTTCCTAATCTGCGCTGAGACCTCAGGTGTGCCCACCAGCCATAAGCACAGCCTTACTCATTTCCCTCAGTGGGCAGGACTGAGGTTATCATTTTCTATGAGCGTCATGACATGGCATTCACTGCCTTTAAAGAACTCAAGAAATGCTGCTTCTGCCTCTCTGCTGTAATTCTTTCATATTCATTCATTCACATTCTATTACCTCATTCTTCTTTATTATTTTTTTCTACTCTTCAATACTCATGCAGAATTCAAATCCCAACTGTTTCAAAATACACACATTCTGAAATTCAGCCACCAGAGGAGAAAAGCGATTTCATTTCAAACATAGAATCCTGGTGAAGAACTGTGGTCAGTCCAGCTTGAGCCAGGAGTCCTCTCCTGGACCAGTTAACAGCGGCCAAAAAGAGTCTCTTGTATTTAAATGGCAGCATGCAGAGTTACCATTAGAGCGAGCAGAATGGAGGGAGGGATGCTAGTTAGATTAAAAAAATAATAATAAGGTGTTCACTATAAGATCTGAATGCTGAAGAGAAGTATTCAGGGGACAGCAAGGATGAAGACTCAAAAAAGCAAAACCATAACAGAGAGGTCCATGTCCTTGTGGGGGTGAGGAGAGACAGGACCCATGGTGGGACTGGCCTCCCAGAGGTGGGACAGACAGGAAGGGAGGAGAAAAGAGTGGGTGGAGGCATGGGGTTTAGATGTGCCAGCAGGAATGGAACAGTTCAGGTCTGCAGAAGTATTTCTCTGAGAAGCAGGAAGGTGATGCAGGAGGGAGGCGGCAGGATAGAAATAGGAGATTAGTGGAAAGAATATGAAATGTGAAATGAGAAGAGAGTGGCTTAGGAGAGCACAGGAGGAATGCCTGGCAGTTTTACCACCTGAGAGAGGGTGGCAACT
Organism: Odocoileus virginianus; assembly: GCF_023699985.2. Lineage (NCBI taxonomy): Eukaryota > Metazoa > Chordata > Mammalia > Artiodactyla > Cervidae > Odocoileus > Odocoileus virginianus. The sequence goes on along the minus strand of NC_069690.1, from coordinate 16,262,987 downwards.
CTCTCAATCAATTTATTGATACCTAACTGTCCAGTAGCATAATTTTCTCCTGCAAGTCTCAGCAGCCACAGTATAGAGTCTATATAGAATACAGCATAGAGCCTATAGTGTATACAGCATACAGTCTGTATTGTATACAACATAGAGTCTATGTCATATACAGCATAGAATTTATGTAGCATATAGCATAGTCTATATTGTATACAGTATAGAGTCTGAATAGTATACAGCATAGAGTCTATATAGTATACAGCACAGAGTCTATGTAGTATACAGTATAGAGTCTACACAGTATACAGCATAGAGTCTACACAGTATACAGTATAGAGTCTATATAGCATGCAGTAGAGTCTATATAGTATACAGCATAGAGTCTATAGAGGCAAATAAAAAAAGAGCAATTTGATAGGACTGGGCTGGGCTTTTGCAGCTAAAGGCCCCTAGAGGACAGTGGGATGGTGCAGTTAAGGCTGAGAAGACAGAGATGCTTGGGTTGAAAATCCCGGGTCAGCAGGGAGAAGGAAGCAGCAGCATGAGAACAAGATAGACAGATGACACTTTGGGAGATGATCAAGACTGCAGGGACGGGATGCACCACCAGTTTAGTTGGCTGCAAGGGTTCTGGGACAATTAAACCCAGCCATGTCCCAATGGATAGGGATCACTTAGACCTCTTAAGAGTCAGGAGTACACAGGACTGATGGTTTCTCTGATGTGTTGCTTGGTCAGAAATAGTTATTCCTCAAAACCTTTATATACTTTATACACTTAAAGAAGGTATACACATCTTTCTCTCTCTCTCTCTCTAAGCTACCTTCATTCTTTCTCAGATAGTGTTATCTACTCCAATTAGAGAAAGCAGCATGCTATTTCCAAGATGCTTCTGGGACTCAACCTTTCACCCATGGTGTTTTACACACTTTCTCCCCTCTCATTCAGAATACACACTTCCCATTCCATGAGCCCAGACTGCAAAATCTCACCACCTTTCAAAACCCAGGTAAATACTCAATTTCTCCAAGTTTCTGCCTGTGTGTTTCTTCCAATACACAGATTTTTTTTTTTTGGTCATTTGTTTTATTCTTCATTCTCCTTTGGGACAGAAGTTCTTCTTAAATTCAATTTTTAAGCCAAAGTGTGTGTGTATGCCTGGAGCCCATACTCTTGATTTAAAGGACTCGGAGAGGCCAAGACGTAGACAACTGTCATCTTCTTAATCTAAAGCTCATATACCACACTGAGTATCTATAAAGAACACTCCTGTGACTAAGGAGGAAATGGGGAAGTGTGCTTATATTAAATGTATTCAAAGCTGCTCAACAACCTGCCAGATGAGTAATGGCATGCTGAATGAATCAAACGGAATGCTTAGTACCGACTACCGGCCTTATGTTTCTTAGTCACTAAGTACTTTCTGCACAGTATGCCAAGGAAATCCAAAGTCACCAAGTTTTCCATTTCCCTACCTTTTTGGGGAATAGAAAAGATAGAAATGAGGGAGGAAGAGGTAGTTTACAGATCCAGGAATCGGGACAGAAGGAAAAGCAGCGGGCTTCAGGCAAGGTGCTGCAGGCAAAACGGGGTGGGGTGCTCTACAACTCCCTAAGAACATGCGCACATAAACTCATTCAGCTCAATTTCAACCTAGGGCTAATGAAGAACATTCATTAACAATGATACAACTTTTATTTTGCTCCAAATGAATATGGCAATATCCATTTTGAAGACACTCTCATGCTCTGTTGAATTAACATCACTTTAATTATAAAGCAATCTAGCAATAAATATAAAAATGCTTGCGGTACATAGACTTCGACCCCTTATTTTACGTCTAGGAATCTATACTAAGGAAAAAAGACACAGTTTTACACACACACACACACACACATAGATATTCATTAGCACAAGTCACATCAGTCGTGTCTGACTCTGTGACCCTATGGACCATGGACTGTATCCCTCCGGGCTCCTCTGTCATGCAAGTCTCCAGGCAAGAATACTAGAGTAGGTTGCCATGCCCTCCTCCAGGGGATCTTCCCGATCCAGAAATTGAACCCACGTCTCTTAAGTCGCCTGCATTGGCACGTGGGTTCTTTACCACTAGTGACACTTGGGAAGTCCCATATGTATATCTACTGACATGTAAAAATATCAAGAATACATTTTATGTGAAAAATGTAGGCTAAAGCAGCATGTTCCCATATTTGTGTTTATAAAAAGTTATATATATGCAAGAAAAAGAAATCTGGAAGGATACACCCAAAACTGACAGTGGCTTTTCTGGAGGTGAGATTTGGAGTGATTTTTACTTTCCTCTTTGTAACTCTGTCTTGACTCCATTTTTTAAAAATAAGGACGATATATTATTTTTATATATAAAGTTTTCATTTAAAAAAAATCTGTCTTTACCTAAATGTGTATCAACAGATTAATGGATAAAGATGTGTTACATATATACAATGGAATACTACTCAGCCATAAAAAAGAATAGTACCATAAAAAATGAAACAATGAAAATAAAAATGAAATGCCATAAAAAATTAAATAATACCATTTGAGGCAACATGGATGGGCCCAGATATTATCATACTAAGTGAAGTAAGACAGAAAGAGAAAGACAAATGCTACATGATATCACTTATCTAAAATATGACATAAATAAACCTGTCTATGAAACAGGAAAAAAAAAATCTGTCTTCAGTTTTCACTTTCAAACCCTTTTAAGAGCTAGTAAGGTTCACAAATAGTTCAACAATAATTGTTTTAATTTTGCTTCCTCTCTTACACAACAGATTCTAGGTTTATCCTCACTAAAAGAAATAATCAGTAATATAACAGAAGTCATAGGACAGAGGTAACCAACAAAAGTGGCTGCTTCCAGCTCTGCTATGAAAAAAAAGACAGAGGTGCTGTAATATTGATAATGTCATTTTATATTTTCAATTACAATTTTTAAAAAGCTTTTATATCCACAATATTATTTGGTCCTCAAGTCTACATAAAAGGCAGGCAAAGCACAACCCTCATTTTCCAGGTAAGTAGCCTGAGTTAGGAGAGGTGGAGGGATGTACCCAGGGTCTCAGATTGGTGAATAATAGTGCTAGCTTGCACAATCCAAGATGGCAGCCACTAACCACATGTGGCTAAGTTGATTTAAATGGTATACAATTTAACATTCAGTTCCTTAGTTGCACTAGTCACATTTCAAGGGTTCAACTGCCATTTGTGGTTAGTGGCTACTGTGTTGGATGGTGGCAGATAAAGAATATTTCCATCCCCACAGAAGTAATGCAATTTCCATGCCAATAACATTTTCCACTCATGTGGTGGCTTTCTACACCCTTGCTTTGCCCCCTTGAAAAAAAAAAGGAAGATATTATTTGATAATCTTTCCCTGCAAGACATGAATCTCTGAAAAATCATAGGGAAAAAAAGCTGTGCTGAATTAGAATAACTGAAAGGTGGCTGGTACAGCTGGAGAACATTGAGTAGTGAAAGGACACAAGAAGAGCCTGAAGGTGGCACAGTGAACTCGGGGGACACTTACTTAGCACCTGTTCACTCTCTTCTTCCTCTGCAATAGAGCTAGGATTCTGTTGAGGTGTCGACCCCCGCCCCTATGGCCTCTGTGCTTCAGAGTGGGCCTGCAATGCAACTTGGGCCTGATGAAACAAGATGAGAAGTAAGCTAATAGGATAATACACTCTTGTGTCTTTGGTCTTGACCTCTGAAACATCCAACAGCAGAAAGCCAACTTAACATCATCTCAGGGATTACCCAAAAAGTGGCCATATACCATGGGATCACACACATGACTGTTTAACTTATATTCGATCAGCATACCAGAGTCAGCAGTATGGACAAAGCATGCCATTCAGACCTACTGATACAGGCGCATCTATAGGTAAGCATGGGCTTTCCAGGTGTTGCTAGTGGTAAAGAACCCACCTCCCAGAGCAGGAGGCATAAGAGACACAGGTTTGACCCCCGGGTCAGGGAAATCCTCTGGAGGAGGGCATTTTCCTCCTCCAAGAATACATACACTCCAGTTTTTTGCCAGGAGCACCCCATGGGCAGAGGAGCCTGGGCTGCCACAGTCCACAGAGTCAGAAAGAGTCACACCCGACTGACGTGACTTGCCACACACGCACACAGGTAAGTATCTAGATGTATCTCGGGGCAAAAAAAATGTAATTTTGCACTTTATGTGTTGAAATTCCATCATCTAAAATAGAAATATAGCCTTGCAAAAAAAAAAAGGAAATTACAGTAATTAGTGGTAGTCTAGAAAACTGTTAATTTTACGTATAAAAACCATCCAAAAATTTCAAATTATTAAATTTAAATAAGGGGAACAAACTGACAGTATAAACATTAAAAGGACATTCATAGGCACACTTGGGGAAGAACATTATATCCTTTGGCAGCCAAACATAACAGCTTCAACAACCAAGACAGGATACAGGGGTGAGATGACAACCTAATTTCTTATCTTTGTAAAACCGTAACAGTAAATAAAATAACCCTTTAAAAACTGCTGCAGGGAGCTCAGCTCAGAGTTCTGTGATGATCTAAAGAGGCTGGATGGGAGCAGGGGAGGAGGAAGCCTCAAGAAGGATGGGACATATATACACACACATATAGCCAATTCACTTTCTGTACAGCAAAAACCTACAGAACATTGCAAAGCAATTATACTCCAATAAAAAAATTTAGGTCACACACACACAGAAACTGCTGGGGCTCCCCTGGTGACTCAGGGGTAAAGAACCCACCTGCCAATTCAGGAGACACGGGATTGACTCCTGGTCTGGGACGGTCCCACATGTGCTGGAACAACTAAGCCCCTGTGCTCTCGAGCCTGGGGGCCACCACTACTGAAGCCTGCTCGCCCACTGAGCCCATGCTCCACGAGAGACGCCACCGCAAAGAGCAGCCTGCGCACCGCAACTAGAGAGGGGCCCCCGCTTGCTGCAACTAAAGAAAAGCCTGTGCAGCAGTGAAGACCCAGCACAGCCAAAAATAGCTAAATAAGTAAAAATTCTTAAAAAAAAAAAACAAAACTGCTGAATTTCTTAATTATGTGGTTCTATTGGGACCATGAGTCTTCTATGGAAAACCTCAGTTTGGAAATTCTTCGTATCTTGTGGCAACGAATTCTACACACCTTGTAGAATGAAACATTAGAAAACTGTCATGCAAATGTTCAAAGGGACAAATGCAGGAGAGGTTACGAGTGATTTTGGAATCACAAGCATACACTGCTTTGTTCACAAGCTCCAGAGAGTCATTACAGACCCACTGCTGGCCTTACGCAGAAAAAGGATGGCTACCTGTCATCTTTCCTCAGCAAAAGACAAGCTGCAAGACACAGCTGGGGACCGTCTCACCAGCAACTTATATAAAATGTTCAGTGGGATGAAACAGCAGCTCTCACATGTTAAAAAGACAGCCGTGAATGAGAGAAAGCTCAGTACTGTACTCAGCACACAATGGTAACTATACAGCAAGCCTTCATAAGGACCAGTGGTGGCTTATACAGAAAGCAATTCACCTGCTGAAAAAGGTACTGGGTCATGAGCCCTGAGTACAAGTATTTCCTACATGAAAGCTGCTCTGTACACTCTCCTGTCACTCTGCTTCAGGAAAGATGTTGAAATGGATATGCATGCACCAAAAGCACGCAATGAAAATGTAGTCCTCCTTCACTTCGCTGGAAACAGCTAATTCATTTAAGATTAACTGAACTCAAAGAGATATGATATGAATCCTGGACCAGGAAACAAACAAAAATTGCTATAAAAGACTATATTGGGGGCAATTGGCAAAATCTAAATATGGACTTTGATACCAGACAATTATCTAATCCAGGGTAAAATTTCCTGCTTCCGGTATCTACACTGGGATTATACAGGAGACTCTCCGTGTTCTTAGGAAATATACACTCAAGTATTAGCGGGTAAAGGGGATGGTGTCTGTAATTTACTTTCACATTATTGGTAGATGTGGTGATAAGGCAAATGCCAAACAATTGGTGAGTCTGGGTGAAAAGTTCAAGGGAGGTCCTGTAACTTTTCAGAAATTTAAAATTATGTCAGGGACTTCCCTGGTGGCCCAGCAGTTAATAATCCTGCTCCCAGTACAGTGGGCCCCAGGTTCACTCCCTCGTCAGGGAACTAGATCCCACGTGCCACAACTAAGACCTGGCAGAGCGGAATAAAGAAATTATTTAAAAAATTATGCCACAGTAAAAGATTACTAACAGAGTTAAATCATTTCTCTCTTGACACTGCCTTCAGAAAACAAGTGGTCTGTGGTGGCCAGGTCTTGCAGTGATCCAGGGGATGAGAGGTTCTGGATGTTGCAGAGGCCTTTAGTTCCCTTGAAGGGCCCACTGTACTCTGTTGCTAGGTCTGAGGGTCAGGCTGGATCCAGAAGTGATTCAGCTCCTGCTGGCAGAGCACACGACTGTTTAGTGGGGGTTATTCAATGATGACTTAAAGTGTGAATTCCTGGGGCAGTTAGTATGTAACCACTGTCTCCTGTAGCCTTATCATCACAGTCTGTAGCTGTGCTCACTCACCCCAGCAGCCCCAATCTCATGTTTGTTCCTCAAAGTACATGTTTTAAGAGAATAGCCCTGTAATAAGGAAGCTCCTAGATGACCATTTCAAAAGCAATGCCAAGTTCCCTGACATTCCTACAGACCCAGGAAAAGTCAGATAAACATACACTATAAAACAAGAGAACAAATATATTATGAGAAATAAACAGTCTGAAGACATGGACACTTGAAACAAACAGTACCTTAAAAATTAGGTGTGATCATCTTACAGCTGAAAAACATGTTTGAAGGCTGAACTGTGGCGTTTCGCGTACTTTCTACAGTTTAAAACAAAACCCAGAAGGAAATACACTTTACTATCATGACATGTCATCCGCAAATTATATGTCTAACCCTTGAGCTTATTTTAGAAACTTTCCTCACTAATTTGCCTGTGTTTTTGAATAGCAAGTAATATGTTTTCAATCAGGAAAGGTTACAGGGAAATTTTTGTGGTAAAAACTGGCCTTCCACTAGCATAAAAATCATCCCTCTTACTTCAGTCCTTTGGGAAATAATATTTTTTTTTTGTCATTGTCAAGCAGCGTTCAAACCAATTTTAATAGCTACTGTTCCAGAGAATGGTTGTTTACATGCATCAAAAACTGCTGTCACTCAAAACTATGTAAGAGGATTAAAAAAAAGGTAGTCTGTTGGATAAAGAAATGATCGTTTCTTTATAATATCTGAAGAGTGAATTAAACTGTGAACTTTTATCAGCAACACAATGCTAATTATCCACTAAGGTGAAAACGAACAATTGTCCATCCTCTAATACATCACACGACTAGCCCTGAACTATTGCGTTGCTCCTTTTAACCTTTCATATGGTAATATTACCACAAAACCTAGCCCATTTACTCTGAAATGAAATTGTCTTTAAAGTTAATTTTTAAAACACGCATTCGTCATGTAAAATGTCTTGTTGTTTAGTTGCTTAGTTTGTGATCCCGTGAACTGTAGCCCACCAGGCTCCTCTGTCCATGGGATTCTCCAGGCAAGAATACTGGAGTGAATTGCCATTTCCTTCTCCAGGGGTAAAATGTCTGGGCAGTACAAAAATTAAATGGCTTCAGTGAGTGCTCTATTTTCTTGTCTTTCACTAAAACTTGTGTTTCTCTAAAACTTCCAGGAACTAAATAATTACTGCTCCTCCAATAACATTTAGTAATTTTGCACAGGAATAACATAGTAATGCTGCCTTTTTTTCTTTCCCCTCAAAATATGTACCCTGTTTTTTTTTTATTTTTCTAAGCTCTAGCATACAAGGATATGCCAATTTTTCCTTTACCAATCCTTTTTTTTTTTTTTAAAGAAAAAAAATAAATTTTCTAAAACCTAACTGCAAACATTAGTGAGTTCAAAGGGAACAGAGTAGTTATCAAGGTCTGGATAGAGCTTGATCACTAGCTTCCCATGGGAATCGATCTGTTTCTTTTTTCTTGTTTATGAGAGAATAAACCTCCCAGTACTCACTTTAAAGTTATTGAAATACACTTGCAAGGAAATTTTTTTCAGAGTACCAGCTGATTAATTCTCCCCGTACCTGGGCTGCTAAGTGTCGTTTAGTTACTAAGTTACGTCCGACTCATTTGAGACCCCACGGGCTGTAGCCTGCCAGGCAAGAATACTGGAGTGGGTTGCCATTTCCTCCTCCAGAGGATCTTCCCAACCCAGGGATGGAACCCACACCTCCTGTGGCTCCTTCGCTGGCAGGCAGATTCTTTACCCGTGAGCCACCACAGAAGCCACGGGCTGCTAAGTGTTGCCAGAGAAATACCCTACATCGACAGAGGGGGGAAATGCTACAAATCTGTGGTTTTCAGCTTCAGGAGAACCTTTGACACTGGTGAAGTTTCCACGCGGTGACCCCCACAGTGGTCCTCAGACAGCTCCCTGGCCTGAGCTGCAGGCAGTCACCTACAGACAGGCACCTGGATCAGAGGGCAAACCCGTTCACCCACACCTCATCGCTGAGCTGATGGTTCTGCTACTCCATTCACTCCCAGCCAATGGTGTGCCTTCTCTTTCACAGAGAAAAAGAACTCTATTACAGAAACTCCTCCCACTTCCTCCTAGCTCACCCGCATGCCCTCCCATCCTGACCTCCTTCCCTGAAAAAAGGAGGCTCCAGAGCTCTGGACCCCATCCCCTCACATCCTCCACTATCAATTCCTGCAAATATGCATACGTCACACCCATCTTTAAGAACTAATAACATAACACCTTCTATCAACTCTGCAGCTCCTCAACCTAGTAACTCTCCCCTGCCCTTCACAGCTATGATTCTGGAATAAACCACATCTACTTCATGCCCCTGTCAGCTCACCCTAAACCTAACAACTTACCATTTCACCAAAGCCTCCAGGCACCAAACCCAATGGAGTCGTCCATTCTGTGCTTATGAGACCTCTCTACAGTGTTAACTAATGCTGATCCTTCTTCCTAAGAACTCCTCTTTTATTAGTTTCTCTCATACCACTGGGCTTCCCAGATGGCCCAGTGGTAAAGAATCTGCTGGCAATGCAGGAGATGTGGGTTCGATCTCTGGGTCCCAAAGATCCCCTGGAGAGGAAAGTGGTGACCCATTCCAGTATTCTTGCCTAGGATCCCATGGACAGAGGAGTCTGGTGGGTTATAGTCCATGGGGTCACAAAAGAGTTGGACACAACTTAGCGACTAAAAAACAACACTCATACCATGGTGTTACTTTCTGTTTCATCTATTTCTTTTATTAACTCTTTCTCCAATAAAACCTTTAAATGTCAGAGCCAGCTGTCAATGGCAGTAGAAATTGAAATAAAGATTTTGAAAAGCACTTAGTAAAAAACGTAAAGTTTGACACTGTTCCCATCCTTTAATCCACTTATTCTACCTCTAAAAATCCATGTTAAGAACCATAAATAATGAAAGGAGAAATAATCCTTGCACAGAAACATTAAAAGCAATATTATAATTTTAATAAGATGACACTATGCTTGAACTAATGTTAAGTGGAAAAAATATGATGTAAAATTGTCCACACAGTGGTATCTCAACTGTGTGGAAAGTATGTGCGCAGGAAAAAGTCTGGAAAGAAATATTCCAAATGTTAACGGTGATTTTCTTGGGAAATGAGAATCGCATTATTGGTGAATCTTATTGGCTTTATACATTTTGCACTTGCCAAGTTTTTCACAGGGATCATTTGTATTTTGAGAGGGGAAAAAAGCCCATGCATGAAAAACAATTCAATAAAAGGGCCCAAACTCTTTTTTTGAAAAGGTGATATTTGCTTTCACTTCTCCCCTTGTCCATCCTCCAGCTGGTAGTCTCACGCCCTCCAGAAGCAGGAAATGTCACCACTTATAGATGACTGACACCTGTGATAGTATAGGTCACTCTTCTAAGCTCCAGAATTGTGCTTCCACGTGGCTTCTAGACAATTTCCTGTGATGACTCATAAGACCCAGAGTACCAGCCTCTTGTCTTAGCCTCCTTCCCACACTCCACAACTTTACCCTCTGGTCTTGGTGAACAGCCCCACTCTCCCCAGATTTCCCCACTTTGGGTAATTAGGTGAGAACAACAGGATGGATTAACAAAGTATGGATTTTCCCCTCTGCACAACTGAACCAATGCTCTAAGAATCAATATATGCAAGATGGAAAGTTTACTCAATAAATAACTACAAACAACTAATAAGTTCAACATGGGAAATGTGGTATCTGCCTTAAGTTTACATAGCTATCTTGTAGTTATTTTGAAAGTGTACAACGTTTAAAATTAACTCATAAGAATCTTTCTCTTAACTTTTTTTCCCTCTCTTTCTGAGGCACATGTTTGAAAATCACCTTTCAGAGCTACTGATTTCCAATGTAGGCAAAAGTTATCTTAACTTCCTAAAAACAGAAAAAAGTCAAATTATTACCAGCCATGTCAACAACAGGAATCACACTGAAATCAGCCTGAACTAAAGAGAAATAAAGTCTCCATTTCCCTTCACAGACAGTTTTTTCCTCCCTTCATTCCAAACACATGCAATAGGTAACCCATGGGAATTTAAATTTACTAATCAGAATTTTCATGAAGATCTAACTCATAAGGGGTTGTGCTCTGTCCTCAGTGGTGCCCAACTGTTTGGGACCCCACGGTCTGTAGCCCACCAGGCTCCTCTGTCCATGGGATTCTCCAGGTAAGATTACTTGAGTGGGTTGCCATGTCCTCCTCTAGGGGGTCTTCCCAATCCACGGACTGAAGCTGCATCTCCTACGTCTCCTGCATTGCCAGTGGATTCTTTATCACTGAGCCATTGGGGAAAGCCCCCAAGGGGTTATGAAAAACTAAAAATAACAATGGATCCTGGCAAAGCAGAGATGATTGCAAATTATGAAACCCTGAGAAATGGATCTCTTCCTTGCTTAACTACTCACAATTCCTCACAAGTGAGTTACCCTCTTCCAAAAAAGCAAGGTTCCACCTGAAATGAACCTGCCTGTGAAGGAGCTTGCACATGAAAGCAAAACAACTTGGGTTTTTCTCTGGCCTGAAGCAGGAAATCGTGGATGAAGCCAACTGCAAACAACTACTAATCCAAAAGTAATTCTGCCTCACTTTGGGATACACTCTACACTTTATGCAGTGGGGACAGATTCCATTTTCTTTGACAAACTATTATTAGAATCAGTTTCTACTTCCTGCACACAGGCCCACTGAGCCAGTGAAGCAGGGCTAGGGGTTCAAAACACCCCCTAAATGTGCGATTCTTGAGGGCATCTGAGACTCAAGATGAAATCAGGAGGTGATCTGAAGAGAAGCAATCAACAGAGGGTAAAGGCTGAAGAAGCCTAATAAAATCTGCAACAGCTATGGCAATCACGAACCGGAGGTAGGATTAGGATGCTGTGCTGGGTGTGAACCCACTGGCAGAATCCACACCCTGTACTGAGTACCTGCACTGTGGTCTGAGACACAACGCCTGGTATACAAATGTGTACACGTGAATCCCACCTCACACACGTGCCCAGATGCCACATTTGGCAGCTGCTCGTCCAGTCTCTGCAAAGCCACTGCAGTCATGCCGCCTTTCGGCTGGCACTGATAAACCGATGGTTAATACTGGCACCCGCAAGATTTATGATGCCGTTCGTAAGGTCAAAGGACTTCCACCAAGTCTGAATTGCATGCTGATTTATACACTGATTTTTATGCCTTTCTTCATTGTGTTAAAAAAAACCACACTTTATTGAAGTGTAATATACACACATAAAAATGCACAAGTCATGAGTGTTAACCATGGTGAATTACGGAAGTGAACACACCTGTGTGACACTCCTGTGTCAAGACACTCCTTGGTAGCCCAGTGGCTAAGAATCTGTGCTCCGAATGCAGGGAGCCTGGATTTGATCCCTAGTCAGGGAACTAAATTCCACACGCCACAACTAAAAGTTTGCATGCCACAACTAACTTGGTGCAGTCAAGTAAATACATAAATAATTTTTAAAAAGAAAAAAAAGATGATGCCCAGCAGCCCTGGAAGTCCTGCTTTATCCTCCTCCTAATCACCACTCTCCCTCTCCTCTCCCCAAATCATCCTGACTTCCGACCCCTCAGATCAGTGACGCTTGGCTTTGAATTGTATACAGACAGAGGCACAGAGTAGGGCCTGTTTTGTATCCAGCGTCTTTTGTTCAATGTTATGATTGTGCGATTCATTCACACTGACTCGTGGAGATGTCGTCCCTTCCTTTCTGCTGTTATCGAGTCACGCTATCGTATGAATGAGTGTGTGTATGCATCAGTCCATACTCTCCCCTAACCTGCTCTATCTGTGCTCAGTAAAGTCTGACTCTTTGCGACCCCAAGGACTGTAGGCCCCATGCTCCTCTGTCTATGGAATTCTCCAGGCAAGAATACTGGAGTGGGTAGCCACTCCTTTCTCCAGGGATCTGCCCAACCCAGGGGTAGAACCCAGGTCTCCTGCACGGCAGCCAGATTCTTGACAGTCTGAGTCATGAGGGACACTCCACTGTATGAACACCACAAGGATTTTTCCATCCCACTCCTGATGAAAACTTGTGATCTTCCCCAGGTCTGAACTCTTAATCTTTCTTGCATTTTAACATCTAACATGTAGGTCTAGCACTTTTCTTTTCTTTTCTTGGCATGCTTCATTTATTCAAAACAACTTTAGTTAACTCTTACACATCAAAACAGTTCTCCAGATGCCCAATTAAATGGTGGAGGACAAGGTCATGACAGAGAAAACGCAAGGGTTGCAGAAGCTATTCAGCCCCGAGAAGCATGGCCCAGAGCCCTTTGGAGGAGGCTCAGACCCATCCAAGGTCAGGCTGGCCCAGGCTGTGGTCTCTGCAGGCCCGGTTGTCTTGGCCAGAGTGTATTCGCCCTCATTTCCTCATTCTCCTTGGACACTCCGTTTTTTAAAAACTGGCTGCACTGTGTCTGAGCTGCGATGCGAGGGCTTCTCACTGTGGCGGCCTCTCTCGCTGCGGGCCTCAGGCTGTGGAGCGCCAGCTCAGCGGCCGCAGCTCACGGGCTTAGCGGCTGCACAGAACGTGGGATCTTCCAGGACCAGGGATCAAACCCGTTTCCCCTACATTGGCAGGCAGGCTCCCAACCACTGGACCACCGGGGAGGTCCCTTTGACACCCATTTTTAAGGAATCTATTTCTGAACAAATAGTGTTATAAGACAGCGCTGGATTGAGCCACTTTAAACAGAACATACCTTCGCTGCCCTTCATGGACCATGTGTTTTGGAAACAGCGTGGACCCAGCAGCTGTGTTCAGCAAGACCACCTTGCATGCACACACAGAGACTTCTGGTGTGTGTTGGGGGGGAGGGGCGGTGGATAGAGGCGGGCAGTGTAGATGATGAGGATGGTGCCTCCACTCACCCCATCCTGCCCATCTCCTCAGGGATCTCACCTTTTTCATCAGAACCTCTCTTCTCAAACTTCTCTCTCTCTCTCTCCCCCACCTCCTTTCCATCACCATTTACCTTCTCAACTCTCCAGGCTTAAAAATAAGAGAAGAGCAAAACCTCACCTACCACCTCCTGTAGCTACAGGCCTTCCCCACCTCTGTTCAGAGGAAACTTCCTGAAAGCCTTCTGGCCTCTCTCGGCTTCTAGTCCTCCACCCTCCCCAGTCACTGTTCAACTCATTGCGATTGTTTTCCACTTCTGCCTGCAGACTGAGACCTGCTCTTGGTAAGGTCCCAGCGCCCTCCGCAGGGCTGGGTCTGAGGGATGCTCCTCCACCTGCATCTTCCCTGACATCTCTGCCCCGCTCCCCTGGACTCCTGTGACGTCACCTCCTGGTGACGTCCACCCCCCTGCAGGCTCTCTTTCAGGCTCCTGTGGGGTGCTTCTTCTGACTGTCCCTTCCACGTCCTTCTGACTGGTCCTCGGGGGTCAGACTTGGCCCTTGGCTCACACTTTGTGCTCTTTTCCAATAATCTGCATCTTATGGACATATTCCAAGGGCACTTCAATCTCAAAGTGACAGGAAGTACTGGGAAACATTCTCCACTTTTTAATACTCTAGTCAATATTCCACACACACAGGCAAGCACCCCAGCCTACCTCACTGCCCTCTATTCCTCTCCATGTGTAAGAAGCAGAGAGGGTAGTAGGAAGGGTGTGGGCTTTGAAGGCATGCCAATCTGGTTTCAGATTCAAACTGCCTCTTAAAGCAACTCTGTTTTCAAGAGAGAGGAAACGACTCTCTCAAAGTCACAATGCTTCACGTGTGCATAATGAGTGCAACACCTATCTTGGAGGACTGAACGGATTGAAAGAGACATGAATGAATGAATTTCATGAATTAAAAACCACCTAGGAACTTTTTTCTCTGGTGGTCCAGTGGTTAAGGATCTGCTTGCCAATGCAGGGGACACGGGTTCAACTCCTGGCCCTGGAAGATCCCACACGCCTTGGGCGGGGTAACTAAGCTCATGCGCCCCAACTACTGAGTTCACTCTCTAGAACCCATGCTCTGTAGCAAGAGAGGCAACTGCAAGGAGAAGAGCCCCCCACTCACTGCAACGAGAGAAAGCCCATGTACAGAGACAAAGACCCAGCTGAGCCAAAAATACATAAAAGTAGAAAGTAAAATTTTAAAATGAAAAATTAAAATGAAAAATTAATTTTAAATAATTGAAACATTATTTTAAATTAAAATTTAATTAAAAATTAACATCTTAAAATTAATTTAAAATTAACATTTTAATTACATTTTAAAATTTAAAAATTAAAAGTAAAAATTAAAACTATCTAACCCAGTGCCTGATGTCCTGATCATCAGTTTCCTCTCCATCTTCCCTGTTATGGCAGTCAGTCCTGCATCCCTCACTACATGTATTTAAAGCAGTGCTCTCTATAGGAAGCCTCCAAACCCGTCAGACTAGTCCTCTCACTGTCCCTGAACACCATACGCCCTTCACAGGGGCACCTCGGCATGGAATGTCCCCTCTCCACTCTTACTGCATGCATACCTAAGTCTTACACCCCCCCCCCGTCCCATCCCATACTTCTACAAAGGCCTTCCTGAAGCTCACAGAAACATCCCCCAGTCTGAAATGTACAGACTATTAACACCAAAGGTCTGGTACATACTAACGAGTTCCAAGAGCACATTTGTAAGTACAATTTGTTGGTAAGTCCAACCAAGTTAGTCTTGTACCCGACTAATACAATTGGCTATATAGTACTGTACTGTAATAGGTTTGGGTTTGTAATACTTTTTACACAAATGATACATAAAAACAAACACAAGAAATAAACGCTAAATCTTACAACATAGTACTTTGAAAATACAGTAGTACAATACAACAACTGGCATACAGAAGCATGTTTGCATCTCTGACAGTCTGCAACTTGAAGGTTCCTATGTAGGGTTCATATGAAGGTTCATAAGTATTTATTATACACTACGGTATGGGGGTCATCTACTTTTTCTATCAATGCCCTTTTTACCTAATGACATCATTAACGTTTCTTGTAGGGAGTTATATAGTCTTCAGTATACACCGTCTCTGTAGTATACACCGTCTCTAGCCAAGCGTTTTTTAAAAACACCTGCTGATTGGTATGAGAGGGCAATCTCCTTTGATCTGTAATAACTGAAGGCATAAACATCATTTAGTAAATCCAACTACTGCTTTAAAATGTGTATACAGACACCCAGAATCCTAGCATGTGGGGCTTCTTAGGGATCTGTTTTATAGAGAATAATATGCATATGTTAATCCCAGTCTCCCCGCTTATCCCACCCCCTTCATTTCCTCCTTGGTGACCATAAGGCTGTTTTCTACATTTGTGCCTATTTCTGTTTTGCAAATAAGTTCATTTGTATTTTTTTTTTTTAGATCCCACATATCAGTGATATATTTGTCTCTGTCTGACTCTCTTCACTCAGTATGACAATCTTCAGGTCCATCCATGTCACTGAAAATGGCATTATTTCATTCCTTTTTATGGCTGAGTAATAGTCCATTGTATATATGTGCCACATCTTTTTCATTCATCCATCAATGGATATTAGGTTGCTTCCATGTCTCCTTCAGTTAGTTTAAAATGACAGTTTCATTTGCCTTCATCACACTGGGCATTCTTTTCTGAATTAACAGCATTCTGTCTACACACTTTTATAGTGTGCAGACTAGATTCTCTTGGTTGCCTATTCAATGATTATACTCTCCTCCTAAAACCCATTCCTCCCTAAAAGAAGCAGATTTTTTTCAGGTATCTCCTCCCTTCCACATAACCATGTACCCTCTCTAAATCAGTTATGAAAACCTCATTCCACAGAACCAGTGATGGATTTAGTAATTTGCATGTGAGCAAATGCAGACCAATGAAACGCAAGGAAGTCTCCTAGGGACTTGCTAAGAAAGCAGCAAAGACAAGCAGATGGTCCCCTCTTCTTCCTTTGTAGAGTACTGAGTCTGGAAGAGAGGCACAGAATTGCTGTGACCATCTTCAATCAGCCTGAGGCGGAGGCCAGCACTTGGACAGAGCTGCGACCAGCACAGATGAGAGGGATCAGAGCCCTGAAGGACTGGCCGGAGCCTCTCTTATCACTGACTTCTGCTTGTGTGCGATGATATATTTCCTTTTGGGGGAAGCCGGTCTGGTCAGGTTTTCTTTCAGCTGCAGCCAACAGCATTTTACCTGATAAGGAGCAGTGACAACCGCACACCCTCCAGGGGAGATGAGATGAGCCGGAGCAGCGCTTCCAAGTCCCCGTGTTTTTCTCCATAGAGCCCAGGTGGATGCTGATGCATAATAAGGCTCCTAAAACCCTCATCTTTGGCATTCCTAAAATGTTATTTTGTATTTGTATCATTGCCCTTCAGTAAAAAGACTAGCAACTTACTGCATGTTTACATAGTTAACTTTTTCATTGTTGTAACCTGCTTAGATCTTTTAAGTAAGTCTGTTTCAAGTGGGGAAAGAAAAAGAACTGCTACTTGATTGCAAAACACCAGAGAGTAAACAGAGAGAAACAAAAGAACAAATATAGAGCTAGGACAGCAGAGATTTTTGCTCCAGGAATAACAGTGCTACTAGGCTATTGGAGAATCTTGGGGAAAGAAATCACATAATTTTTTTATGTGACTTATGTGAATCACACGTGTTCCTAACTTCATGTATCTGTAACATCAGTAAGAGAACCTCCAGGTTCCCTTCTGGCATTAAAATTCTACACCTCAGAGATTTCATTAGGGAAATGGCTCAGAATCCCCTTCTTCTCGTGCTTGAAGCATAAAATCAGAAAAAGCAGCTCCCCAAAGTCAGCTATAGTCTATTAGTCATTAGTGAGATTGATTTCAAACCCACAAGCACTGCTTTTGAGCTCCTATTCCAAGAAACAGCCTTGCTACATCCGACAGATCAAGACGGAACTATATGTGTGTTTACTATCGCTGAAGGCAAAGTGTAGAATGTAATTGCCAACTCCACACTCCATTCACCAATTTGACAAAAATAAACGTTCAGAACAGCTACCAGACCTGGGGAGTTTTGGTAGCTGAATCCAGATACTTAAAAGCATGCTAACAACCTGAAGTGACTGCAGGATGTGGGAGGCCCTTCAAGATTTCCCAGTGCCCTTCAAGTCTGAGCCCTTCATTCCCAAGGCCCTCTGCAAAGTGTGGTCCTGACTGGTGCTCCCTTGTTACCTGGCCCCACTCCGTCCAGATACTCCTGCCTCACTAAATACCCCTCAGTTTCACCACGGGTCCATCTGTCTGTCAGTATCTCACACTCTCCTTCTCTCATGATTCATTCTGCCTGGCCTGAACCATCCTTCCCTCTCTGATTTCCCTTCCCTATCTGACACCCCACACCTGCCTCCCCTCACCCCCCAGATTCCTCTTCCTTCTGAGTCCACTTAAAGTCAACTTCCTCATGAAATGCCTTCTTTGCAGCATGAATACACACCACTGCCGCTTCCCCTGGAAGGGAAGTCTGCTCTTTCCTTCAGAGCGCTTATTACTACCTGCAATTATTCTTTTGTTTACCAGTTTTGTATGTCTCCGTGGCTGGTAGTGGCTCAGTGGTGAAGAATCCGCCTGCAATGTGGGAGATGTGGGTTTGACCCCTGAGTCAGGAAGATCCCCTGGAGGAGGAAATGGCAACCCATTCTAGTATTCTTGCCTGGAAAACCCCATGGACAGGGAGACCGGCAGGCTACCGTCCATGGGGTCACAAGGCATCGGACAGGACTGAGTACACACACCTCACACTGGACCACGAGGAAAATCCCCATCATATTTTCAGTAACAAGTTAAGGACATGGAAAAATGCTGAAGACACTATATGAGAAAACTGCTGACAAAAGTTTATCTTGTTTAAACAGGAAGATACCAAATTTAAAAATATATACATTTATATATGCATAAAACAATATAAGGACATATATCAAGGTATTAACAAGGATGGTATGATTATAGGTTTTTTTAGGGGATATGGGGAATCTGGTGACAGAAAGAAATAACATATAGTATGCTAAAAGTAGACAATCACAAACATAAGAGTGAAAGAAAATGTACAGATGAAGAGTAAAACAGGACTGTCAAATAATTAAATTGATTTAATAATCACAACGGAGCTAAGAACACTGATTATTTGGGAAAGTTATGATACATTTGTTAATATACCAATCAGTTCACATCCCATATAACATCAACGGAACACAACTGTGGGTGGAAAACCAGTAGCCTAAGACTGTAGTCCATATCTTGGCTGCACTTGAGAATCACACGGGCACTAATGAAGCTGAATCAATCAGCATCTCCAGGAGGCAGAGTCTTGGGAATCTGGATATTTTAAGAGCTAGGAAATTCTGAAACAAAGCTGAACTGGAGAATCACCAAGTCAGGATAAATGAAGTTAAAGATCGGGTTTCTTTTCAGTAAAGCTTTCAGATAAACCAGGAACCTAGGAAGCAGAGATTCAAATGATAACAGATTCTGCCAATAGCTACTGCCTCCTGCAAATCAGCAAGCAATCATAAAGTGCACACAGTGAGGAAAAACCCATGCAGCATGTGATGGTTTGTTCAACCACACAAATTTCAAATACCAAGGACAGGAGTAAGTCTTGGAGTAGCATGTTGTCTACAACTCAGAACTCAGCCTTGATGTCACACAGTAAAGCAATTTAAAAAAATATATGAGCAGAGAAGATACACAGACATCTCAAAACCTGTGCTCCACAACTGAAACACCCAGAGCCACCCCTCACTCTTCCTTAGAATTTAGTTAACTTCTCTCTCTTCCCTTCCATGAGCCAGTCCCAGGGCCAATCAGATTTGTGGATTAAGAGGGGACAGAGAATTCACAGGGAAGGCACACTAAGAGAAACTACAGAAACTTAACTGTATATCTAACATATTAAATGATTCACATCCATTTGGTGTGGAACAGAACATCACACATACCTCAATAAACCCCAGGTGTGAAAACAATTATTCATAATTATAATGATCAGGATCTAAGTCCTTAGGAAAGAACTTACATTCTGTTTCAGGAAACAAAAATGAGAGAACATTAGACTTTACCCTTGATATGTTGAGAACAATAAAGAAACCAATTATGACCTCATTTTATGAAATAACCTTGTAATGTAGGGATCATTCCCATTTTAAAACCAGACGGTAGAGGCCGAGAGAACCAAAGTAAATTGCTTTTGTCATACTGTATAGTAGTATAGCCATGTTTAAGTTTGGATAACTGAAATATTTCCTTTGTTCATGTCATGCCACAATGGCACTTTTAAAATCATTTTGGTTGGAAATATTTCTAGTTTTGTGCATGCATGTGTATATGTGTTTGCAAGGTAAAAATCATCTGGAAAACCACCACTTAGAACAGTGGTTTTCAAACTGGCTTTTCAATATGATAGCATTTCTCCTCAAACAAAAAAATTCCTTGGTCACATAGAGAACAAACTATGTGATCCCACCGGGAAGAAGGAAAAGGGGAAGGGCATGATAGGGGAAGGAAGTAAGAGATACAAATGTATAAAATAAATAAGCAACAAGGATATATTGTATAGCACAGGGAAATATAGACATTATTTTGTAATAATTTTAAATGGAGTAAAATCTATAGAAATATTGAAAGGCTTTGTTGTCCACCTGAAACTAACATAATATTGTAAATCAACTATACTTCAATGAAAAAATAAAAGTTAATTAGCTCATCAAGAAAAAAAAAATTTCTGGGACTTCCCTGGAGCAGGAATCCAGTGGTTAGGAATCCACCTTCCAATGCAGGGGACTTGAGTTCGATCCCTGGCCAGGGAACTAAGATCCCACATGCTGCGGAGCAACAAAGACCTGATACAGTCAAATAACTAAATATTTTAAAAAGAAAAAAATCCCTGGGAACCCC
This sequence comes from Odocoileus virginianus, assembly GCF_023699985.2. Classification (NCBI taxonomy): domain Eukaryota; kingdom Metazoa; phylum Chordata; class Mammalia; order Artiodactyla; family Cervidae; genus Odocoileus; species Odocoileus virginianus. The sequence continues at coordinate 16,242,482 of NC_069690.1, read as the reverse complement.
AATATGTAAATACAGAGCTGCTCTGTTGGAAGGGCAGGGGGAGGTGGGCTGAAGCCCTACTCCATCCCTACTTGGCATCCCTATTACTCCATCCCTACTAAGGCAACTTCTCAGACAGCTGCATGGCCCAGAACACCAAGGAATGCAGACTGAAAGAGCACTAGTCTATGTGATCTGTGTCACTAGACTTGCTGTATAAAACCAATGTCCCTTTAGTGATGTTCAACAAATGATACAAAGTTATATACAGGCATCTTGATGCTGGTAAAAATGTAATCAACTTGCTAACACCAGACTGCACTCAAGTAGGTTTACCCCTTGTTATCCGATGACAAGCTCCACGCCTCTGAGTGCTACAAGCCTTAGAAAAGAGAAAAAAAGAAAGTCTACCATTTTGCAAGGACCCCAAACATATTTTAGTGCCTTTTTCTCCCCCAAGAGTAATGGTAGTTTTTATTTTTCTATCTTCTCAAAGACTGGAATTACAAAAGAAAAAATCAGATTTTTAAATATACAAAACACAATACATAAAATATGGAAAATATATAGTTCAGGCAGGAATCAAAGATGTGAAGATATTATGCATGCATTTATTCATTCACTGATAGAAGTGAAAACATCTTGTTCTTAATGCCCAGGAGTAAGCCTTCAGAGATAAAGAACATAAAGTTACCCTCAGGACTAAGAGGCTAGAGACAGGACACAAATATGAACTGACAGCACAGGTTGAACACAATTTTAAAAAAACTCCTCATGGTTGTACTTACATTTAAACTGCTTTAGAGATTTGTAATTTTGAGGGTTTTTTTTTTAAAAAGGTTTTCTTCTTAATTACAAGTAACATAGGATGGCAGATACAGGCTTAACTCAACCTCACGATCAAAAGACTATTCTTACAATAAATTTTAAATGACACGGCCATAAAAGCCCAAATGAAACAAAATCCAGTTCAGGGTGATCCAAAATTAATATAAGTTCCTTTTTTTTTTCTTTAATGGAGTTTGCCTTTTTTTTTTTTTAATTGACTATGACATTTTTCTTGACTTTATATTGAACACAAAGAAGCAGTCTGAGATTCCTTTGGGATCGCCCTGACCCCGCTACGGACGATCCTCTATTGTACAACTTACTCAAAGCCGACTTTGTGGTCAGAGTGGGAGAAACTGTCTGAGTTTCTCTTGGTGTTAGCTTCATTGTTTTAGATGAAGCCATTTTGGGGGACTAATTCACTGGCTTTTAGCGCTTAAGGGACTTGGGTGTATGTAAGTGATTATTCCCCCTTCCCCCAACTCTTAGTATATGACTGTGGGAGATAAATGGAGAGGAGGAATGAAACGAAAGTTGGGTTTGTTTCCTGATGAGCTTGTCCATCTATTCCAGAAGTTTGTTTGTTTTTGTTATTGTTTTTCTTTTAATAGACACTTGAATTGGAAAAAGCTATGCTTAGCTATAGGCTTCCCTGATGGTTCAGGCTGTAAAGAAACTGCCCGCAATGCGGGAGACCTGGGTTCAATCCCTGGGTCAGGAAGACCCCTGGGGAATGGCTCTCCACTCCAGTATTCTTGCCTGGAGAACTTCATGAACGGAGGAGCCTGGTGGGCTACAGTCCATGGGATCGCAATGAGTTAGGCACGACTAAGCTACTGACTAACATTTTTGCATACTTCACAGGCTCAGCGGTAAAAATATGTTTTATTAAAGCAAAATAGCTTTACTAGAATTAATGCTTTAGTCTCACAAAAGTGAAATCCACTTCCATACTGTGCACCTATGCAGAGAAACAGGGGGAACGAAGATGGTCTCATTGACTTAAAGTAACTCCTCAAGAAGCAGATCTGTCCAGATCACAAGCTGCAGATCAGGGTGCAGCTGAGACAAGGAGGAGATGGGAAGGTGGGCAAAGTATCAAAAAGGAACCAGTGGAGGCTCTCAAATTCCTTTTCCGTCGATTAAAGTCATTTATCAGAACCCTGTCCTTGGAAAATGGTCTCCCTTTCCAAAGTGGGCCATTCTGTTTCAGCATTAAATGTTGAAAGTTATGACGAGAGTCACAGGCTGGCTCACTGTGTCTCTAACCCACAATGGAATAACCAGAGTCTTCCCCACACAGTCTGGGTGCAGAATCCTAGAAGTTCTGTCATTAGGCATAAAATAAAGGAAGAAAAAAAAATATTTTTTTTCCATTTCCTCTTCTAGGCTCAAAGACTGTGTGTCTGACCCTTTGTGGCCTCAGCCTACGAAGCTCCTCTGTCCATGGAATTTTCCAGGGAAGAATACTGGGGTGGGTTGCCATTTCCTCCTCCAGGAGATCTTTCCAACCCAGGGATCAAACCTGCATCTCTTGCGTCTCCTTCACTGGCAGGCAAATTCTTTATCACTGAGCTACCTGGGAAGTCCAGTGGAATATCACTCAGCCGTAAAAAGGAATGAAATCGGAAAAAGATTCTTAGCCTGACTCAGTCTTTAGTTGGGAGAATTTGGGCTAGCATAGGACAGGAGTGTCAGTCATGGTGTGGGGGAGGAGATATTTTTGAGCAGTGGAAGCTGGTGAGCAGCGCATGGTGCTGAGAGGGGGAGAGGCAGAGAGGGGAGCTAGGATGTGGGGGCCCAGGTGAAAGGGGTGCTTCCTGATGAGACTCTTCTGCCTACAAGGGTCTGCTCACGTTCTACCTGCTCCACAGAGCACAACCTACTCCCAACCCCGTTTTTTCTTTTTCTGAATTCCCTGAGAACTTCAGTATATAACATATAAACAACTCTTGATTACACTGTCATCAGTTCTGTTTTTAAAAAATTCTGGTTCACTGGTTCCTTCTCTCTAGGAAGCCCTTAGAACGACTGTCATATTCATTTTGGCTCAATCATTTTCTACTTAATGTTGATCTATGTATAAAGGTATCTTTTACTCCCAATTAAGCTATCCCCCCAAAGAACAATTTTTTTTTTAAAGTAGCCCCCACTGAAGTGCCCAACAAAGTGATAAGCACACAGCAAGAATTCAAGTAGTTGTCAGCTCTAAAGCCAGATGATTATACTAAAAGTACATAAGGTCTCTAGTTAAATAAAGAAATAAGTTAGAGATCAAAAAAAGAAGAAGAAAAAAAGACTATATTTAAAAGCTCATCACCCAGCTATAGTGCTTGAGGACTTCCCAATGTCACCAACATTCAGCAGAGAATGAAAGCAGGGAACAGTAAACACGAAGAATAAAATATTTTGGAACATATGAATAATATGAACAGCTGATCTCCTTTCTCAAAGAGCTTAAAACAGTTTCCAGGAACTAAATAGCGGTAACCCTGAAGGGAACAAGGTTATGTGTGTGATAGTTATGGAGAGAGCTGGGAACCAGCATGGGCCCTCGGTCCACAGGGCTGCATTGAGGACATGCAGAGGAGAGACAGGACCATCTGCTGAGCATCTCCTGACAGCATGCTATGGCTACCACGCTGGGGTGTCTGACAGGTGGTAGAGTTTAATCTTCACGATAACCCTTCATCTTTACAGATGAAGAAATCGAGGCTCAGGTAGGTTAAGCAATGTGTCCAAGGCCATGTGCCTAGCAGTAATGAACAGAGAGAGTGAAGATCCACATCTGTTTATCTCCAAAGCTTTTGCTCTCTCCACTAGGTAGTCCCAACCTCTCCTAGAACACTTTTCATTCTTGCCCCCCAAATAAAGCCAAATGATTCTGTCTTTGTGAGGAAAGAAGAGGTAAGAACAGCTAGCTCTTCCGTAGTTATGGAGTCAGGGCAGGATTCAGAAAATAGAGTTAACATTAGTTGAGAGGCAATTATGAACCAAGAACCATACAGGCACCTTTAACACATCATGTGATTTCACCCCAATAACCCTAAGAGAGGGAACTTGAGGTTAACATATATGAGTTAACTGAGGGAAGTTAGCTTACCCTAAGGCATGATGCTAAAAAGAGGGAAAGTGAAGCGGGGATTTGAACAGGGCCCATCACGTCTCAAAGCCTCTTTCCACTGCCCTCCAGCATGCACTTCCATTTCTTCTTCCCATAAATGCCCAAAACTAAAGTTTGGGAAACACCACCTATTAAGAGATCTGCCCAGTAATTACATAACAGTTGAACCAAAGGGAGTCTGCATCCCACAGGAAATAAAACTATCATCAACCAAAGAACTGAGTAGGCAAAGAGAAAGAGATTTGCAAAGTGTATTTAAAACTGCTGCTACCCTGCTACCCTCTGAACCCCTCCATGAATCTAATGGACTTTTTGTTAGGCAATGTCACTGAGGTTCATCACCAAGTTACATCCCCAGTGGGGCTGGAGCCACTGTGGACAGCAGATGCCCCTAGATGGACTTGACCATGGCTGGGCAATGACATATGACCCAATCCAGTCCCAACAGCAACACAGCGATGGAGGCCAGAGAGTTATCATAGGATGAGGTTGGTCCATGAGATCCGGTCCTTTTTGCTGAGCTGGCTCAGACTCAGGTGAAAATGTCAGCAAACAGCTCTCCACATCAGGATAACTCACAGTGCTGACAACTTAGCCATGAATCACTAAGTAAACATACTTCTATCTCCACCAGCTTCCCCAATTTCGTCTCCAAGTTAAGCAAAGAGCCAATCTCCTTAAAAAAGATGTTAAATCCTTGGGACCTGCGATGAAACGCACCAGTAGCAGCTTCTAAGGGCTCGATCCCACCCACATCTGGCTCTGTTTGGGAGCTAAATTCAGCAGAAGTCTCCAGGGTCAACCAATGACCCCGAATAAAAATAGTCTTGGAAATCTGTCACGGAGCAGGAAAGGAAACAAGACGGCAGGGTGATTCACTCCAAATGGCAGCTCCAAAACCCAAATTCTCATTTTTTTGTCCCAATATGAAGCCAATGTGCAAAACAGGCCCAGAGCAAACTGTCCTTTTCCGAAGGCCTCTAAAAGTGGCTGCCAAAGAATTTCACATGCAAGCCAAAAAGATTTAGTGCGCCATTCACCTCTCCTGTGACTCCAACCAACTACAGCTACTTTGCAGGAGGGCTCTGAGCCAATCACAGGTTGACCCGTGCTTGGGGACCACCAGAGTCCCTGAGGTTTTTGCCCCAGGAAGCAAGAGGGGCCATCTGTCTTATCTAATTTTCTGAGTGGTCAAACAGCCACAGAAAGGGCACAGAGGCTGTGTGGCAAGTGAGAGAGAGAAATAGCTATCACCTCTTCATTGCCTTTCTACTAATTCTAAAACTCACTGCTCCAGCTCCTCTCCCCCATACTGAGGTTGTATTAAAATAAGAACAATATTTTGAGATGACTGTACGCTATTTTTTTTTAAATTAAGAATTCCACGGGCTTCAGCCAATATTTGATGGCTTAATTCATTTTTGTTTTATTTTTTACTTTATGGCCACGCTGCGTGGCTTGTGGAATCTTAGTTCCCGGACCAGAGATCAAACCCAGGCTTTTTCATCAGTGAAAGCATGCAATCCCAACTCTAACCATGGAATTCCCAGTTCACTCATTTTAAAATGTATTGAAGGCATAGATGCTCAATCCTAGAGCATGATAGAAAATGCAGAAGGACTAGAGGTGGGTTTGTTTCACAGCCACTCACCTGCACTTGCCCCTTCCAAAGCCCTGTATCTAATGTGACATTCATAATTTATATTCTTTTCCTTAGAGATGGTCCCCCTCTCCCCAACTGAGTTTCAAAGGACCACACAACCTGGATCCACCTCTGGACAGGCTCTGGGGCTTTGAGGAATCTCACAATTTGGTGGGAATGCAGGCATGCAGAGAACAACAACAGAACACGATAAATCCTAACAGTTATGGTCAAGTGCCCATGTATCCTGGGTCCACAGGTGAGGGCATGGTTAACCTGTGCCTTGGAAGACTGGGAAAGACTTCTCAGAACTGGTCTTGCAGAACCACTAAGAGTGTGACAGGCAGGGAATGAGGGCAGGGAGTCAGGGGTGGACACCCCAGGGACTGAGAACAGCCCAGGTCAGTGGTTCTCAACTGGGGCCAATTTTGCCCCCTCGCCCAGGAGATACTTGGCAACATCTGGAAACATTTTCAGTTGTCATCTGGGAAAGGAACAGTGCTCCTGTCACGGGGTGGGGGAATCCCCAGGGGTGACCCCATGAACTTTCACCCACCAGCCTCCTCTGTCCATGGAATTTTCCAGGTAAGAATACTGAGCAGGCTGCCGTTTCCTACTCCAGGGGATCTTCCCAACCCAGGGATTGAATTTGTGTCTTCTGCAGCTCTGCGCTGGCAGGCAGATTCTTGACCACTGCACCACCTAGGAAGCCCAGGCAGAGGCCAGAGATGCTGCTGAACAAGTGACAACACACAGGACAGCCCACCCCCCACCCCCACAACAAAGCCTGACCCCGCTGTGTTGTCAACAGCACAGAGGCGGCGGCAAGCTTGGTCTAAGTAAAGAGGTGAAAGACGCTGTGTTATATTAAAGGTGAGAAGTTGCCTGGAGCTTTGGTAAACACAGGGCTTCCAACCACTACCTTCACGGAAGAGAAGAACCAGTATGAAAAGAGGACATGTTAAATTTCTAAAGAGCCAAGACGTCAGGCTGGGTGGATGCCTTATTCTCAAAACAGGAATCACCACCAACAAAGTCAGACGCTGGAAGCCTAAGGTGGGTTTCCTGCGCTATGAAAAGCACTTCTCAAAAGTCCCCGGGAACGGCCATCCACACTCCTCCTTGCTCGTGGATGGCTAAGGTGTGAGTAAGAACATGGTGAGGCCCTGGTGCTCTATGTGGCGTGGAAGAAAAGGAACTAAAGGCTCCAGAGAGGAAGCAGCTGTGAAGAAAGCAGAAAGAACATAGTGGGGATGCCGTGGATGAAGCTTCAAGTGGCCGTGCGGTGGGTTGGTGGGAACCAGGCCTGACCATGAAGGTGGGAGGCGCTTGTGCAGGCATCTTACTCCTTGATAGGACCCTGGAAGCGGAGTGAGGAGGCTACCACCACCACCAAAGCTGAAGACATCTCTGCCTCCACTCAAAGGAAAAACAAGGCTTCCCTGGTGGTCCAGTGGTTAAGAATCCACCTTGCAAAGCAAGGGGACACCGGTTCAGTCCCTGCTCCGGGAAGATCCCACATGCCGTGGAGCAGCTGAGCCCGTGAGCCCCAACTGCTGAGTCTGCGCTCTGGAGCCCACGAGCCACAAGTCCTGAGCCTTGCACACCCTGGAGCCTGTGCTCCGCAACGAGAGAAGCCACCGCCATGAGACGCCCGAGCACCGCAACTCAAGAGGAGCCCCCACTCGCCGCAACTAGAGAAAAGCCCATGTGCAGCAGCGAAGACCCAGCACAGCCGAAACCAAACCTAAAAAAAGGGAAAGCAAATCAGTAGAACAAATCTCCCCTGGCAAGAGGCTTGTAGGAGGGAGACAAGACAGCCCTCAAGATAATAGTAGTTTTGGGCATAAGGGTAAAAAAACCACAAGCTGAAACCCCTTCTCAGATACACTGACACATGCTAATCCACATCACCCTTTGAGTCTCGCTTCCTCCAGACCCACATGCACAGACACATGCCTACAATGATTTTTTTAAATGATAATAGTCAAGGGAAAGTGACATCAATTGTACAGATGTCTAAAATAGAGCATTTACCCAAGAAAGGAAGAGAAAGCCGGGCTGGTATCAAAATAAGCTAATTCTAAACGGACAATGTCACAAAAGCTTAAAAAAAAATGTTGTCACAATGGGTGCTACTGTCGGAAAAATTAAAATTCGGTTTGGATGACAGAGACCCCTGATACAACTGGAGCTAAAAGTGCCTAAATGCACATCACAGGCCATAAATGAAGCAAAGGGGCCTTGAAAAAAGCCAGACAGAGAGCAAAGGACAGGACATTCCAAACAGAAGAGGAAACGCTGCAGCCTGGGCAAGGCAGGAATGATGGAGCGTGTGCACTCCCCATTGAGAGATGAAATACACTCAAATTTCACCTCTATTACAATCATAAATATACACTTAGTACGGACCAACTAGGCTTCCCTGGTGACCCAGTGGCAAAGACTCCGTCTGCAATCCAGGAGACTCGGCTTCGATCCCTGGGTTGGGAAGATCCGCTGGAGAAGGAAATGGCAACCCACTCCACTATTCTTGCCTGGAGAATCCCATGGGCAGAAGAGTCGGGCAGGCTACAGTCCATGGGGTTGCAAAAGAGTCAGGCATGACTAGCAAATAAACAACAACAACGAACCAACCACCTGTATTTGGGGAGATGAAAACATTACACGACATAATAGTACCTGGATCTACAGTGGGTTTCTGGTCACATTCTTCAGAGGGAAACAGACATCCCAAGGTCACAAGAGCATAAGCCCAGGAGTCCACACAGCTAAACACTGGAATAGTTTCTGGAGGGGCATTGGGGTGGTAGGAAATTCAATCAGAAGGAGGCCTGCTTTCCACCTGGATCATCAGGATTTACAGCTGGGGAGGAGGCAAGGGTTTGGCTACCCTTTAACGACTCCTGGGAACCAATCCTCCCAACTTTTAAGTAAATCATCAACAATCACTGAACCTGTGCATTGAGAATTGCAGCCAGTTCTCAGAGTGGTCGAGTACACACACAGGTGAGAAACATGTAACATCCGAATGTTGACTGAACCAGTGACGGGGAATAAAGGTAGACCTAGAAACCTAGGCATTAGCCAAGGTCATAATAATGAGAGCTGATTCCTCCCACAACTCCCCAACACCTACTCTTTTGCTCCGGACAGCTCAATTCACTATCACCCAAAGAGCAAGCGTGTGCGTGCTCAGTCACTTATTCATGCCCAACTATTTTCGACCCCATGGACTGTAGCCTGCCAGGCTCCTCTGTCCGTGGAATTCTCCAGGCAAGAATACTGGAGTGAGTTGCCATTTCCTTCTGCAGGGGATCTTCCTGACTCAGGAATCAAACCCGCATCTCCTGCATTGACAGGCAGATTCTTTACTGCTGAGCCACAAGAGAGGCCCCGTCACCCAAAGAGAATCAGCTTGTAAACCTCACTCCTCTGCTGGCCACTTTATCCATCTGGAATGTTCTCCACCTACACAGATCTTACGCATCCTCTTCAACTCCTCTCAACCCCTCCTCTAGAAGGTGTTTCTGAGCCAGCCTAAGGCATCTCTCCCTCTGCTGAACTCCCAGAACAATTAGGTTGTCCAATTACTTGGCAAAGAACTATCTCAGCTCTATAAAGCTTTAACTTGTCTGTTGTTTTCTTGACCTAGTATTTAAATGAATAGAAATTTTCATTTTGCCCCCTATCTTTATTACTATGCCACACTGTTGAGAGGTAAGGATATACCTGATAATTCTTTGGATCCTCCCATCTTACCTCCTGGAGCAGTGTTCCTCAATCTTCTTGGCACCAGGAATGGGTTTTGTGGAAGACAATTTTCCCTTGGCCCGGGGTGGGGGTGGGGGTTGGGGGGTAGGGATGGTAGTTTCAGGATGATTTAAGTGCATTTCATTTGTTGCACACTTTATTTTTATTATTATCACATCAGCTCCACGTCAGATCATCATCCCAGAGTTTGGGGACCTCTGTCCTAGAGTATCCTGCATAATACAGAATTAAATTGCAAAGTTCTAAGTTCTCTTCTGAGCTAAGTTATGCTCACATTAACAGTCTTTCTTAACAGTCAAGTCTAACAAGGCTTTGCAACCAATGATATGTGAAAGCAAAAAAAAAAAAAAATGTAATACAGAAGAATCTTGGAGATCATTATTTCACAAATTAGGAAACTCAGACATGCAGACTGGCTCAAAGTCCTTTGCAGTGGTGGGTGAACAATAGTCTGTGTCCCTGCTCCTTACTATGGCACATAATGAAGCCTGGCTAAGAGCAGATGATGACTATGGGGATTGCAATTTTGAAGATTAAAAAAGTTTTAAAAATTCTTTAACACCGGAACTTATACTGAGAAGTGGGATTAGTTAAGCATCCTAACCTAGATTAAGATTTTCACAAATTTAGCACAGCACGGAGTGATACTCAAATCGTGCAAGAAATGGGATCAGGACTTTCAGGAAATGCATGCGCACACACACACACATACACACACACACACTCCCCCTTAAACACACACACACACACACACACTCCCCCTTAAACACACACACACACACACACACACACACTCCCCCTTAAACACACACACACACACACACACACACACACTCCCCCTTAAAAACTCATTTTTAAACTCCATTTACTGTAATTTTTTTAAGTCAAACTACTTTAAAGCTCTGCTTACATATATTACTTTCTCAGGAGTGTAATAATCACATGTAAAAACCTTTCTAAAACAAATTCGCCCTGGAAGCCCATTCCGGGGCGTTGAGTTGTGACTACATTCTCAAGGATGTTAGTAACACAAGGGCTCCATCCACAACTCCTTGAGGGAAAAAAAAAAAACTGAAACCATGAATGCCTTGTCAAATTCAGACAGTTTATCTTGGCACTGGCAAGCAGAGCAGTCTCTTCGATGTCTGGAAACGTGTCTAATTACGTTTTTAGAGAGTAACTAAAAAATAGCCAGTGTCCCGGAACAGACGGCTCAGGGATCTCTCCATAGCATCCTGAATGACGTGATGGAACCACGCCAGGAAAAGATAAATAAATAAAGGAGAAGACGAAAGCGAAAAGAACCAAGTGTGAAACCACAATGAGACCCCCAGTCTCTCCGCAAAACAACCCTCCAGTCTTCCCAGGGGCTTGGGGCCGCCAGGACTCTCCCGAAAGTTTTTATTTCCCTTTTGTTTCCATTAGGTCACCCGGCCCGCCCACAGTATTTACCTGGGGGCAGTGCACTAGCCTGCCCGGCCCCAAGCGCAGCCTCCAGCTCGGCACACCCCCGATACCCACCCTTCCGTCCGGACGGCACCCAAAGACACCCCTTACTCTGGAACGCGCAGCCCCGGAGCTCGGCACGCCCCTTCCACTCGGATGCGACCGCACCCCGGTATGCAACCAGAGAGCTTAGCGGACCCCGGACACCCCCCGCCGCACCCCGAATCCGGCCACACGTCAAGGGCGCCCCCTCTCGGAAAGGCGCAGGCTCGCGGCACTGCGCACGGCCGCTCCGCCGCCCTCACCTGAGCCGGAGGTTGGCCATGAACTCGGGCATGGAGACGGTGTCCATCAGCACGAAGTCCGCCTTCCCGAACTCCAGGCTCTCCTGCTCCGCCATGGCGCCGGCGCACGGGCTCAGGTGGGCGCGGACGGGCTCAGGTGGGCGCGCTCGGACGGCGCGGGGGGCCGGTCCCCGGGGCGTGCGGCGAGCTCGGGCGGGGACGGGGCGGGGCGCGGGGAAGGGGGCTCCGCGGCCACTCGGTGGGATCTGGACCGGACGGAGGCCGCTCCGCGGCTCCTCGGCGCTCTTTGGGCCGGCGCGGCGCACCCGGCAGTTTCCGCTTCTCCCGCGGCGGCGGCCCGGCGCTGTGGGGGGACGGGACAACGAGACGGAGACGGCGGCGGCTGGTCCCGCCTCTGGCCTTGGTCTGGCCCCCGCCCCGCGACCGGCCCGCCCCGCCCCGCCCCGTCCTGTCCCCGCCTCCCGGCCTCCCCGCCTCCCCGCCCCGCCAGCCGGGGAGCCGCCCTCGCCGGGGCGCAGGCCACCGCCTCCTCACCTGGGCGGCGCGCACGCGCGGGGCAGCCGGCAGGGGCGCGCCCCGGGCCCGGGCCCCGGCGGCGGGGCGGCAGCGCCCTCTGGGGACCGTCGCTGGGCGCTCAGCGGGGCGGTGCCGAGGAGGGCGGACGTAGGAGGTGGGTGGAATCAAGTTTCCAGAATTGCTGCCTCCCGTCCGGGACTTGGTTCAGTTCAGTTCAGTTCAGTCGCTCAGTCGGGTCCTCTTTGCGACCCCAGGAACTGCCGCACGCCAGGCTTCCCTGTCCATCGCCAACTCCCGGAGTTTACGCAGACTCATATCCATTGAGTCGGTGATGCCGTCCAGCCATCTACCCTCTTCTGTCGTCCCCTTCTCCTCCTGCCTTCAATCTTTCCCAGGGCTTGGTAGATGCCAGCAAAGTTAACAAAAGTAGCTCGTGGAGTTTCTCACGTGGATGATTCATGATGATTCTGACACTCGGCTGCGACGCTGTCTCCTGATCTGCTCACATTCTCTCCATCCTTAAAATGATGGTTCACGCTCAGGCTGAGATAGTAATAGTAATTAGCTTGTTGAGGGGACCAAAAGCGCTCAGAGTTTTTCTGAGGGACTTGGAGAAGTTAGTAACTTGTCACAGGCTGCTTAAGTAGTGGGGAAGCTGCAATTTCACCCAGGTCATTTGACTTATGAGCCCCAGCGTTTAGCCACCTGGCAGATTGCTTTCCTTCTCCATTTCCTTCTGGGTGTTCCCCGATTCATTTTTCTCTTCCACCTACCTAAGAGTGGCTTCCCACTTGGCTCAGCGGTAAAGTGGTAGCCTGGCTCAGTCTCTGCCTGCCAATGCAGGAGACCCGGGTTCGATCCCAGGGTAGGGAAGATCCCCTGCAGAAGGAAATGGCAACCCACTCCAATATTCTTGCCTGGAAAATCCCATGGACAGAGGAGCCTGGTGGACTATATAGTCCATGGGGTTGCAAAAGAGTCAGACATGACTAGCAACTAAACAACAATGACAACTAAGCTTGTCATCAAGTATTACCTCATATTGTTGTTAGGTTTTTCATCTATCTGTGTATCTTCTCCCTGGAATTATTGGAGGCTTCTTGAGCATGGGATGGTGTCTTAAACTTTTCCATCTCCCCCTTGGCACCCACCAAGGAGCTGTTGTACTGCCTTGCACACATACTTATGAAATGCACAGTGGTCCAATGGGCTAGAATGGGTTTTACGTGGTCTCCAATTTATAGATGTATTGATCCTTGAAAATTATTTTGGAGCCCAGACTGCATTTTCTCAGGGAAAATCTATCATAAATGGTTTCTAGGGCAGCTGCACTGCTTCGGTCCTGTGTTTCTACTAGGACCATCTACAGTAAGTCCCCTACATTCGAACCTTCAAGTTGTGAACTTTCAAAGATCTGCAAATGCGTTCCATCAATGTCAGGTGTAAGTGAAATTGCAGCTTACCCTTGGTCTCCTATTGCTGATGATCCTTCAACTCTACCAACTCCTACCTCTTCTCCCACCTCCAGCCAGTAACTCTTCTTGTGCATTCACTCGATGCCAGCCCCTGTATGCCAGCTGTTGTGATCTACTACTGTACTTTTCAAGATACTATACTGTAAGATTAAAAATGTTTTAATTCTTGTCTTTGTTTTTTGTGTATTATTTTTGTGACAGGTTATTATAAACCTATTATACTACAGTACTATATAGCCAATTGTGTTAGTTGGGTCCCTAGGCTAACTTTACTGAACTTACAAGTTGGACTTACAAACACCCTCTCAGAATGGAACATGTTTGTATGTAGGGAACTTACTGTATTTCAAAACCTCCTAGCAAATCTAGAAGCCCCCAAAGACCTGGCTGGACTCCAACACGATGGCTGAATGTGAAACGAGTAAACCAGACCTAAGGACCCTGCCTCACTGTCTGCTTCAGTTGCCAACAAACCACCCTGGCCAAGAGAGAAGAAGACAGCTTGATCACCTCCCAAGGGAGCATATCTGCCATCAGAAAGTCACCCCAGTCTCAGTCACAGGCAGAGCCTAGTGGCAGTCTGACTACCATGAGTAGCTCCCCATCTTCAGAAGGTGCCCTCATTTATGGAGTAGGGCCTCTGGGCTAGGTACCTTCCAAGGTAGGACTGGCCTTTGCTTGAGTCATTTTTGTGGGTGAGTCAGTAGCTAAGCAGGTGATTGCAGAAAGCGTGATACATCCTTAAAATGTTTTCATTGGTACATTTTAACATAAAATAGAATTTAAAAAAAAAAAGAGGAAGAAATCCCAAATTCTGTGCAATTGGGAGCAACCAGGGACTCATTAGAAATGATCACTGAAAAATGAATGACTATGTGTTCCCTGAACCCTGGCATTGTTAAAGCAAAAGTGGTAGGATCTATGGAAGGATATAGCTGTGGTTTTCAAATGGCCAAAGCAAGGGAACCCCTGTATTTATCCATATCTTGTACAGGAGCTGAATGTATAAAACATACACACAACATATACAAAGGATATTTTATCAATTTAAAGCCCCAAATTAGTATACAATCAGGCATTGAGACCATGAGGCTCTCTTGATGAACCCAAATCTGTTCAGTGGGGCTTGCTGTCACCTTAAATCAGCCTCAGGATTTCAATTTCCTTTCTTCTGGATGTTTTGGTTGTACACGTGTGTTAGCCGCTTAGTCGTGTCTGACTCTTGCCACCCCATGGACTGTAGCTCACCAGACTCCTCTGTCCATGGGATCCTCCAGGCAAGAATACTGGAGGTTCTTATTTCCTTCTCCTGGGGACCTTCTCAACCTAGAATCAAACCCAGGTCTTTCACATTGCATGCAGATTTTTTACCATTTGAGCCCCCAGGGAAGCCACTCAGTTGTACAGTACCAAGAAAATGCTGATTGACATGTAATTTGTTACTGGTACAGTTTAACATCCATCTGTTTGAAAGGCCAGTGCATGCCTACAATCTCATTTATTAGTGACACATTTATAAGAAGTTCCAGTATACTCAGAAATGGCAGGAGAAACTGAACACTGAGGTCTACACTCGTACAAGGTAACGTACGAGTTACCTTGCTCATTAGCTCATTATTTAATAATTAGATCATTATTAAGCTCCTTTGTGATAGAAATTTGGATATAAACATTTGGATGTGTAGGTTTGTATTACAGCTTAAAATGTACGAAAAACCAAAATAAAAGTTAACATTGCCAATTGTTTAATCATGTCCAACTCTTTTCGACCCCATGGACTGTAACCCACAAGTCTCCTCTGTTCACAGGATTTCCCAGGCAAGAATAGTTGAGTGGGTTGCTCCAGGGGATATTCCCTACTCAAGGATCAAACCTGCATCTCCTGCATTGCAGGCGGATTCTTTACTGCTAACTTAATTCTCAACAACTAACTTCTCTTCATTCCTCCACTGTAAGCTGCTACATCACTTCCTCCAGCAAGGCTTCCATGATCTTCTAAGTCAGATCGGCTATCCCTCTTCTGTGACCCCACAGCACCCGGAAGTGATACCCTCATTATAGGCTGAATGCACCTGAATGAACCTAGTATTGTCCATCTCTCTTACTAGAGTGTCAGGACCTTGAGGGCTGGAAGCTGTGCCTGTCCTGTTTTGGGAAAGTCACTCTGACCCCTCATAGCACTGTGCTATTAAAATCTGTTCTTTGGGACTTCCCTAGTGGTCTGGTGACTAAGAATCTGCCTGCCGATGCAGGAGATGCGGGTTTGATCCCAGGTCTGGGAACTAAGATCCCACATGCCGAGGGGCAACTTAAGCCCAGTGCTGCAACTACTGAACCCTCACTCTGGAGCCCATGGTCCACAACAATAGAAGCCATCACAGTGAGAAGCCTGTGCACCGCAACTAGAGAGTAGCCCCCTGCTCTTCACAACGAGAGAAAGCCCGTGCGCAGCAGCAAAGACCCAGGGCAGCCATAAATAAATTTTTTAAACTTTTGAAATCTGTTCTTTGTGCAGCATTTATCTTTCTCATCTCCTGTCCCTGGAAGCAGGTCTCAGGGCTCTGTTCACTTCTCTCCCGGAGCCAGGCCTGAACGCTTCCTGTTCACACTGAACGAAAAGCCGTTGTCCAAAAAAACCCTTCGGCTTTTGCCACCTGCTGCAGAGGATCTGCTCTGGGTTCTCCCAAAAAATCAACTCTGAATTTTCCACAGCAAATATTTTCTGCCCTGCTCTGCTTTCCCGGAATGCTTCTGGGCTGCCCCACCTTCTCCCCCTTCTCCAGGTGCGCTGTATCCTGGAAGACTGCTTCGTGTAAATCCCACAAGAGGGAAGCAGGAAGACCAGGAAGAACACAGTAACACAACATAGTCAAAGGGCATCTTATAAATTTATTGCATTTGCACATGCGTGCTCAGTCGCTTCAGTTGTGTCTGACTCTTTGCGATCCTATGGCCTGTAGCCCACCAGGCTCCCCTGTCCATGGGATTCTCCAGGCAAGAATACTGGAGTGGGTTGTCATGCCCTCCTCCAGGAGATCTTCCTGACCCAGGGATTGAACGCCTCTCTTATGTCTTCTGCATTGGCAGATGGGCTCATTGGTGCCACCTGGCAAGCCCCAAGTTTATAGCATAAGCCCCAATTATTCTAAAGCAAAAGTAGAAAGGCAAATTTATGTTGCACAATAACTTCATAATGCACTTGCACCTATATGGAAATGATATGAAACTTGCTACTGTAGATATTGGGTTGGCCAAAAAGTTCATTTGGGTTTCCCATAACTACTTCTGAAAAATTCCAAATGGACTTTTTGGCCAACCCAACATTATCCAAAAACATATCCCAAGTTAAGAACCTCTGGGAATTCCCTAGGGGACCAGTAGTTAGGACTTGGCGTTTTCACTGCAGAGGGGACCAGGTTTGATCCCTGGTTGGGAAACTAAGATCCCATAAGCCTTGAGGCATGGCCAAAATTTTTTTAAAATAAAAAGGAAGAACTCCTGAGCTAAGGGAGGTTCTAATCATTGGGAAATGGAGAAGAATTTAAGCAAGCCATCACTGTCAGCATCCTATAAGTCACCCAGACATGGGCTGTCCCAAGAGCGCATCCCCTGGAGTGGGCACAGAGCCACATATTTAAGGCCTCAGGAAAGACAAAGTCAGCTGGTAAAGGAAGACACAGCCCGAGACTGCCTCCAGAATTTTCCTTGCCTGCAATAACATAGTTTCTGACTGTAAACATTTCACTGGAATGTATCCTTTTTGCTAATTATAGAAGTGCTTATCACATGGAATTGGAGTTGGCTTCCAGGCAGGGCCCTAAAGCCCCTAGGACAGAGGCCATGCCTTACTTATCTTCTCTCCAGCCCTCAAGCTGTGCCTGATGCCCTTTAGATAGATAGATTTTTTTTTTACTACGCCGGGTCTGTGTTGCAGCTCAAAGGCTTCCTCTAGTTGTAGTGAACGGGGCCACTCTCTAGTTGGAGTGCACAGGTTTCTCACCGCAGTGGCTTCTCATGTGGAGCACAGGCTCTAGACCACGTGGACTTCAGAAGTTGTGGTGCACAGGCTTAGATGCCCCGAGGCATGTGGGATCGTCCTGGACCAGGGATTGATCTGCATTGATCTGTGTCTCCTGCATTGGCAGGTGGATTCTTAACCACTGGGCCACCAGGGAAGTCTTGATATTTTTTTTGAATCAAGTAGGTGAATTAATTAGTGAGCTAATTTATTTGTAAATGGAGTGTGTTGGTGTAGGGTTAAATTTTAGGGAGGATGTGGCATCTCTCTATGCCCTGTGCCAGGAAATCACTGACGTGAACTCTTTGGGCCATTGGAAGGAATCCTAGAGCTAGAAAATTTGGGAGTGTGATAGGAACCCACAGGAGGGAAAACAAAGAGGCACAGCCACAATCAATTCATGGATTGACGGCATCTTAAGGCAGGATGTCTCACATTCTAAGGTGTGTAAGAATCACTTGGGATCTTGTTAGATAGAAATGCAGGCTCAGGTCCCATCTGAGTAGATCTGAACTCACCAGATCACAGTCTGCCTGTTAACAGGATGCTGCTACCGCTAGCCTGCTGACCAGACTCTGAGAAGCAAGATTAAAGGAAGCATAATGGCCATGTAATCAAACATAAACAGCCCTTTACAGATGGGGAAACTGAGGCCCAGGAAGAGCTGCTGACTTTGACTGAGTCAGAATGAGGCATTGGTAGAGCGGAAACCTGAACTTAAAACTTCTGATTTGGGTAGTGGATCGTTTCCACTAGTCAACATGAATATTCACTCGTAAAACAGTGTGTGTGGGGGGTGGGGAGGGAGAGTAAAGAAAAGAGAGAGCAGCGCCCTAGATCTTTTCTGGGTAACCCCAGGCTCTCACTACCCCATTTCTATTTTTTTTAAAGATTTTTTGGTCATGCTGCGTTTGTGGGATCTTAGTTCCCTGACCAGGGGTCCAATCCATTGCTCCCGCAGAGGAAGCTTGGAGTCTTAGCCACTGGACCCCCAGGGAAGTCTCCCTACCCCATTTCTAAGTGTGTGCTGTGTGTGGGGTGATGTCCTCCTTTGCCCCCGATGTTCCTTTTTCTCCTTCTTTTAGAAGCTTGGAGTAGAAGCTGGAAAAGATATCGCTAGGATCAGGAAAAGTCCAATTCCTTTCTTCCCTCCACTAGACGAAGGTAGCAAATAGTACAGATAACATCTACCATTAATATCAGGTTAGTATCCATAGAACTGACATTCTGGAAAGAGTGTGACATCATACTCAAGTGACAGCTTCTAATCTACCTCCCAGAGCCCCTCTCCTCCTGCCATTCACCCAAGGTTTCTTAACTGGCGAGCTGCATCTGTACCCATCTCCTAGAATTAAGATCATGAAATAAGGTGATGTTAAAATGCGGTAATATGCGGGAAATAAAGTAATGTTAAAATTAAAGTGCGATCCCCTGACTTTTTCTAATCAACTGGATTATTTCTTCAGACTATCTGGAGACAGAAGTCTGGGATATTACTCAGCCATGAAAAGGAACGAAAGTGGGTCATTTCTAGAGATGTGGATGGACCTCGAGTGTGTCATACAGAGTGAAGTAAGTCAGAAAGAAAAAAACAAATGTATATTAATGCATATATGTGGAATCTAGAAAAACAGTACAGATTATCTTATTTGCAAATCAGAAAGAGAGACACAGAGATAGAGAACAAATGTATGAACACCAAGGGCAGAAGGTGGGGTGGTGGGAGGAATTGGGGGATTGGGATTGACATATAAACACTATATGTACAAAACGGATAATTAATAGAACATATTGTATAGCACAGGGAACTCTACTTAATGCACTGTGGTGACCTAAATGGAGAGGAAATCCAAAAAAGGGGACACATGTATCTGGATAGTTGATTCACTTTGCAGCTCGGCAAAAATTAATTATACAACATTAATAACACAACATTGCAAAGCAACCATACTACAATAAAAATTAATTAAAAAATAAATATCATGAGTAGTACTTCCACCCTAATGCTGACAACCTGAACTCTTAAAAAAAGTGATACAAGGGAAATTTTTCAATGATTTAAAAGTAGAATCCACAAGACCTGGGAGACCTCAGAGGCCATGTGATCCAGCATCCCACCCAATGCCTGAATCCTCACATATGCCACAGTGCCTGGATTGACCTGGACCTGCTGACTCAGCAGGCCTCCTCTGCCGCGTGCAGACGTTGCCACACAAAAGTAAGCTCTATGCCCTTTCACTCAATCTCAGTCCCGGATCACCAACCAGACTCACCCCATGCCCTATATGTCGACCTCTGCTCAACCTCTGTCTCCTCCTCCGCTTGTGTTACTGTCCCCATGTAGGAGTTCGGTTTGCCCTTTGCATCTGCTCTTCCACCAAGAGAGGACCAGATTGAGGTGAATTGTAATCAAGGAGGGTCGCCAAGGTCATAGGCAGTGAAGAGGAGCCTCCTGTTTTTCTTGAGCTGACCTGCCTTTTAGAGTTTCTCTCCAGAGAACCCTATTTTCTCTGATCTCTTTGAACCCTGCCTTCTCGGCGTTAAGGTCTGTGTCCGACTGTGCTCTCTTAGTCATGTCACAGCTACTTTCTCCCAGTGTCCCTCTCCTTTGCAAGTCTCTATTTAGCCTTTCTGTATGGAATAGCATGGGCTTTCCAGGTGGCGCTAGTGGTAAAGAACCCATCTGCCAATGCAGGAGACATAAGAGACACAGGTTCCAACCCCGGGTTGGGAAGATCCCCTGGAAGAGGGCACAGCAACCCATTCCAGTATTCTTGTCTGGAGAATCCCATGGACTGAGGAGTGTGGCTGGCTACAGTCTTTAGAGTCACAGAGTCAGACATGACTGAAGTGACTTAGTGCATACACACACACACACACACACACACACACACACACGGAATAGAGCAGAATTACCCCAACCCTCAGGAGGCAGAGATAGTAGAGAGGTGCCCAGACTTTAGATACCTGTACTGGTGGCATAGAATAGGGGTTGGGGCTCTTCATTTTAGTAAGTAGCCCAAGAGGTTCTGCTGCAGGTGGGCAGGGGGCCCAACTTAGAGAAATATTGACGGGAATTTTGGTGTCAGACATTGGTGCTCAATTCCTAGCTCTGCAACTTGCCACCTGTGTGACCTTGAACATCTTAGGTCATCTTGATAAGCCTCAGTTTCCTTATCTTTGTTAAAGAGATGAGAAAACCCACCTCTGAATATTAAAACCATGAAATGAGATGACGTCTATAAGGTACTTCATAAAATTCAAGGCAGACAGTAGGCCCTCAATGAATATGAGCTAGAGTGGCTATTAATGTAGTTGCTTCCTTTATCTTCAAACTAGGGAAATGATTAGCAGGTGATCATTGATTGCGAGTGCTTTTAGCAGACTGAGATTTCTAATAGATGCTGGTGGGTCTTCTGATCACCCTCTGATGTTCTTCTGTGTGAGTTTTGTGATCCCATTGGTAATTTATTACCATACCCATGCAGAGCCACAGGTCTGACACTTAGTAGGGTGTCAAAATTTGCCCAATATTTTGCAATGAGAGAATGCCATCTGGCCAGACCTTCTGTGCTACATTCCCATGGCAACACCATATTTGTTTTTCTCACCCTTCCCCCAGATGCTCTCTAGCATCTTAACATCGTGACACTGATTCAGTTCCTTCCTGGCTGGACCCTTCCTGCTACCCAGCTCCAGTGAAGAGTGTGTGTGTGTTCAGTCCTGTCCAACTGCTTTGCTATCCTATGGACTGTAGCCCTCCAGGCTTCTCTGTCCATGGAGTTTTCCAGACAAGAATACTGGAACAGGTTGCCATTTCCTCCTCCAGGGAATGCCCCAATACAGGGATTGAACCCACATCTCCTGCATTGGCAAGTGAATTCTTTACCACCGTGCCACCTGGGAAGCCCCTCTCCCCCCACAGTGAAGAGTCCTATCTAGCAAAGCCTTGATGATACTTGCCAGTTTTTACCTTCTTATTTGCATTAAAATATCCAATTCACTTCATCCTACAATATCTGCTCTAGGCATATGTTTTTAAATAGAGAAATGAGAGAGGAAGCTGGTGAAAAGCAAGGAGGAGTTGGAGGGGTAGGTGGGCTGTGACTCTGACAACCAGGTAAGAGGGTATTGGACACGACTCAAGTGACTTAGCACGCACAAGAAGAAACCACTTTTCCTTTCATGGAAGGGTTCAATTTAGCTTCCGTCATTATCAAATGATTAATTCAGAAGACTTGAGCCTACACTATGGATAAGTTACATCCCAAGTTCTCCATCAATGAAGCATGCACGTAGCAACTGCGCAGAACACACAGGTAATAATCAGGGTCATGGGGCCCTGGTGCTCAGGTTCGGAAGGTGGCAGAGTGTGGGGCTAGAAGCAAAGGTTCAGGGGCTGGTTCTGAGACTGAGGCACGGATGTGGCCTCAGGCAAGTCACATCAGTCTTCTGAGTCTCACTTTCCTCTTCTGTGAAGTTCGAGTAATTTGTACTAATATCTTACTTTGTGATGTTGCTATGATAATTAAGCTAGATAAACTACACTGAGCGCCTAGCATGGGGGTCTGGGACATAAGGCTCAACACAGGCACGCTGAGAGCACTTCCTACTCACTAGTCTCTCCACTGAGGCTTTGACACAGCTCATGACCAGGTGGGAGTGGGAAGAGTACTCCCGTCTGGTCCTTTCCATCTTTAGAACGCTGGTTCTGTGGTGTCCTCTTATCTGTTGGTTTGTGTCAGGCTGGTCACGTCCTTGTAGCTGAGCTGATGTACTAATTTCAGGGAGTTCACGGCCTCTCCATCTACAGTTTCTCAGCCTTCAGTCTTGAAGATACCGTGACTTGCTGGCTTTCCCCATCCAGGTTTTGTCTCCCGAGTTCCCAATTGCATTTGCATAACCAGGCACGCATTGCCTTTTAAGAGAGACATTTCTCTCCCAAGGCAAATACAAATATATACATGGAGCCTAAGCATCATGTCTGTGAGGAGTTTCTCCTCCAACCCTGACTCCGTTGTAGTTGCTTTAGGAAGGCCTTATAGACTAGTGGTCCCCAGCCTTTTCAGTTCCAGGGACCAATTTTGTGGAGGACAATTTTCCCACTGACCGGGGATGGGGGGATGGTTTGGGAATGGATTAAATTGCATTATATTTATTGTGCACTTTATTTCTAATCTAATTATGCCTCTGACCTGACAGGAGGTACTGGCCTATGGCCTGGAAGTTGGGGATCCCTGCTATAGACCCATGAATCCCAAATATGGCTGCTCATTAGATTCACCTAGGATGCTTTAGAAAAACAGCTTCCATTTCTGGTCTTTTTGAATTGAAATCTTCATGACTAAGAAACACCTGAAGTTAGGCAGTTGTATGACCCTAAATGGCCTCCCTGGTGTCTCATCAGCAAAGAATTTGCCTGCAATGCAGGAGATTCAGGTTTGATCCCTGAGTTGGGAAGATCCCCTGGAGAAGGGATTGGCTACCAACGCCAGTATTCTTGCCTAGGAAATCCCAAGGACAAAGGAGCCCGGTGGGCTATAGTCCATGAAGCCACAAAGAGTCAGACATGACTGAAGGGACTTAGCTCAACTCAGAAAAACAATGATCCTAAACATGATAAAAATCATTGAATTGCATACTTTAAATGGATGGATTTTATGGTATATGAATTATATCTCAATAAAAATTTGCTTTAACTAAAAACAAAACAAAACAAAGAATAACTTCTGAGATGAGCATTGCCTGGTTAATGGATGACTGTTACATCAAACAGGATGCTATCTTTCATGTGGGATAGAACCAAAGAACGCTTGGAGTTTCTCACCTCACACTCCTTTGGGAATATAACCCATGCCAGCTTTAGACCTTGAGGTCTAAATATATCTAATAATATCTAATAAAGGTCTAATAATGTTTCTTGAGGATTTTGAAAGCCTTCATCTCTTGCAGGTGCAGTCACTAATGACCGATTTTGTTAGGAATGACTGCCCTCCAGCACTTCCTATAAAACCTCTTTGGAATGTGCCCTTACCTACAGCCAGTGCTCTGAGCTACCAGCATCAGGATAAGCCTTCCACATGCATTTCATTTGCTTACATGGCCTACAGTTCCCTAAGAGGAAGCTCACAATTTATATCCCAGCCAAAGAGAAGGATGAGTGGGTCCGCTCTGCCACTGGGAAGAAGAGGAGGAAGAAGAAGGAGGCATATTTTAATTACATGGGGAAACTCCTAAAGCAAGTGAGTTGGGACTCCATTTTTGGAAGCTTAGAACGGCCAAGATGGATATCATGCTAGTGGCCTTGGGTGTGCCCTTGACTTCACCTTCTGATACAGGAGGCCTTCTTCACACATTGAGTTCCTGAAAGGTCGGGTGCAAACAGCTGCTATAAACTGGATCTGCAGATGGCTGCTATCTTTTTCTGCTTGCCTTTCTTTCTGTTGGCAGCAACTCTGAACACCTGAGCTCTTGGTGTCTGCTTTTCTCGTATTTGTTGACAGCCAATCTGTAAATTGATTCTCAAACGCCCCCGCCCCCACCTTTTCCTGCAGAGAGGGGATTTGCCACCTTATCTGTTCTTTGCTTTGAAGGGTTGCAAATAATCAGGTTTTCATTCAATGGCCCCCTGTACTTAGAAATTTCTTTTTAAAATTCTTACTTATTTGGCTGTGCCGGGTTTCAGTTGTGGTATGAAGAATCTTTTTTTTTTTTTTCCTTAGTTGTGGCATGCAAAATCTTAGTTGCAGCATGTAGGATCTAGTTCCCTGACCAGGGGAGGAACCCAGGCCCTTTGCATTAGGAGCGCAGAGTCTTAGCTGCTGGACCAGCAGGGAATTCCCTGTATTTAGAAATTTCTTTAAGTGTGTAGACACTAATTTTTTTTTCCTGCCCACCCAACTTCAACTCCTGGCAAACAAATTCTAGAAAACAAAGTCTGCAAAGTCTTCTCCTTCAAGAGAAGTTATAGGGAAGAGAACAACGAGATTCTCTGAAAGATGTGTTAAGGCTTCATTTGGGATATCACTTCTCTTGTAAAAATTGCTTATTTTATATTATCGTTGATTTACAATGTTGTTTCAGGTGTACAACAAAGTGATTTAGTTGTACATATATCTTATTCTTTTTCACATTCTGTTCCCATATAGGTTACTACAGAGTATTGGGGAGAGTCTCCTGTGCTATGCAATAGGTCTTTGTGATGATCTATTTTATTTATAGTAGTGTGTATATGGTAATGGGATTTTACTTCTTCGTACCAATGAAGCAGGGCTGAGTGTTCATATCTGTGATTGTACCAATGCCCCCAGGAGTGCCCTCTGGAATCTGTTGTTTATCCTGGAGGAAGGAGGGAAAATGAGATTAAGGAAAGACAGGAGAAGGAGAGAAGGTGTATAGTCAGAACAGGGTTCTCGACCACAGCTCTGTTGACATTGGGGGTGGGGTCTGTCCTGTACACTGAAGGATATTGAGCAGGACCCCTGGCTTCTACCCACTAAATACCAGGATCCGCGTCCCTCCCGGCTGTGACAACCGAAAGTGCCCACAGATCCTGCCCAATGTCGCCTGGAAGGCAAAATCACCCCCAGCTCTGAGCTCTTTGCAGGAGATCATGCACTGGGCTGAAAAGGCCCGGGATGGGAGAACTTGGACTGAGAAGTCTCCTGAGCATTTGTTTTCCCTTGGCTTCTCCTTAACCTCGTGGGTCTGGCAGGCCACCCTGCTTCTTCAGGCCTCCAGAGATTCAGGTCTGTGCCCTTGGGGCGGCCTTTCAGGGTGCCGTGAGGATAAAAGCAGATGTTGGTTGGGTAAACCTATTGAGTGCTTGCTTAAGTGCCAGCTAGGCCTGCTGCAGAAGCTCAGATGAAAACGATGGAAGTTCTGTTGGAGAGGCGCTCACTTGTTGCATTTCGCAGCCGTGACTTTGTGGCTGAGAGGAGGTGCTCCAAAGCCAGATGGCCTGGGTTTCTACCCAGGCTCTGCCACTTCCTGGCTGTTTGACCTGGAGCAAACGACTTTCTCTGCCATGGTTTTCTCATCAGTAAAACAGAGAATGGAAGTACCTCCTCTATAGGGTTGTTATGGCTAATTGAGAACTTTAAGACCCTTAGAATACTGCCTGACATATAGTAAGTACTCAATAAATGTTAAGTTTTTTTCCCCTACACCAGAGGTTCTTTAACTTTAGACCCATGGACCTTTGAGGGGGGATCTACATATGGCTTCTAATAGATCTAGGAATTCCCTGAAATTATATGTAAAACTGGGTGTCTGTCTCTGTGTGGCTGTGTGTTGTGGGGGGCCTTGAGGAACTATCTGTAAGTTATGAAAACTAGGAGAAACATTTAGAATCCCACCTCAAAACTTCTCTTTCCCCCAAAAGGAAACTGAGGCCCGATGCGAGACTATGACTTGCTAACCTGACCTCTCATGTCCAGACAATTAGGAGCCCAGGATGGCAGATTCTCAGGGCAGCACTCTTTGGGCTGTTCCTGCTGCCTCTGTAACTTCAGACAAGGATGCTGAGAACATAGGCAGCCTGTGATACAGGCTCTGAGAACAAAAGTGCTCTGGTCCTCGGTTGGCAGGGCTGGGGGGTACTTGTGTGGAATGCAGATAAGCCAGAGGTGAGAGCTGGGGAAGAGTCTTAGAGGATGGGTGGGATTTGAAAGGTGGCGTTGAGTGTGGGCCTGGGGGGTACAGGTGACAGAGACACAGCAGCATGAGGATTAGATATTCCCTGCTTGGCTGGAGAGACTGTTGGCAGAGGAAGTAAGGCTGGAAATTAAGAAGTGTTAAAGTTAAATGTTTACTAGTATGAATACAGAGTGAAAGTATGGCTGTTATTGCCCAGTTATGTCTGATTCTTTGCGAGCCCAAGCACTGCAGCATGCCAGGCCTCCCTGTCCCTCCCCATCTCCTGAAGTTTGTCCAAGTTCATGTCCATTGCATCAGTGATGCCATCCAGCCATCTCATCCTCTGACACCCTCTTCTCCTTCTGCTCTCAGTCTTTCCCAGTATCAGGGACTATTCCAATGAGTCAGCTGTTTGCATCAGATGACCAAAATATTGGAGCTTCAGCTTCAGTATCAGTCCTTCCAATGAGTATTCAGGGTTAATTTCCCTTAAGATTGACTGGTTTCATCTCCTTGCTGTCCAAGGGACTTTCAGGAAAAAGTGAAAGTATACTGGAAGCTAAAACTGTTTCGCATCTTCAGAAGGCGTTGGGTGTTGACTCTGCTTCTATTAGGAAAAATCAAGGCACAAAAGTTGAAGTGACCAGAGTTAACTGGCATTATCCAGACAAAAGTTATCTTTCTCACACAGCTACAAATCCCCCTCCGCTGCTCTTTCTCAGAAAGAGCTGACAGGTACAATGCCTTAGTTTCCTTCATCACACCCCTCCCATTGTCCCTCTGGGTGGTTTGTATGGTAGAAGCCATGGGTGCATGGATCTGGTGTTGGACCATGCGTTCCTGACTACGGGAGCCTTGACTTCTGTGTCTCAACATTATGCTGTTTCTGTGCCAGGTCCACCCAGACTTCAGTGGGTGCTCCTGGATCTTGGATGCCCTGAGAGCGCTGGAGGATTGGCAGCTGAAATGGGTTAGCCTGGAGGCGGTCAGATTGTCCCTCTACAACCACAGAAGAGCCATCACCAGCAGAGAGATCCTCAAGGCAGTCAAGCAGAGATGCTGTCAGAAGAGCTTAGGAACAGATGAAGTGGATCTCCATGGCTCTGTTGTTGAAATGATTGCACTTGTCCAAAAAAAAAAAAAAGAAAAAAATTGGGTCTTTTGGAGGGTTGAGTTGAAAGACAAAGTATCTGAGAGGAACCCACTGAAGCAGCGGTCTTGCTGGGACACACTTGGTCTCTGATCTTGTGTTTTTAGCCCCTGGTTTAAGCGGTGGAAAAAAATAGTAAAGGAAAGTCACTTGCTCTCGTGTGTGTGTGTGTGATGCTTGTTTATGGTTTTGACAGTTTTTTCTTCAGCACACATCTCCACTGCTTTGAGCTTAGTTATTATATTTTTGGACACAATTCAACCGATTACACCCTGGACTCACCATTGCTTCCTCTGCTCCAACTCCGGGCGTGGGGATGGGAGCACTGCAGCACTGATAGGAACTGAAATATTTTTTTCTTAATTTAAGCACCTGTACTTTGACTTATGGAAACTAAAATATAAAGGAAAAAGGAGTTTGTTTGCTCTTTGAATATAAGACTCATGACATTGGTTATCTATATAGCACCTAGAATAACAACGTATGTAATGTGTGGTTTGGAATAAGAAATGGCAACCCACTTTAGTATTCTCTTAATTTCATGCAGTCACGAAATTAAAAGACTCTTGCTCCTTGGAAGAAAAGCTATGACAAACCCAGACAATGTATTAAAAAGCAGAGATATCACTTTGCTGACAGATCCTTAGAGTCAAAGCTATGGTTTTTCCAGTAGTTATGTATGGATGTGAGAGATGGACCATAAAGGAGGCTGAACATTGAAGAATTAATACTTTCAAATTATGGTGCTGGAGAAGACTCTTGAGAGTCCCTCGGACTGCAAGGAGATCAAACCAGTCAATCCTAAAGGAAATCAACCCTGAATATTCATTGGAAGGACTGATGCTGAAGCTCCAATGCTTTGGCCACCTGATGTGAAGAGAGATTTGTTGGAAAAGACCCTGATGCTGCAAAAGATTGAGGGCAAGGGAAGAAGGGGGTGAAGAGGATGAGATGGTTGGATTGCATCACTGACTCAACGGACATGACTTTGAACAAACTCCAGGAGATAGTGAAGGATAGGGAAGCCTGGAGTGCTACAGTTTGTGGGGTGACAAAAAGTCAGACACAACTTAGCAACTGAACAACAACCACCAGAATTCTTGCCTGGAAAATTCCATGGACAGATAAACCTGGTGAGCTACAGTCCATGGGATCACAAAGAGTCGGACATGACTGAGTGACTGAGAACAATGTGTTGGTGAAATGCACAAGCTAGTCCCAACCATGGAAAAACAAAACAACTGTAACAGAATTACAAAAAAAACAATCACTTAGGAGTGGAAAGAATACATGGGCTGATGTATTGTAGACATCATGGTCTGGAAAGCCTGGGTAGCTGATATCAAGGAAAAGAAAGGGAAGGGGCTGAGGAAACGGCATGAGCAAAGGTCCTGAGGCCCGCAGGAAAGCTTTTAGCTTGTTAGAGAAACTAAAGGAAAGTTGGGGCAAGTGGGTTCCAGTAAGCAAAGAAGAAGTACATTAGGAGATGAGGTGGGAGAGAAAGCCTGGGGCCGAGTTATGCAGGGTTGGTCTGTTATTCCAAGTAGCAGTGTGAGGCTACTGAAGAATTTTAACTAGGAATCAACATCCTGTTTGGGTTTTCACTGTTGTCATTTTTAGTTGAGGTTCATCCTACAGTAAAGGATACTATCTTAAGCATACCTCAAAGTTGTACGTATATGTGTATCTATACACTCAGATTAAGATACAGAACATTTCCTTTTCTGTTGCTGCCAGGTTAAGAACAGACTGAGGGACCTCCCTTGTGGTCCAGTAGTTAACTGCACTTCAGAGGATGAGGGTTCGACTCCTGGAACTAAGGATCCCACATATGTCAGGGCGACTAAGCCCACGCTCCGCAACCACTAGAGCCCACACGCCACAACTAGAGTCCGTGTGCCACATCTCCCGCATTGGCAGGCGGGTTCTTTACCACTGAGCCACCTGGGAAAGCCCTGTCAAATAGGTAGGAAGACTGAAAGATACAAATCTGGGAATCCGCATAAAATAGGGACAAATACATCCGCAGGAATGGGTGCCATTACCTAGGAAGATGGAATAAAAAGAGGAAGAGAAGACAGTCTGTGACTAAGACCAAACAGATTCTCATTTTTAGATTGAGAGAGTGGACAGCAGACAAAGGGAACCAAGGAGGAGAAATCTGACTGGGAGAGGGCGATGTCGTGGAAACCAGGGAGAAAGGGGTCCAGTCCACTGTGCACCATCCCGGGGAGAGTGTTAAAAGGAGATGCCCGTGTCTGTTGCATTTGGTGACACGGAGATCACGGTAATTTTGAAAAGTCAGCTCCCTGGAGTAGGGTGGGGATCAGCCAGCTTTGAGCAGGTTGAAGAGTGAACAGGAGGTAGTCAGTGGAGACAGCTTTTCTGATGGTGTTGAGACAAAAGGAGAAATTTAGCTTGTAAATGGAACAGAGACTTGGGCTGGTAGCTGGAGAGTCACTGGGCACAGAGAGATTTTGAAGATAAGAAGGACTGGAGCATCCTTACTGACTAATGGGACTTCTCCAGCAGAGAGGGAGATATTGACTCAGAAGAATGTAGAAAAAGGTAAAGGACCAAGGACCTTGAGAGGGAGAGGGGGGTGGGATTCAGAGAAGAAATGAAAGAAGAGAAGACGTGTACAAGTATGGGAAGTTTAGAGATTCGGGATGAAAAAATGAGGACTTTTCTTCTTTTTTTTAAATGAAACAAATGAAAGTGGAAGAGGGGCAGGCGAAGTCTGCAGATAAGACATGAGATTTACATGCAGATAAGCTGTTGAGACTTCCCCGCTCCAGTGGTTACGGTGCGAGGGGTGCGGGTTTGATTCCTCTTGGGGAGCTAAGATACCACATGCCTTGTGGCCACAAAACCAAAGCATAAACAGAAGCAGTATTATACCAAATTCAATAAAGACTTTAAAAATGGTGGTTTAGTCGCTTAAGTCATGTCCAATTCATGTGACCCCATGGACTGTAGCCTGCCAGGCTCCTCTGTCCATGAGATTCTAAAGGCAAGAATACTGGAGTGGCTTGCCATTTCCTTCTCCAGAGGATCTTCCTGACCCAGGAATCGAACTTGTGTCTCCTGCACTGCAGGGAGATTCTTTACCGACTGAACTATGAGGAAAGCCCTAATATGGTTCAACCCAAGTCGTGTCTGACTCTTTACGACCCCATGGGCTATACAGCCCATGAAATTCTCCAGGCCAGAATACTGGAGTAGGTAGCTGTTCCCTTCTCCAGGGGATTTTCCCAACCCAGGGATCAAACCCAGGTCTCCCGCATTGCAGGAGGATTCTTTACCAGCTGAGCCACAAGGGAAGCTGGTCCATATCAAAACATGAATAAATTAAAAAATATGAAGCTGTTTCCCAGGAACCAAGGGTGTGAGGTTTGGACCTCTCCGGACAAACGGTTCACCAGGAAGGTCTGTGATCGTGAGTCGAAAGCAAAGCTGGTCTTGCCGTGGGACCTTCTCCACGGCGTGTACCTGCCCCAGTGCCCGTCTGCAGAAGGCAGAGTATGGGTTCTAGGGAATGAACTAGGAAGGCGAGAGAAGCAAGGGAGCTTGTTTGGAAGGACCGTGCTGTCCAGGCCAGCCAGGAGGGTGGGGGATGAGTGAGGCAACAACCTCGTGGGACCCACGGAAGATGCCAGGCCTGTAAACTGAATCTCAAAGGAGGAGTCTTCTCTTGCCAGCACCCTGTAGCATTAGCTGATCCATGTGGGCCCTTGCCTGAGAAGCAGGGGTGACACCCAGTGACCACTCCTTGAAATGCACCTTCTCGGTTGTAGGTTATCAGCAGACCTCGGCGCCGCCTCCTATGAAGTGATGGGGGCCCGGGGGGGGGGGGGGGGGGGGTTGGTGGTGGGCGGCGATCTGCTCCACTTGGGAGGTATTCAAGCCCTCCCCGATTCTCCCCATAGTGGGACCCCTGGCTCTTCGCTCTCTAAGGGGGTGGAGATGCTGCTGCCCAGGTGGGTAACTAGATGTGGACAGTCAAGGCACTGAAGGTAATCTGGGGGCTGTAAACCCAGACATGGGCTTCCCTGCTAGGTTTCTGCTCTCCTGGGGATCGAGAACAAGCATCTGAGGATGGCTTTGGGTATGTCCCAAGCCTTAGGGTGTAGACAAAGGCCAGGTAGACACACAAGCCTCTTCCAGCCCACAGCTGTCCTGGGGAATTGTCATCCTAACTGACACAAGAGCTGAGAGGGTTGCCTGACTCCCCCACAAGACTCGCCTGCCCCACGCCCTGGGATCTGCTTTAGTCTAGATGGAAGCACAGTTTCCTTCCGTCCACCAAATCCCGTCACTCATTACAGATGCTGGGTGTGACTTCTGGGCTTGGGAGTTGGGTGACTCTCAGTTAGGGGCTGTTCTATACTCTTGGCAAAATCACTTAAAATCATCAAAAGACTTTTCTGAACGAGCTCTGAAGACAGATTTCACAGCCTTGTTCTTCTGCTCATTCTAGCATTTTACGGCCCCTCTTTATTATCTTTAAAATTTATTGCCTGTTGAGGTAACACTGGTTTATGACACTGTATAAGTTTCACATGTACATTATGATTTACTTCTGTATACACTGTATACTTCTGTATATACTGCAGTGTCTCACCATCCAGCACCATACAGTTGATTTTTTTCATCCATCTCATCCTCCCCTCTCTGCCCTTTCCGCTCTGATAACCGCAACTCTGTTCTCTGTTTGTTTTGTCTGGTTGGTTTGTTTTATGTTTTTGTTGTTGGCTTTTGTATTTTACATTTGAGTAAATTCATATATTTGTTTCTCTCTTGTCTGACTTCTTTCACTTAACGTAATATCCTCCAGGTCCATCCGTGTTGTTGCAAATGGCAAGAACTCATGTTTTTTATGGCGACTTCACTTTCACTTTTCACTTTTATGTATTGAAGGAAATGGCAACCTGCTCCAGTGTTCTTGCCTGAAGAATCCCAGGGATGGGGTTGCAGAGTCGGAAACGACTGAAGTGATTTAGCAGCAGTAGCAGTAGCAGTATTTCTTTCTTTTTTTTTTTTGGTATTGTATCTTTTATTATTTTTTTTTAATTTTTTTTTCCATTTATTTTTATTAGTTGGAGGCTAATTACTTTACAACATTACAGTAGTTTTTGTTATACATTGAAATGAATTAGCCATGGATTTACATGTATTCCCCATCCCAGTCCCCCCTCCCACCTCCCTCTCTACCCGATCCCTCTGGGTCTTCCCAGTGCACCAGGCCCGAGCACTTGTCTCATGTACCCAACCTGGGCTGGTTATCTGTTTCACCCTAGATAATATACATGTTTCAAGCAGCAGCAGTATTTCATTGTATACATAGTCCACAGCTTCCTGGTGCATCTATCCACTGATGGACACTTAGGTTGCTCTCACATCTTGGCTATTGTAAACAATGCTGCTATGAACACAGGGGTGCACGTGTCAAATTAGTGTTTCTGTATTCACAGAAAGAGAACCAAGACAACACAGCTAACTCTCTTTGCAATGACCTGAGTTACCTTTATTATTCTAATTACCTTTTCTAGGACCTACTGTTAACCTGTCACTGGAAGAGGTTAGCCAACTAGGTTTCAAGTCCGGTTGTAACCGGGTAAAGTGAGGGAGTGTCACTGAGGCATGACCCTGGAGTGGGGCAGGTGAGGAACAAGGTTTTGAAGGTGGTCAAGCAAGGAAGACTGTCTGACTCATCTCTAACCCTCTTCCCCATCTCTACGCTCACAATCACCAGCTTGATCTTGACTTTGAACTTAGGGGCCGCCTGGTGTCGTGGCAAGAGCCTGCACTGAACTTTGCAGTCAGTCGCTTGTCTATGCCTGTTTCCACATCTCTAATATAGTGATCGTCATGCCTCCTGCACACAGTTGTGGTGAAAGTCAAATCAATAATAAACATGAAAGTGTTTCTTATACTGACAGGTTATAATCCCATTGCCCACTGTACCCAAGCCCTGAGGGAAATCTCTGTTAATGGTCCAGTTGTCTTGACTTAAAGAAAATGCAAACTTGGCCTTTGTTCCCAGGGAGGTGGTGGCCCAGCCCTGCCCTGCTAACTCTCAGCCTTCCTCCAGCCCTCTTTCTCCCTGCTTCCTGGAGTTGCTCCGGCGCTCCAGCCAGTCCCAGCCATTCTGCGAGCTGGCTCCCTTTTGCTCCTGCAAGGCGGTCTCGTTTCACTGTGGTCTGTGTCCACGCCCACAGCTCAGAGGAGGCCCGACCTGTGTGTACACACACCCTTCCCTGCTGGCCTCTCTCTCCTTGGAAAGCTGTTCACCAGCCCACGAAAGCACCAGAACGCTTCAAACAAGCATGGACGCAGAATCAAATCAGGGATTTAAAACTCGGGCTTAAATTCAGGTCAACCTTCTTTCTTTCCATTGCTGGTGGTTTACCCTCTGTTTCCCCTGGGCTTAACCACCTGCCTTAAGTCTCCCCGTGGCTGCCACATCCCAGGGGGCTTGCAAGCACTGGAAACTAGTCCAGAGTTCCCATCTCCACCGCAGAACGACAGTGACAGTATGTTCATTTTGCTTTATGTTCATTCCTTCCACAAGTGTTCATTGAGCAGCTACTAAATGCCAGGCATTATGCTAGATCTGGGGGTCAGTAAAGTATAAGACAGTCAAGTCCTGAGCCTCGTGGCATTTACATCCTGAAAGGGGGGTGTATGCTGGAAGGGGTGTGTGTGCTATGCTGCTTCAGTCGTGTCCAACTCTTTGCGACCCCACTGATGTAGTCCGCCAGGCTCCTCTGTCCATGGGATTCTCCAGGCAAGAATACTGGAGTGGGTTGCCATGCCCTACTCCAGGGGATCTTCCCGACCCAGGGATCGAACCTGTGTCTCTTATGTCTCCTGTATTGGCAAGAGAGTTCTTTACCACTAGCGCCACCTGGGAAGCCCTCTGAGAGGGGAGAAGTAATAAATATCTAATGCGCCATCAGACAGTGAAAGTACCATTAAAAAAAAAAAACAAAAAAACCCCACATCAGGCCAGGGGAGTGTAGATGACGGCAGGTGCTCCTTCAGATGGGGTTGATCAGGGAAGACTTCTTGGTGGAGGTGACTCCTGAGCAGACACCTGAGCAAAGGGAGGGAGCGAACCATGGGAACAATAGCAGCAAGGAGTCCAGGCCTGTAGGGAATCTTAAAGAAGCGGGTCCACTTATTTAGCCAGCGCATAGATGGAGAGAGAGAAATGGAGCGTGAATCCTGCCCTCTCAATGGCAATGTGCATGCTGACTTTGGAGCAAAGCCCAGCCAGGACACGGAGGGTGAGCCAGGCATGCTTGAGGAACCTCAAAGAGGCCCCATTTTTTTTTTCTATATCATACTGTGATAAATACTTAAAAAAAATTGTGATAAAATATACATAAGCTTGGCCACTTTGTTTTTAAGTATACTATGGTCATGGCATTAAGTGCATTCTCACTGTTGTGTAACCATCAGCACCATTCCTCTCCAGCACGTTTTTCATCTTCCCAAATGGAAACTGTACCCATTCAAGAGTAACTTCCCACTCCTTTCTCTCTCCAGCCCCTGGTAACCACCATTCTACTTTCTCTGCGATGAGGGTTTTAAATGCATCAACTCACTTAATCCTCAAAGCAACTGGAGGCCATGGGTTTTGCTGTCATGCCCATTCTGCAGATGGGGAAACTTGGAGGAACTAAGATCACACAGCTACCAAGAGCACGAGACAGACCTTGGAGCACATTTTCCCTGGCTTAGCTCCCTACCTGGTGGGGGTGAAGGATGCCATTCTGCCATCCCTCTGAGGGCCCGGAGGTGGTTCAGGAGGGTTTAGTGAGGGTTACAGGCCACATGAGAAGCTGTTCTTGCTGGGGCAGGAGGGGAGTTTTCACACCTTGGTCCTGCCTGTCTGCAAGGAAGGGGCTGTTGCCCAGAGCTATGAGTTGAGGGTATCAACATCTATCTGCTACACTCCTTTCCCACCTTGGTCTTCAGGGATGCCTTTTAAGAGATGCTCAGCTGCCCTGAGTGGATGAGCATTTTAGGTGCTTGGCATCCAGTCTGCCAAGCAGTGCTACCCCCATCTATTATCCCTAGGACATAACACAAGACTGGGTGCTTCAAAAAAGGATCACCATTTTTTTTGAGCATCAAATGACACATACAGCTCTGTAGCTGGCATCAGAAGGAAAGAACAAAACAAAGTGAAAGGATAGCAAGGTGGCACAGGCTCACAACCAAGACCAGAGGATGTGTATTTTTGAAAATGAGGTGCATAAAAGGTGGGACAAAGGGGCTCTGGGTGTTGTAGCCATCACTGCGGCCGTGACAACCTGCCTGGTTTCAATACCCAGGTGCCCAGAAGAGCTGCCAGTTTCTTGGTTTTGGTGGTCTGGGTTGGTGCCAGGGAGTCTTGAGTTCAACTCTGGTTTCACCACTTGGGACCCGAAAGAGCTTGGGTAAGTTGCCTTACCTCTCTGAGTCTATTTGCTCCCTTGCAAACATAATCATCCCATCTATTCAGGGTTGGTGGGAAGATCCAATGAGATAAGGTATGTAGGATGTCTAATCGGTGCCTGGTACATGCTGCTGTTTAGTCACTAAGTCATGTCCATCTCTTTGGCGACCCCATGGACTGTAGCCTGCCAGGCTCCTCTGTCCATGGGATTTCCCAGGGAAGAATACTGGAGTGGGTTGCCATTTCCTTCTCCAGGGGATCTTCTTGATCCAGGGATTGATCCTGCGTCTCCTGCATTGGCAGGCAGATTCCTCACCACTGAGCCATCTGGGAAACCCGCCTGATACATAGTTGGTGCTCAATAAATATTCACTCCTTGCCCGGGTGGAGTGCAAGCTTGCAGCCACTGGCCAGGAACGAAGCCTCACCACTGTCAGCACCACTGCCCACCTGCTGGCTTCTCTTTAATTATCTGGTTCAGTCCTCCGTTTGGGAACCCTTCCTACACAATTTGATGCTCAGACTGAGTGGGGGAAGGGCTATATTTAGGGGCGCTTGAATTGTGGGGAGCAGTCTGGCAATACTCCCTCTTTTATTTACTGTGGGGACCCTGCCCTTGGATGCATAGATATTGGAAGGCAGGACTCTGCCTGAATCTCACCTCCCACAGTGCAAGCCAACAGGCTGAGGTCCCACCCAGGACTTTGATTCCAGAATAAAGATAAAGTTGAAGGGAAGGTCACGATCATTTCAGGGTGGTGGCACCCAGCCCTTGAACTCCCTGTGGTGCCTGCCCACTTCCAAATCCTGGTCTTCAGTCTCCAGCTGATGCTATGAGCACCCCAGATCCTTTCAATAAGACCCCTTTCCACGTGGGACAAGCAACCAGTTTCTATTGCTTGCAAGTAAGAACATGGAGTACACACAAGGTCTTCTCAGGTCAATCCAGAGAGACTTCAAGGGGCACCGAGATGGCAGGAGTGGCCAGAATGAAGGGACACAGCTGGCTAGGAAAGGCACTGGCTCCACCTTAGCACCACCCTCTTCTCCCTGCAGCTGGGAGGTGGGTGGTTAACTGGAGCATTTGCACTGTCAGCTCTGGGCAGCAGCTGAGATTTTTTTTTCCAGTTTGGTTGTTTTTGTTTGTGTTGGTAAGTCTTTTCCATTTATAAAGGCCTTCACACAAGCTTAAGGCTTTTTTTCTTTTTGCGTTTTTGGCTGCACCATGTAGTGTGCGGGTCTTACTTCCCTAACCAGGGAACCTGCACCCCCCCACCCCCGCATTGAAAGCATGGAGTCTTAACCACTGGACCACCAGGGAAGACCCAAAGCTTTCTTTAAATATCTCTCCTATAGAGTCACACGTGTCTAAACCACTCAAGACAAAAACAGCACTCCATTTTTCTCAAGAGTATCCCCAAGACATGGAGATACTGATTTTCCCCAATCACCCATTCTGATATTCGCTGCTTTGCTGTCGGCCTGTTTTCCTTACAGGGAATGCAGGTTTTCCATAAAAGCCTTTTGGAGGGTAATAAAATCATCACTCAACCCTCTGGCCCGAGAGTGCCAAGGGTGGGCAACCTGAGCTCTCACATGGCCAGGCCCTTAATAGGGTGTGAGGTGTGAGTGTATTTGCACACAGCAGGAAACAGGGTGGGCCAGGAGAGCAGGCCTGGAGATCCACCCACCCCTCTCTTATGACTGTTGCAACCAATGATCTTATGAATTTTCCAGAGAGGCTAAAAATCTAGAGGTATCTATACAGTTCTTGATTTTTAAAAATGTTGGCAGCTAACTTAATCTTTAAAACTTTAAACCAAAACAATACTGTTGCGGGCTGGACATAATCTAGGGGTTACAAGGTCTCAGTGCCTGCATTAAGCGCCCGGGGCCTAGTCTGCACCTTTTGCCACTGTCAACAGTATGGCCCTTAGACTGGTCAACTGGGCCCCAGGCTTTAGTTGGCCCTGCTCGGTCCTGCGGAATTCGGGGGTCAAGGAAAGACCATGGCCCATCTAGACCATGCTCCTGGGACTGAAAAGTTTTGTTCACACGACACCCAGCCTGCTTCCAGGGCCTTTGTGGACATCTGTCCTTCCAAGGCAGCCTGTTGTGGGCATCTTCAGGCCTGAGGGATGGCCTATTGCAGGGTGGAGGCAGCGTATGCACTGTGGGTCCCCCTTTAGTACGGGAGGGAGTAGGGTTTGAACGGAAAGGACAGGACCCCCAACTCCTGTGGTGTATTCCAACCCTTGTCCCTGGCAGGCGGTTGGTAGGGGTGGGCCTGCCTGTCACCACCCAGCGTGGCTCAGGATATCCTAAGAACTACCACTGATTCACCACTGATCCGGGGCCCAACATGGTCTGCATCTGGGCATTTAACTCAGGATGCTTGTAAGTCCTGGTCCCTTTCGCAGAGGAAGAAACCAAGGTACCCAAGTCAGTGTACAAGCTACTGTGTGCTTGGCTGCTCAATCGTGTCCGATTCTTTGCGACCCCGTGGACTGTAGCCCGCCAGGCTCCTCTGTCCATGGGGATTCTCCAGGCAAGAATACTGCAGTGGGCTGCCAAGCCCTCCTCCAGGGGATCTTCCTGATCCAGGGATCGAACCCATGGTTCCCGCACTGCAGGAGGATTCTTCACCGTCTGAGCCACCAGGGAAGCCCAGTGGGCCGCAGAGCCAGGAGGTAAACCAGCCAGCGAGCAGCGGAGTAGACCCGCTCCGAGACCAGCCACGCTAAGCGGCCGCGGGGCGCTCCCCGCCCCCAGGGGACGGCCAGTGTCTCGGCGCCCCCTCCCCGCCCCGCTCGGCCCCGTCGGGTCGCTGAGCGACGGCCCCGCAGCTGCCCGGGGCCTCCCGCGGCCCCAACCCCCGGCCGCCCCGGGGGCCTGGCGGTGACGGCGGCGCCTGGCAGCGGGGGATTTGGATGCTCGGCCCGCGGCTCCCCCGCCCGCGCCGCCGCGGGGGCTCAGCCGCCCGGACTTATCTCCGCGCCTTCCCGGCATGCCCCGCTCGCGGGCGGCCGCCAGTCCCGCGCCCGGACTCGGCCATCGCGGGGGGCCCGGCAGCGGGAGCGCCCCCGCCTGCGTCCCGGAGCCGCAGCCGCAGGTGGGTGAGCCCGGCGCGCCGCGGGGCTGGGGTTCCGAGGCTCCCGGCCCACCGCCCCTTCGGAGCGGGGTGCACGGGGGTGGGGGTGGGGGGAAAGGGTGCGGCGGGGGAGGGGAGCCCGGCGCCCGCGAGCGGGCAAAGTTGGAGCCGTGCGCCCCGGAGCCATCGGGCCCCGCGTGGCGCGCGCCGGGGCGCGTGGGGTGCCCTCCCGACGTCCTGGGGGTGGAGTGGGTGTTCTGGGGTGGGGGAAGGAGATGGGGTCTTGGGTCTTGTTTTCTCCTTGTGGATTTAGAGCCCGTTAGAGGGGAACAGAATAACTCATCCTGAAACACAGAGAAAATAACAAAGAAAAAGGGAAACCCACGAAGAAACACTCACGCAGACCGATCGCGGAGAGAAACCGCAACGACTCGAGAGAAAAGCTCGGGCAGGCCGAGAAACACACCCGAAACTTCGCTCGGGAGGAGAAGAAACAAAGCGGGTGGTCTTGGAGCCCCGGGGCGGGGGGAGGGGACGGGAAACGCCGAGGAAGCCTGAGACGAGGGGAGGGGGAAAAGAGCCCGGGAGTGGAGAGGAAAGCTGAGCCAGGGAAAGTGAAGTGAGAAAAGAGAGGGGAAGGAAAGGAAAAGGGCTGAAGGAGGGAGCCCTTTCGGAGGGACAGTACAGAGAAACACATTCACAGACGCCGAGCAGGACACCCCCGCGCCTCCTCCAAGCACAGTCAGAGATGAGTAAGGTAAGAGCTCAGTCTCCTCACCCTGTGGGCAAGTGCACGCCAGGTGGGACAGCAGCTCTGAGAGTCCTCTGAGACGGGTTCCTTGGCACTTTGAGCCAGCCAAACCCACCGGGAAAACTTCTATTCATCCTTCAAAACCCAGCTGGAGCATCAGCGGCTCTGGGAGAAAAGCTTTCCCAGAAAGTATATTGCAAACACTGGTACTCTCTTTTCATGTACTTCTGTATGTGGCACAGGCACACGGAGTTGAAATGGTTTGCCTGTCTTCCTCTTTCCCCAGGCTCCCTCACCCCAGGTTTTGGGGCCCATGTCTTATTTATCTTCAGAATCCATGTCTTCAGAATCCAGTCCTCTGCTTGGTGCATACTAGTGATTAATAAATACTTACTGAATGATGATCAAGAGCATTTGGACCTCCAAGACATGGAACATAGGATTAAATTCAAATAGAGGAGATGTACTGTCCTGGAGTTAGGATTCTATATCAAAGCACCCTTTTTTGCAGGTGGGGAAATTAAAGCCCGGAAAGGGGACAAGACTGGCTCAGAAGGACACAAGTGGGAGCCCTGCAATGAAATAACATTGTGAATACATACTTCTCTGAGATGCCATTGCTTCTCAAGCCTGTAAATAGGTGTGAAATAACCTCCTAAATGAAAACAGGCATAAATAAATGACAGACAGTTTAATACCAGTTGTAAGTTTCCAATGGGGCTTCCCTGGTGGCTCAGTGATAAAGAATCCACCTGCCAATGCAGGAGACATGGGTTCCATCCCTGGGTCAGGAAGATCCCCTGGAGAAGGAAATGGCAACTCGCTCCAGTATTCTTGCCTGGGAAATCCTATGGACAGAGGAGCCTGGCGGGCTACATGGGGCTGCAAAGAGTCGGGCACGACTCAGTGACTAAACAACAGCAACATTTCCAGCGCTGAAACTCAAGATCAAAACTTTCCCCAGAGTGTTTAAAATCCTCTTTTCTCCTTAGAAAGGACAAGGCAGGTGATAATCCATCTCAGTTTGAGTGAATGACATTCTGCTTCCTGACTACATAGACTTGGACAAATTACTTAACCTCTTGGGGCCTCAGTTTTCTCAACTGTAAAATGGGGATACTAACACCTTCCTCATAGGATCGTTAGAAGAATAAACACATACCAAGTGCCTGGCACAGGTAGAACCTCAGTGAATACAATCCCACCCTTCTTAGGTGGGTGTTCTTTCAGGTGCCTGGTGCAGATACAAAAACAGCTGCTAGGGACAGTGTTTCCTTTTGTCCTGGGTTGAAAAGGCCATCCTGCTCCAACTGGGGAGCAAAGGCTTTTCTTCGGTCGGCCAAAAAGTTCGTTCAAGTTCTCCCATAATATCTTCCGTAAAAACTGGAATGAACTTTTTGGCCACCCCAGTAGTAAAGGAAAAGATAACATTTGGGGCATGACCTAAAATGTGTCTTGGTTCTGCTCAGGCCCTCAGGTGTCTGCAGGCGGAGGCTTCCGCTCCCCCTTCCAGCAGGTAAGACCCCACTCTTGCTGCTGCTTCACCAGGCCGCCCCCCCCTTGTGTCTTTCCAGCTTCAGCCCCGGAGGGGCACTGACCAGGACTGACGGAGCCGCCTGGAAGCATGGAGACCGTGGTGATTGTTGCCATAGGCGTGCTGGCCACCATCTTTCTGGCCTCCTTTGCAGCCTTGGTGGTGGTTTGCAGGCAGCGCTACTGTCGGCCTCGAGACCTCCTGCAGTGCTATGATTCCAAGTGAGTGGCCCGGGCAGGGACAGGACGAGAGAGGGACTGTGCCTTGATGCCCCATGAAAGAGAAAAGAAGTTTAGTGTTGGGCAACTGTCACTCAACTTTTGTCTTGAAAATAGTACCCTAAGGCTGTCGTTCCCAGTAAAGATCTCAGAGCTTAAGAATGTTCCGTGAGCTCCCTAGCATCCTGAGCCGCCTTGGACTGTGTGAACGTGCTTACCTAGCACACAGCTGTCCCAAACTGGCCACATAACATTTGAGCAGGCCAAACCATGGACAGAGGAGCCTGGTGGGCTACAGTCCCAGGGAGATCACAAAGAGTCAGACACGACTGAGCGACTAAGCACAGCATAGCACAACCCCTTTCTAACCAACCTCACGCGTCCGTGCGTGCTGAGGCGCTTCAGTTGTGTCTGACTTTGCGCAATCCTGTGGACCAGAGCCCGCCAGGCTCCTCTGTCCAGGGGATTCTTCAGGCAGGAATATTGGAGTGGGTTGCCATCCCCTCCTCCAGGGGATTTTCCTGACCCAGGGATAGAAACTGAGTCTGATATGTCTCCTACAGTGTCAGTCTGGTTCTTTACCACTAGCACCACCTGGGAAGCCCCCCAAACAACCTCTTAGGAGCAGAAATCCGATGCCCTGTACTCCAAGCCACACATTGAAGCAATAGACACTTGGGGATTGCAAAACCCCAGCATAGGGTCATGTCTCATCTCTGCGCGGATTTCTTCATGATGTTCTTCACATGAAACCTACTTGGGAATCAAGATCTTATTTTCAGGTTAGGGATATTTTAATTGCTAGATCCCAAGGGATGCTGACCACTAAACCCTGAGTTTCTCTTACCCCTTTGTCTGAATCCTGTCAGCATCTCTGTTGAGTGGTTTGTAATTAGTAAATGCCCATTTGTTGACCTAGGAAAGCTCTGTAATGGTGTCTCATGTTCTCAAGAACCCTGTTTTAAAGTAGGAGGTGTCTTTACATCCCCCTCTTCTTTAGTATAACTTGGAGGGAGTGGGATCTTGCGGGTGGACCAAGGTGGCTCCCAGAACTTGATTCTACAGAACAAGTAGTGGGTGCAGGTCAGTTTGGGTAATAGGAACTGAGCTTCTCCGTAAAAGGTAGGCTTGAAGGGGAAACAAGTTACAAATGGACGTTGTTTTGTCATGAAAGAGCATCCCTGTTTAGGATATCTTTGGAATGATTATGGTTGTAGCCCTGCCTTTCTCTGAGCAGCTCTTCTTGTTCTGTGTCGTTTCTCTTGTGTTCCTGGGCCCTGCCTCCTTGACTCGCTGTCTCACCATGTGCCTGGCCCACACTGAAGTCCCTCTGGCCTTTGGTTTGGATCCAGAACAAGTTCTTGCTTTCACTTACTCATTTCACTTATCCTTTCGGAGGGTATGTGGGCCTCGATGAGGAGAGTCGGCAGTGGTCACCCATCAGGAACCCACTTACCTGGGCTCTTCCTTCCAGGCCCATCGTGGACCTCATTGGCGCCATGGAGACCCAGTCTGAGCCCTCTGAGCTAGAACTGGATGACGTTGTCATCACCAACCCTCACATCGAGGCCATTCTGGAGAACGAAGACTGGATCGAAGATGCCTCGTAAGGCCTTGGGGACTGCTTGCTTTTCCCCAGCCGTCAGGGGTGGCGGATCGGGCTTCTGGGCACCCTTTCCTGGCCTCCTCTGCCCGAGCTCGGCCGAGCACCCTGGAGCACGGTGTCCGTTGCTGCTCTTCCCCTGCCCTCACCGTGGGGGGGCCTACAGTGTGACGGTGTTTGTCCACCACGGTGTTTGTCCTCACTCTCCCCATTTTGCAGACCTGAACACTGAGGCCCGTAGATGTGTGGCAGAGTTTTTATAAAGTCACTGTAATGTGCTTGGGTTATCCTTGAGGCACCCGTGAATATGACCTTCAGGCTTCAGGGATGCAGCCTTTGTCTCCAGGCTCCCTCGGGGATCCCTCCACCCCGCTGCAGGTTCAGAAGTGTGTGCTGCCCCTTTCCCTGTCGCTCAGCCCTTCATTCACTGGGTGGGTGTTAACCGGTGTGATGTGCAGGCTCTGGGCCAGGCAGTGCAGCTTTGAAACTTGTGGTGGAGACAGAATTCTACTAAATACACTATTTCAGAAATGATGGCGGGAAGGGGTGGGTCTCTCTGTGGGTGCAGTGAGCACGCAGAGGAGGTGGTGCCTATAGAATTGCCTGGGCTAGAGGAGTGGGGTGGACTTCTGGAGGCTTTCCCAGAGTGGGCACCTTTTGTCCTGGGTCTTTTTTTTTTTTTTGGCTGCACTGCGCAGCATGGGGAACTTCTCCCCTGCCCCTACTGGGGATAGAACCCCTACTGCCTGCAGTGGAAGCTTGGAGTCTTAATCACTGGACCACCAGGGCAGTCCCTTCAGGACTGGAAAGATGAGTTCATCAGGCAGAGGATACGGGGAAGGATCCCCTGGGTGGAGGGAGCAGTCTCAGAGTGGTGGCACCAGCTGGAGGAGTCTGTTGGGTGCGGGAGGGGAAGGGGGAAGACGGGGGAAAGAAGGTGCCTCCTGC
The DNA here is from genome assembly GCF_023699985.2 of Odocoileus virginianus. Taxonomy (NCBI): domain Eukaryota; kingdom Metazoa; phylum Chordata; class Mammalia; order Artiodactyla; family Cervidae; genus Odocoileus; species Odocoileus virginianus. Next base: position 16,198,994 of record NC_069690.1, on the reverse strand, counting down.
TTTAGCTCCTGGGCTTGTTCATTTTATCGCTGAGGCGTCTGGGCTCTCAGGTGGTGTCCAGCCGTGCCCAGGGGTCAGAGCTGGAGGAGGCGTGGAGGTGGTGGCTGGAGGGAGGTGGGCCTCTCTGGAGAAGCCGTGACAGATGCTTCTTGTCTCCGCAGGGGTCTCATGTCCCACTGCATCGCCATCTTGAAGGTAACACTCTTCGATTTCCCCAGGAGAATAATGGGGTGGTCACCAAGAATCAGGCTGTCCAGGAGGAGGGACTTTGGGGGAGCGCTGACCCGCGCCGGAGGCCTCCTGTAACTCTTGGAGCTCCTATTCAGTTCCGATCCTGGTCTGTTCTCCTTTAAATTCTGGAGGCCCTTTCAAAGACTTTACTCCTCCTGGTCCTCACAGTACAGTGGCCGGTGGAGAGACAGCAGAGACAGTCACCAACCACATATTCACTGACCAGGCAGGAAGCTGTGTGCAGAATATTTACAGAGCAAGACTGAAGCCATTTTGGGGGGAAGGGCAGTTCTCAGCTTCTCCCGGGCACTCTCTTCCAGGAACGGAGGGCTCAGTCCTCGAAGCAAGTTGAGCTCTGTATTATGGCATCTCCAGTTACTAGAAAGTTCCTCACCAGCCCTCTCTGTGGCAGTGGTCAGCCACACAGAACAGTCTATGTTAAAAAATCCAAACCACAATACTTCAACCTGAGAGCAGCCTTTTTTTTTTTAAAATGCCAACAGCCTCCAGAACAGGGTGGAGAGTTGCATCCAATTTGCATTTAGGGTAATTTTTACAGTTTTGTGTACTTTTTATAGTTTGGGGGTAATTTTTATTGTTTTTGGGTAATTTTTACAGTTTTAGCATTTATTTGCCAGTTCTTGCCTGACACTCTCTGACTTACTAGGACAATAGTAATACGGACACGTTTGGCCAGTGGCAAATATTGTTTATTTCAGTAACCTGGGAAACCACACATTTCTCTCTTTGTCTAGCAATTATTCAAGATTTCAAAAAAAGGCAGCTTTACTTTCGTGTCATTTAGTACAAAATATTAAAAAGTCTTTTATCCCACCTCTTCTTCCTGTTCTCTTATCTGTTAGAGGAGGGGGATGAATGACAGCTGAGGTGTGGGATAAATCGGCCGGCAGGAGTCTCACTGGGCTCAGTGGTCCATCCTGAGACCCTCTCAGCTTCCTCTTGAGCTCTCATGGCCCTGCTGCTTGGCCACCTGCCCTGGAGTCCCTCTGGTGGGGCCTCAAGGGAAGGGCCTATCTCCTGGGTGGGCTCTCGGGCTTCTTTCTGCCTCTTTTCCAGCCCCACGTATATGTAATAAAGTTGATGGAAATTTTTCCCTAGGGATAGCAGCACATCCAGGTTCTGACACTTGGGGGGGGCACGAAAGTGAGGAGCAAAGCTTTAGGGGTGGCCAGTGCTGCTGGCAGATGCTGAGAAAGGTTGTGTGTCCTAGTCTTGCCATTTTCCTGCTTTTTTTTTTCCCCCCACAACCCTTTTATCATCATCATGACAAACATGCTAAAATGTTATTCCAGAAAATTGTTGATATAAATTCTGCTTGTCTGGCCATGTTTCTGAGGGTGCCTGTAGAGAGATCTTTATCGTTTTGGAAGACAAAGCCAGGAGGTGAAGGAATCGAGAGAGAAACTAGGTTTTGGCCCTGAAGGGAGAGGATGTAGTTAGAGCACATGATTTTTCTTAGGACAGATTATTTCAGCTCAGACTTCTCTTAAGCCGAGAAACCCTGGCCCTGGTCTGAGGTTCCCACCCCGCCTTCCTTACCCTTGGGTTTGCCCCTTCCATCCCTCTCATCTCTGCGTGCTTTCCACTTCAGTCTGTCTGTGAGATTAGGGGGGCCCGCCGTGGGATGGGGGGTGGTGTGTTTGTCTTTCTGGGATGGCGGAAACCCTGGGGGGCTGGGTCCCCCCATCACCTCTCTGCTCCCTGTTGCCGTAGATCTGTCACACTCTGACGGAGAAGCTCGTTGCCATGACAATGGGCTCAGGGGCCAAGATGAAGACCTCGGCCAGCCTCAGCGACATCATTGTGGTGGCCAAGCGCATCAGCCCCAGGTGAGGTCCCCGCACTCCGGGGGGGCGGGGTGGGGGCATGGGCAGGCTCCCCTGAGCAGCTCCAGGGGCAACTTGAGTGGTTTATGCCCCACACATTCCCAGAGAGCCCAGGAGGGTTTAGAGGCTGGGAGAGTTTTCAGGGTAAGGTGGTGTCACAGGCTCCCCTCCCCTCTGGCGTGACCCCTACTGTAGGCTTTTTGGGAAGTGCCAGCATATGACTAGGGCCCCCCAGCTCCCTCTTCCTCAGTCCCAGGCCAGCTGGGGCAGCTCTCCTTCCCCTGGGCACACCTTCTTCCCGGGCTCTGGGCCAGCAAGCGCACTTGCCACTGATGCCCACACCCCGGTGAACAGTGACCTCCCTGCGTCCCATCCCAGCTGACGTCTGTACCGAGACCAGTCCCGGCCCCATCCATGGCCCAGCCAGCAGCCCCCAAGCCCGGGTGGGAGGTGAAGGGATCATTCATATCTCCCAGATTCCAGGCTGTCTGCAGAATCCCTTGTAGGAGGCAGCCGGCCGGACTGCAGGACAACAGCTCCACCCCCTCATCTGGCCTCGGTTTTGTGAAGAAAAGAAAGCTCTTTTTCTTAGAGGGAAGGGTGGTACTAAGTTGGGGCTGCCATCTGGTGGCTGGTATGTGGATGTGCCCGAGCCGGGAGTTGTTTCCCAGTTCAGGAGGTTTTCTTAAATCAGCCTCCCGAGTTCCAGGGGTCCTCGCTTTCCATGTGGCTGTGGGCTCGGATGGACCTCAAGGAACCAGTCCTCGGAGGGAACGTGAAAGAGTTGGTGCACTTGAACTCTGTCCAGGGAGTTCAGTGAGTTGAGAAAGTGGGAGGGAGATAATCCAGAAGGGTCTGAGTTGTCTCTGAAGCTGTCCCGGATGGGTGTGGCTACAGAAGTGGGATCAGCCTAGGTCGGTCCCTGGCCTGAAGCAGACCCAGGCTCTGGGCAAGCACCAGCCCTTCCTCTCGTGTCTGCTGGATCTCTCTCATACTTCCTGGCACTTCTAAGAGCCGTCCCAGGTCCTGGCGAATTCCTGTGAAGCCAGGATAAAACACAGCATCACCAGGAGGGCTTGGAGAAGGAAAGAGGGAGATTTCTGGGTCCCAGAGGAGTCCTGGGGGAATCAGAACTAGCAGCGGTGCTGGAGCGAGGGTGTGACAGCGCTCAGAGGGTAGGGCGCTCACTAGCCCGTCCTGCTGAGCACCTTGGACTGCTTCCAGAATGATCCCTGCCACAAATCAGTCAGGGTCCTTGCTCTCTCTTCCTGCCCTCTCACATCTTTTATCCCCATGGTTTTTCTTATTCTATCTCGTACAGTGTGTTGATAGCATACTAGTTTCAAGAAGAGTGGCTTCAGCTACAGGGCAGGAAAGAGGGCTGGCTAAGTTGGGCTCTGAGTGACCCTGCCTCTGCGCCTCTTCACCAGCCCCTCAGCCCCAAGACAAGGACCGTCAAGCCTGTTCTCAAGTGCTTTTGGAAATCAAACAATGCATCCTTATTTTTTGCTTCTTGACTAAATGGTCCAGGAGCAAGAATTTGAACGAAAACACTGAATCATGCAAATGAGGATGAATAGTAGCTCCTTCTTGAATTTGATTTTTTAAAAAATCAACTGTGAACTGTATCATGTGCTGCAAGAAATCCAGTGGAGCAGTTTGAACCTAAGTTAAACTTGGAGCATTTTTTTAGTGTTCTGAATATCTACCTGTAACCATGGTTTTTTTTTAAAATACAGAAGTAATAAACACTTGTAAAAGTTAAAACATTGCAGAAATAGAGAATCTGAAAAGTGAAGGGACCCACCACCCCCCAGTCCCACCCCATCCCAATTCCTGAGAGTAATCAATCACTGTTGAACGGTAAAGTATTTCTACAAACTGGTCCCCTACTTCCTGCCAAATGTCATAGTTATTGTTTATCCATTTTTATGCAAATAGGATCCATCAGACTTTATATATTGTTTGGCAGTTTGCCTTTTTGATGTAGCAGTATATCTTGAACATCATTTCGGATGTGTGAATTTGTACTTTTTAATCCATTGGAACTGAAAACCAGAAAAAATACTCTCTAAACAGAAGCCAAAGTCTTTCTTTTTAATTAATTAATTTTATCTATTTAATTTAAAATTTTAACATTTATTTTCAAAAGATTAATTTTTCATTTATTTATTTGGCTGCACTGGGTCTTTACTGTGGCATGTGGGATCTAGTTCCCTGACCAGGGATCCAACCTGGGCCCCCTGCATTGGTAGCGTGGAGTCTTAGCCACTGGACCCCCCAGGGAAGTCTCTGAATTCTTTCTGTTTAAGTCCCTGTCCGAGAATGCAGTTACAGAAAGTCACTAAAGGTTGAGTCTGGAATGTCAAAAGAGAAGCTTTGGGGTAAGGAAAGAAAGGAGAAAAGGCCATAAGAAAAGGGAAATACTGAAAACCTTTTGCCTCCCCTCAGAGTGGACGACGTTGTGAAGTCCATGTACCCTCCGTTGGACCCCAAGCTCCTGGATGCCCGGTGAGAGGGGCGGGGTGGCCGTGTGTCTTTTCACGCTGGAAGCTCCCCATGTTATCAGGTCTGTGAGGCTGGCTGTTTGGATGGTGGAGGAGAAGGCTGCTTTGTTGGGTTCCCAAGGCTGCCCCAGCTTTGGGTACCATTCACTTCAGTGTGAAGGGTCAGCAAACCAGTGAGCCAGGCCTGGCTGGATGCTCGTGGCCAGAGTTCTTCCTGCAACCCCCAGCGGAGCAGGAGGAAGAACCAGTCTTAGATTTTGAATTTTCTGTGATGAAACGTCCATCCAAGCGAAGTCGTATCTGCACCTCCCCGCCCCCCGTTGCTCCCATGGCTATGTCTGCTCTTTGGACCCCTGAAGCAGACGTGCCTCAGCTGTGAGTACTGCCCAGTGGGTCGCTGGTGTGGGCAGTGGGCAGGAAACGAGACTGGACGTGACTGGTCAGCTAAAGCTGTGCTCACCTTCTTAGTACATGCCAGGAACCCTGTCTCGTGTTCGTCCCTTGTCCACAGAGCGTACTTAGGCATTTGAGATTGTTATGTTCCTCTACTAAATGCAAACCCACTTAAAAAGAAACAAAACAAAGTATGTTCCTTTGTCTCTTGGATTTACATGACTGTTTCATAGGCCCATTGTGTAATAATTGCCAGACAGGCTGTGGGTCACAGCAGTTCTATTGGTTTCTCTACCCTACTCCTATTACTTCCCAGCTGTGTTCGTGGGCTCATCATCTGTAATGCATTCCCAAATGCATCATGCATACTCACTATTTAGAAGATGCTCCGCAGTGAATTTTTCAATACTGAAAAAACAAGCCACCTCGTCTATTTGGTTCGCAGTTAAATTTTTTGTGAGGATGTGGTAAACCAGCGCAGGGTCTTATTGATTCAGAATCAATACATGATGCCCGAGGTGGGGTATGAAGAGCCTGTCTTTAAGTGGGCAGCAGTTGGGGATGTGCTTATCCCATTGACTAGATCCAGACTGTCCCACAGAACCCTCTTCTGGGAGATGTTATTGGATGTGTTGCAGAAAGTGGGCTCCCAGTCTTAAATAAGTCAGTGAGACTGAAAGAGTATTACATTCTTTTCTTAGAACTTTATCACGTGCATTATCTGAGAAGGGCTTCAGTTACCCTTGTTTAACCCAGATATTCCCAAATTTATTTGAGCATGGAACCCTTTTAAAATTAACATGCCTAGCAACCTCTTGGGGATGGGACTCCAGCTTGGGGAACCCGGTCTAGGCTCTGTCCCTCTGGGCTTTAGGGCAAAGTCCCTTAGATCCTAGGGAAGCTGATCCTGTTGTTTTTTCCCAGGACAACTGCCCTGCTGCTGTCTGTCAGTCATCTGGTACTGGTGACCAGGAATGCCTGCCACCTGACCGGGGGCCTGGATTGGATTGACCAGTCGCTGACAGCCGCCGAGGAGCACCTGGAAGTCCTTCGAGAAGCAGCCTTAGCTTCTGAGCCAGATAAAGGCCTCCCAGGCCCCGAAGGCTTCCTGCAGGAGCAGTCGGCCATTTAGTGCCTACTGGCCAGCAACTGGTCACAAGGGCCAGTGTGCTGCCATGACTGGGTGGCTCAGCTGAGCCTTCCACTTCTTCCTGTAGAGTTAGTTGTTCTCCACTGCTGTGGAATCCAGCTGTGTTTGTGTAGTAAAGCAGTTGGTGCCTCCGTTGTAGTTACAAATGGCAGCTGGTGAGTGGCAGTCTAATCCCACACTTAGGGGAGATGACAGTCACCATCTGTACAGCTGAGCTTTGAAAACGGGAGGACTGTAAGCTGTATTTAGCTCACCTAGTGCTTTCAAGAAAATCCAGCCACTGTCTTAAGAATCAGGAGGTTTCACATTAAAATCAGAATTTCTGGCTTCTCTCAAACAATCAGAAGGTGATGAAGCAGCTCTGATCTGCATTTTCCAAAGTGGACAATCAGTTGGATCTAAGTAGGAGTTGCCTCTCTTGACAACACTTGTGCTGTCTCACTTGGTCGTTTTCATTTATTTGTGTTGTGTGCCTGGTCCTTGAGGATCTGAGTCCCTTCTTCCCTTTATAGGTTTGGGTTTGAAGGTGAGCAATGTAGAGCTGATCATTCCCTTATCATTTTGCCTGCAATTTTACCTAGCTACCACTAGGTGGAGAGTAAATACATGCTTGGCTTTCCCTGAAGCGTGTGGTTATTGAGTTAAATTCAAGTGCCTGGTGTGTGTTGGGACATATCTGAGAACTGAGGGTGGGAGGAGAGGGGCTGTAAATCTCGAGGATGCCTTGCGTGTATGACTCAAAATGAAATATTCAGAGACCTCCTCCCCAGAGTTCAGACAGGGGAAAATACCGCCAGGCAGTAGTTTCCACACTAGCAATGACATCTGTGAAAGATGGGTTCCATTCCTTTGGTATCTCTTTGGCAGTTATTGAAAGATGAGGAGCATTTTTTTACAATTTGAGACCTTTGGAGGACCCAGAATCACAATTGCCTAATCCAGTGTGTGCTAGTCGCTCAGTCATGTCCAACTCTTTGCAACTCCATGGACTGTAGCCCACCAGGCTCCTCTAGCCACAGATTTCTCCAGGTAGAAATACTGAAGTGGGTAGCCGTTACCTTCTCCAGAGGATCTTCCTAATTTAGGGCTCAAACCTGGGTCTCCTGCTTTGCAGCCAGATTCTGTGCCATCTGAGGCACCAGACATGCATCCAAATTCCGTCATTTCCATCACAAGCATGTAGGAGCACCTGGAATGCTTTGCTTTCTCCCAGGATCTCAGAGTCAGCCTCGCTCTTTGGAGAGGGCACTGGCCCGGGAGCTGCCTTGGTTCATATCCTGGGCTGTTAAGCATGTTTGAAACTCCATGTCTGTTCCCATTTCATTTTCTGTGCCCTAATTCAAGTCAGCAAATCCCTCAGCTTGGTTTTAGAGAACCAAGAACCCATTTCCCAAGCCCTAGATTGGGACCTTGTTCATCACAGAGATGTGTCATCCATCCAATTTCTCTTTAAAAAACAAGATGCTTCTCACCAGCACAGTGCATCCCAGTTCCCCACTTGAGGAGATGGATTCACAACAGGGAAGCTGGGGATCAACTCTCATAGAAGCATGGAAGGATTCCTCATGACAAGGGACACCTTATTGGATTGTCTGCTCCCATCAACGCTGAGCACATGCTGCGTAACTTTCCTGTCTTGCTGGTGAGCTGTGAATGGGAAATACTCAAAATCTGACTTTTCTTTCTTATTTTATTAAGATTTCTTTTTATATGGAGCATTTTTAAAGTCTTTATTGAATTTGTTACAATACTGCTTCTGTTGTTTTTGTTCTGTTTTCTTGGCCATGAGGCATGTGGGATCTTAGCTTCTTGACCAGGGATGAAATTCACACCCTCTGCGTTGGAAACCTGGAGTCTAAACCACTCCCCACTTTGACTTTTCTATCTGTGCCTCCATCGTAGGTATCCAGAGTCCCGTTTTTGTCCTTTCCCCTCCCTATCATACCTGCTTTCGTAACCAGACTGGGAACCACCCCACTAAGTTTGCAGTGACTGCCGCAGTTGTCAGTGTCCCTGCATTTCAACCCAGACCGGAGCCCTTAGCCAAAGAGAGCCCTTAACCTCTCAAATACCATCCACAGGTGTGGCATTAGAAGTGGAGAAGTTTCCCAGCATCTCTTTCCATTCTCTGAGCTCTGCCAAGCCCTGGACCACTTGCTCCCTCCAGCCCTGAGATGCTGTTCCTTTAGTAGTGAGGAAAGGTTCCTGAAGACCTTAAAAGTGTCTGCTAAGCTGCAGGATCTCCGATTCTGCTGCTGTGTAGTTTTCCTTTTGTCTCCAGCGAAGGACAAGTATGTCTCTGGATCTGGTTGCTGTTGGCAGCGGGTGGATGAGGTGGAAGCATTGTCTTTGGGGTGGGTCTCTTCTAGCCCTTTGGGAGTTGGCGGAACTTGCCTCTTTACTTGGGAGGGGCTGGTCGGGGAGCTGGGGATCCAGCCAGGTGTGTTTCCCAGAGGAAACCACAACCCAAATCCCTAGTTTACTAGTGTCTGTGTGTATCGTCATAGATCTATGACCCCTATCCCCACCTCCTACCCTGGAGCAGGAACATCAGACTTAGATTTTGAATGAAGAAGAAACTAGGGATCAGAATTGAGTATGAGATGAGCAAGTGCTTTGAAGTCAGACAGAATTAGATTCAAATTTGGGTTCAGTTATTGTGTGGGCTTGGGCAAGTTTCTTAATCTCTCTGGTCCTAAGCTCTCTCATCTGTAAACACCAAGGCTGCTGCCTCATTGAGCCTCTCAGGTGTCTTAGTGGGGAAGAATCCACCTGATATCGCAAGAGACTTAGGCGATGTGGGTTCGATCCCTGGGTGAGGAAGATCCCCTGGGGAAGGAAACGGCAACCCACTCCAGTATCCTTGCCTAGAAAATTCCTCTGGGTTGGTATGCCAATTGAATGAAGCAGTGTATTCGAAATGCCCAACTGTGTGCCTGGTACTCATTAGGCAGTGTTAACCCTTCTCTCCCCAGAGTGCCCTGGGGCAGCTGATCAAGATGGTGCCACCCCAGTTACCACAGCTCTGTCTAAGCAGGCGCTCGGGAGCCGAGTAGCCAAAAACCGGGAATCCAGTGCAGTAGGGAGAGTGGCCCAGCCTCGTGCCTGCCCCACCCCAGCTACATTCACAACAGGAAGGCAGTCCACGCTCCTGGCCTCTTATCAGGGTTCCCAGAGTTGACTGCCCAAACTCACATTCCTTCAGAGCGCGGCCTGGAGCCTCCTCCAGCTTGTGAAATCTCCCAGACGGAACACGTGTTCTTGGCATCAGATTTGCCCTGGTGCTTACCCTGACCGCCTCATTCCAGGAGTTCCTTCTCTTCAGAGACCCTTTCCCCTCTGCGTGGCCACATGAGCCTGACCTTTACAAAACGCCTTACCGTTCAAAGCCCCTGAGTTGCGTTGTGACCTTGGACACTTTGGAAAGGTGTCAAGTGAAGAATTTCCATCTATTTCCTCCTTCACGCCCTCTGTCCTCCGATCCCTCCCTTCTCGTTTCCCCCTCCCTCCTCTGCTCCCTCCCACCGACAAGTACTGTTTACTCACTCTGGAGGAAGTGTAATGCTAGGTGCTGGGAATATGGAACCAAAGTCACAATCCCTGGTCTTAAAAAGCAGAGACAGGGCCTTCCCTGGCAGTCCAGTGGTTAAAGACTTCACCTTCCCATGCAAGGGCTGAGGGTTCTATCCCTAGTCAGGAAGCTAAGATCCCACATGCCTTGCAGCCAAAATACCAGAACATAAACAACAGAAGCTGTATTGTAACAAATTTAAATAAGTTTTAAAAACGGTCACATCAAAAAACAGTCTTAAAAAAAAAGAAGCAGGGACAAGTGAGCAGTTGATTGAAAGACGGCAGTGACTAGTGCAGTGAGGCAGGGGTGTATGGCCGGGAGTGGCCGAGGGGACACAGGGCAGGGAAGGGGGGCAGAATCAGGATTGGGAAGAAACCTGGGAGGAGCTGATGCCCGAGTGGAGACTCGATAGAGGGTCAGCAGGATGATCCAGGCAGACTCGACCATGTGAGAAAGGTCCAGGGCCAAGAAAGCAGGACTCATTTGAGAAATGCAAGTGACTGGGGAGGGCTGGAGGGTGGGCTGTAAGAGTGGGGTTGGACAGGTTGGCAGATCATGGAGGACCTTATAGGTTATATTAGGGAGTTGGCGCTTTATCCTGAGCATAATGGGGACCCTAGAAGGGCTTTCCCTGGGGGTGACTTGGTCAGAAAGAGAGTAATTTACCCTACGATATTGGACTCCAAGACCCAGAAATGTCCTGATGTCACTGAATACATGTTTCCCCGCCCCCGAGTCTGAGAGGCTCATGACTCAATCACAGTATAAAGGCAGGGTGGGCAAATGCTTAGGGATAGAGGGAGAGAGGGACTGGGGTTGGAACAGGAAGTGCTGGGGTAATGACATAGTCCTGCTGGGTCTGATCTTGGTAGGTAGTTACAGTGTCTTTGTATTAGAAATGATAGTGGGCAGTTTTGAGAATTTGCAACATCCCTTGGTTCCTACTGTTTCATTCTACATGTGTTTTATCATTCCCATTTTACAGATCAGCACATCAAAACCTAGAGAGGGAAAGATGAGAGCCTGGGGGAGTTCCCTGGAGATCTAGTGGTTTTGGTTGGAACTTAGCACTTCCACTGCGGTGGCCTGGGTTTAATCCCTGGTCAGGTAACTGAAATCCTGCAAGCCTTGTGGCATGGCCACCCCTCCCTCCCAAAAAAGAATGAGAGCAGGAACATCAACTCCCCACTTTGTGTTCTTTTCTTAAAAAAAAAAAAAAAACATTTTATTATTTATTTATGTATTATTTATTTGGCTGCACTGGGTCTTAGTTGCGGCATATAGGGTCTAGTTCCCAGACCAGAGAGCGAACCTGGGTCCCCGGTGTTGGGAGCTCGGAGTCTCAGCCACTGGACCCCCAGGGAAGTCGCCCACCTGTGTTTTCTACCTACTGCCTGCCTGCGTTCCCCCTGTGGGTGGGGAAATCCATAACAAGAAGGAAACAGCAGATACCAGAGTCATTCTATTTTCTTCTAGTATTTTCCATTAAAAATGGTGGTCATGACCCATAAATTAATTTCATGGCCTACTAATCAGTTATAACCCGCAGGATGATAGAACATGGGCACTAAAATGAGAGCTGGGGCATGGGTGAGATAGTTTCTCTCCACTCAAGATGACTTAATTTTATCCTTTTTAAGTAAAGCATGCATTTACCAGAATAACAGCAAAAAAAAATTATGGTGCAAAATGGAATAATTAATTTATTACATGATTAATTAGCTCAAAAGTCATCTGTGGACTCTACACTGGATTAAACCCTGGGATACAGGAATGAATAAAAATATAATGCCTCTCTTGAGATGCATATGATCTAAGGTGGAAAGAAACCCATAAAGAGTCATTTTCAATCTATTAATAATTTGGTTAAGTGCTGGATAAGGGACTGTGTGTGTATTGGTAACAGAGCAGGGGAACCAATCTCATCTTGTGAGAGAGTTTCTGAGAGCTTCCCGAAGGCGATGCTGTCTCAGAAGCATTGTTAAGGAGGATAGGTGTTAGCTGGGAGAAGATTGCGTAGGGTAATAGTTGGTGGAGGTGGAGGAGAACAGAGGACGGGGGAAGGGCAGTCTGTGCAGCCGACATCCCATGCTGGGCTCGGGGAATTACTGCGTCAATCGTCCTGGAGGAGGGTGGGGGTTCGGATAGGGGGCAAGATGTGGGTGGGGGGCGTGATGGGAGATCAGATGGGAGAAGAGGCATGGGGTTTTCTTCTAGGTGGTAGGGAGCTATTGAAAGTTTAAAAAGTGCTTAGTTTTTCTTGAAGAACAGTCAGATGATCTCTGCGCCCTTATTTGCCTTTAATGTTACTCGAATTTGATAGACGCACCATTGTTTAGTGTTGCGTTAATTTGTGTTTCGCTGAGTGCTGGTGGAACAAAAAATTTTTCGTGTGTTTATTAGCTCTTTGCACTTATTCACGTCCTTCGCCCATTTGTCTTTTGGGATTTTAATATTTTTCTTATCGATCTATATGAGCTCTTTATACATTAAGGATAACAGCCCTCTGTCACATTTATTGCATGGACTTTCCCCAGCCTTGTCATTTGCCTTTTAGTTTTGTTTAGAATGGTTTCTGATGTCCAGCCGTTTTAAGTTCAGTGTAGTCAAATGTATTGATTTTCTTTCCCTTAGTTATCTCTCTTTCATTGCTTTTATGCTTAGAAAATCCTCTCTCATCCAAAGACCAAATAAATATCACTGAAATGTTTGGAGAAGTGACGTGCCACGGGTGAATGATTATTAATATTCACAAGTTAGATGTAGTGGTAAAACAAACAAACAAACCAGACTGGAAGAAATCAAACCTTCCTTTATTCACCCCAAACCGAGCTCAAAGTTAAAGATGGGAACCATAAGGGATCAAAGAGATGGATGAGGGTGATGAGGAAAGGCAGCGAGAGTCTTCAAGGACTAATAGGAGGTGGTCAGTGCGCGGAGGAGCTCCATATCCTAAGTTAAATATGAAAGAACACAGCATGTTTGGCTAGAATCTTAGATGAGACAAAGCAGGGATGGGAGAGTGGGTTGGAAAGAGGATCAGGGGAAGCCAAGCAGGCCCATAAATCGTGCTTACTGTATCCAGAGGACGATGGATAGCCATTGAAGGGGTAACCCGAATAATTCTCGGTCCCTCGAGGAGTCATTGTCTGCTCAGCTTCACCTGAGGAAGCACAGGCTGGCAGTCAGAAGTAAGCAGAAATGAAGACTGATGGTAAGCTTGACAATGGTTCTCGTCTGCACCCCCTTGGAGAGCCTGGGTGCATTCAGGGTAGCATGGCTGGGTGTAGACTGCATGCACTCCCTTCGGACTAACCTTTCTTCACTCTGGACCAGATAGATGGTGGGGAGATGATGTCATCTCTCTCTTTTTTTAATGGCTTTTGGTCACATTGCACAATGTCTGGGATCTCAGCTCCCTGACCAGGGATCAAACTCATGCCCCCTGCAATGGAACCTCGGCGTCTTAACCACTGAACTGCCAGGGAAGTCGCTGTCTTCTCTTATTCTTTTTCCTTCTCTTCCCTGGTCCCAGGAGAGAGTCTGGGTTTGGATCCTGACTACATCACTCCAGACACCTCTCCTTTCCCAACTGCCTGCCTTGCTTCCTTGTGTAAATTGCATGTGATACATGCTACGTGCCAAGCATTATCTGAGTGATGGAGCTACAAGGCAGAAATAAGCCACACAGTTTCTGCCCACGTGGGATGATAGGCTCATGAGGAAAGGCAAATATCAAGGAAATGACTGAATCAATGGGAAATGAAAAGTTTTAAAAAGTATTTTAAAAAGAGAGAGAAAATCTTATGAGAGATTGTTAGGGAAACTGATCTATCTAGATGGCAAGAAAGTCTGATTATCGGGGATCTACTCTCTGGAGTAGAGATCTACTCTCTGCAGTAGGTCAGAGGTAGAGAATGGAGACGCAAGGAAGAGTCCAGGCAAAGGTCGTTTGGCAGAAGGACAAGAACTGAGACAAGGCTAGTGTGATTGGTGAGGAGAATGGGAGGAAGACAAAGTTGACAGTAAAGCAGGTGGTCAAGCCACACCCAACCTTTTAAGCCTGTGAAGGATATTGGTCTTTATGTGAAGAGTGATGTGAATCCATTCAAGTGGTTTATTTGTAGTTTGTGGGGTTGGAGTGAGCTGGAGGTATAGCTGCAATAAGATTTGTACTTTGAAAAGGTCTTTTTGGTTTCTCTATCGATGACCAGTTGGATTAGGGCTTTCCTGATAGCTCAGCTGCTAAAGAATCCACCTGCAATGTGGGAGACCTGGGTTCAATCCCTGGGTTGGGAAGATCCCCTGGAGAAGGGAAATGCTACCCACTTCAGTATTCTGGCCTGAAGAATTCCATGGACTGTATAGTCCATGGGGTCACAAAGAGTCAGAAACAACTGAGTGACTTCCACTTTCAGTTGGATTAGGCCAGACTGGATAGGGGAGACCCAGTGCTATTGCATTAATCAAGGCAAGAGAAGATGGTAGCTTGGTCTGGGCAGGGAGAGGGAGATGGGAAGTTAGGGGAGTGGACACATTCAAGAGAGATTTATGAAGTAAAAGGAATAGGTCTTGGGGTGGATTGGCTATAGAACAGTGATGCAAGATGATGAGGTATCCAGAAAGACCCCTTGATTTCAGATTTGCACACCTACATTCTAGGACAGTTTGGGAATAGGGATCACTGTTATAGGAAATGGCCGAGGAGGATCAGGCTTGGGAAAGACGATGAGACCATCTGCTTCGGATTTGAAGAGTATTAGGTGCATTAGAGATATCATAAGCTGAGTTTGATATTTAAGCCAAGAACTTCCAGATATACAAGCTGGGTTCAGAAAAAGCAGAGGAACCAGAGATCAAATTTCCAACATTCGTTTGATCATAGAGAAAGCAAGGAAATTGCAGAAAAAGTCTACTTCTACTTCACTGACTACTCTAAAGCTTTTGACTGTACAAATACAACAAACTGTGGAAAATTCTTAAAGAGATGGGATTACCAGACAACCTTACCTGCCTCCCAGGAAATCTGTATGGAGGTCAAGAAGCAACAGTTAGAATTGGACATGGAACAATAGACTGGTTCCAAATAGGGAAAGGAGTACGTCAAGACTGTATATTGTCACCCTGCTTTTTTAACTTATATGCAGAGTACATCATGCGAAATGCCATGCTGGATGAAGCACAAGCTGGCATCAAGATTGTCAGGAGAAATATCAACAACCTCATATATGCAGATGGTACCACTGTTATGGCAGAAAGTGAAGAGGAACGGAAGAGCCTCTTGATGAGAGTAAGAGTGAAAAAGCTGGCTTAAATCTCAGCATTAAAACAGCTAAGATCATGGCATCCAGTCCCATCAATTCATGGCCAATAGAAGGGAAAAAGTAGAAATAATGATGGACTTGATTTTCTTGGGCTCCAGAATCACTGCAGACAGTGACAGCAGACATAAAAGATGCTTCTTGAAGAAAAGTTATGACAAAATTAGCGTATTAGAAAGCAGAGACACCATTTTGCCAACAAAAGTCCGTACAGTCAAAGCTATTGTTTCTCCAGTAGTGATGTATGGCTGTGAAAGTTGGACCATAAGGAAGACTGAACACCAAAGAATTGATGCTTTTGAACTGTGGTGTTGGAGAAGACTCTTGAGAGTCCCTTGGACAGCAAGGAGATCAAACGAGTCAACTCTGAAGGAAATCAACCCTGAATATTCTTTGGAAGGATGGATGCCGAAGCTGAAGCTCCTGCACTTTGGCCATCTGATGCTAAGAGCCCACTCACTGGAGAAGATGCTGATGCTGAGAAAGATAAGGCAAAGGAAAAGGGCATGAGAGAGGATGAGATGGTTAGATAGCATCACTGACTCAATGGACATGAATTTGAGCCAACTCCAGGAGATTGTGGAGGACAGAGGAGCCTGGGTCCCACAATCTGTGGGGTCACAGAGGGTTGGACATGACTTAGCAGCTGAACAACAACGAGCTGAATTTGATACAATGGTTCAGGGAAGATTCTGCTGGAAATTTTTTAGTACAGCATTTAAAAAAATATTTTATTTATTTCTTTGGCTGTGACAGGTCTGAGTTGCAGCACCCAGGATCTTTTGTTGTGGTGCATGGACTCTTTATTATGGCTCATGAGCTCAGTAGTTGCCATGAACAAGTTTAGTTGTTCCAAGGCAACTAAGGCTCTTAGTTGGGATCTTAGTTCCCTGACCAGAGATCAAACCCATGTCCCCTGCATTACAAGGCAGATTATTACGCACTGGACCGTGAGGGATGTCCTGAGGCTGCAGATTTTTTGTCGCTCTCTATGTTAGAGTTGTAGCTGACAAGGTGATGCTAGGGAAAGAGTATGGGGTGAAAAGAGAAGAGGGCCATAAGTCACTCCAACATCTAATATAGTCTTGGGCCAGTCTAAGGCCACTGTAGGGTTATTTTGATGGTCACATAAAATACCATATGCTCAGTGCCTAGCACTTAATACGCACTTGATAAATGCTAGAAACATTTCCCTTCTCTCTGTTAACTATTCTGCTACCTTTATTTTATTTCTATGTATTTTCTGGCTCCATGTATTGCCCCCAGAGACTTAAACCTAATTCTTCCAACTTGAGATGGCTCCAGGGTACCTGTTGTCTATACCAGGCAAGCACTGTTCTCCAACACTCAGCCCGGGGGAGCCTCCCTTTCTGAGAACTGTCTGAACCTGAACTAAGAGAACTCTGGGCCTTTGTTTGGTTGACCAATGACCAACACTTGGAGAGCAAGTGTTCTTAGCATACACAGTGACACCTACCTTAGAATTATCTACCTTAGATAATCATGCCCCCTATCATTTCTAGAACATTTGGTGAGCCTTTTTTTCCCCCCCAGAGAATTTTCACAGCAATTATCTCTGTTGTTCATCACAGGATTTTTCATTATGAAATGCATTTGCATATTTTATTTACCTTGAATTCTTCTCCCAGCACTGAAACCACAGCATTTTGAGCAAATACACGTAAGGGTGACTTAGGAATTCACTCCTCTTATGCTTAACCTCGCTTGCTCTTGTTTTCCCATTTTATTTTCAAATTGTGAGTTTTATCTTCCTGGTCGTATTCTTCTCCATGTTTCAGCAGTTCTCAAAATCACAATCCTACTCTTTTTTTCTTTCTTTTTGGCACCTTGCCCTCTTCATCTCCTTTCACCTACACCGAGTCTTCCGGCTCCCAAAGCCACCGATCTGGCATATTTAGGAGCTCACGTTTTAGACTCCCCTTCACCTCATTTCTCTCTGACGCAGGTACTGTTTATTCTGCACTGAAGTTTCATTTGAGCTTTAACTAGAGATTTGTTATGCAAGGCAGCCTCATCCAGGTTCCTCCTTTGCCCCTGGCATCTTTTAAAGATTCTCTCTGCTTCTCCAGTCTCAAATCACTCCCTTCTCCCTGCCTCTCTTCTGCATAACATTTCCCTGATTTTTCTGCTCGCTGTGTTCATCCTCTCACTAAACATGGTAGAGCCCCTACGATGAATCAGACTCTGCTGGGCTCTGGGGATTCAGACGCCCGTGACCTGGTCCATGACCTTGAAGTGCCCTCGGTCTGCCACAGTGGGTCGCAAATGCATTAGCACATCGGAATCATTGAATTTAAAAGAAGGCCAAAGAGATTCCGATTTAATTGGTCTAGAGTGGGACCCAGGAATTGTTATTTTTTAAAAAGAGAGTCTAAAGTGCAGCCAGGGATGAGAAGCGCTCACTGGCTTAATAGATGAGATAGGTGGGTAAACAAATGATTATAATACAATGTGAAGGCAGAAGGAAGCAAGCGAGGCTGGAGGAGAATAAAGAGAAGCTCCTCATTCACCCCGGGGTCCTGACTCAGGGCCGCCTCCCATTCTAGAGATCCTTTCACAGAGCCGCCTCCTGACTGTTGGGATGGGAGAAGCAGCCTCTCTCCAAGCAGGGTTACCTTCACAGAAGAGCAATTAGGAGCCGGAGCCTGGCCTTGGGCATCAGGCCAACCTGCAACCAAATCTTAGTTTTGTCACTTGTAAGCTGTGTGGCCTTAGGCAAATTGCTTACCTATTCCTAAGTCTCAATGCCCTCCAGAGGGTAGGTCAATAAAGTGCGTGTGTGAATTTTTATTTTTTTATTTTTGCCTGCACTTGGGCTTTCTCTAGTTGTGGCCAGCGGGGGGCTCCTCTCTAGTTACGGTGCGCGGGCATCTCATTATGGGGGGTCCTCTTGCTTCTCTAGCATGGGCTCTGGAGCACAGCCTCAGCAGTTGTGGGGCACAGGCTTGGTTGCTCCACAGCATATGGAATCTTCCGGGGCTGGGGATCGAACCTGTGTCCCCTGCATTGGCAGGTGGATTCTTAACCCCTGGACCACCAGGGAAGCACCTATGTGTGTATGTGTGAAGTGAGGGGTCTGATGTCTATAGTGTGTCTAGCCCACTGCCCTACACCCAGTCCGTGTTCAAAAAATTGTGACTTCAACCACTTTGAAGTATCATATATGCACTAAAGATGCTCAGTTTTTCTCCTTTCAGCGGCAAATACTCAAATGACCATATGGTTTGCCCTATCAGTCTATCCCTGCCTGAGGGGGACACTCTTAACTTGGTCTAGCTTCATGCAGTTTTCAAAGGTGCTAACATCTGAACCTCACCCCACCACGACACCCACTTTTCCAGATTCTTTCTTTCAAATGTTTGCCATTTTCTTTTTTTCCCCCTCTCTTTTTATTTTTTGAATTTTTAAAAATTAATTTATTTTTATTGGAGGTTAATTACTTAACAATATTGTGGTGGTTTTTGCCATACATTGACATGAATCAGCTATGGGAGTACGTGTGTCTCCCCATCCCAAAACCCCCTCCCACCTCCCTCCCCATCCCATCCCTCTGGGTTGTCCCAGTGGTCCGGCTTTGGGTGCCTTGTTTCATGCATCGAACTTGGATTGGTCATCTCTTTCACATATGGTAATATACATGTTTCAGTGCTATTCTCTCACATCATCCCACCCTCACCTTCTCCCACAGAGTACATTTTCCATTTTCTTTGCCTCCAGAGTTCCCACCAATATTTCTCCTGGTTCGTCATCTGGCCCAAAGCCAATTGTGGACGTGAGCGTGGTGACCCCGTCTCCCCACACTTCCTCTGTGACTTCTACTAGGGTGGCCAAGTGGTTGGTTGTCATCCAGCATGGCACTCACAGCCTCGTCTGTGGGGGCATCTCCCTCATGCCAACCTTGGCACAGAAACCTTGCCCCTACTTGCTCCACAGCCCTGGGCTCCAACTTGTCAGAGCTGCCCACTGTCCTTTCCATATGTATTGTTCTTATTTTTATTATTTAAATTTTTTTTTAAAAAATTGAAGTATAGTTGATTTACAATGTTCTATTAATTTCTGGTGTACAGCATAGTGATTCACATATATAGAATAGAATATAAAAGAATTTATATGTAGACTAGAAAATAATTTGAAAAAATATATCAAAATATATAATAAAAATATAAAAATTAAAAATTGAAGTATAGTGACTTACAAGGTTGTGTTAATTTCAGAGAAGTGATTCAGTCATATATTTCTCTTCTTTTCCAGATTCTTTTCCTTTATAGTTTATTGTAAGATATTGACTAGTTAATATCCTGGGCTGCACAATAGTAGGTCCTTGCGCTTTCTCTATGTTATACATAGTACACACATATTCTTGTTTCCTTGGCTAGCCTTCTCCTTTTCCCGAGACAGCAGTCCAAGGTTTGCTTGGTCTTGAGGCAGTTTGAAGAACTCGACAGCCAGACCCCAAGTCCCTGGGGCGCTGTCTTGGTTTTCGGGCTTGGTCAGTTGTAGAATTGTGACATTAGCTGGGAGGCTGTATTCTCTCCACGCAGCCTGCCCGGCTCCTTCTGAGCCCTCCTTGCTCTGGGGGCAGACCTCTGAACACTGCTTGCTGTCCATGCTTCTGTCCGGCACCACGTTTGTCTGCCTCTCCTCTTTCAGCTCCACTGCCGCCCTCTGACCCTCCCCGCTCCCAGCATTTCCCAGGGATGCACAACCTTCCACCCTGCCTGCTATGCTACCCTGTCTTTCTCTCTTCATTGCCACTCTGTTTGTACAGCCTTCTCACTTTGGTTCTTTTTTTAATTTTTCTTTTTGAGTGATTTCTGTTTCAGTCCATCACCTTTGCCGTTTGTCTCTCCGATCTTCATTATTTACTTCTGCTAATGGGCTTACCTGTTCTGCTCCTTACAACTCTGGGCTTTATTCTTCCCTGTGAGAAGCTTTCTCATATTGTCTCTCCAGGTGACCCGGCCACATCTGGCTTACTAAAGATAAACACAACTGCTTTTTCCTCAATCACTGTTCTTGTTGGACTGATAATTTCCTCCCGATCTGTTGGGACTTTGTGTACCCCTCCATGCCCCCTCCTCGGGGTGGGGGGAATCACATTCTGTACCTACCTTGCTGGAGTCCATGGACCCCTTATGCACATGCCTGGGAGGCCCATCAGTTCAGTTCAGTTCAGTTCAGCTGCTCAGTCATGTCTGACTCTCTGCGACCCCATGGACTGCAGCATGCCAGGCCTCCCTGTCCATCACCAACTCCTAGAGTTTACCCAGTCTCATGTCCATTGAGTCGGTGATGCCATCCAACCGTCTTATCCTCTGTTGTCCCTTTCTCCTCCCGCCTTCAATCTTTGCCAGCATCAGGGTCTTTTCCAATGAGTCAGCTCTTCGCATCAGGTGGCCAAAGTATAGGAGTTTCAGCTTCAACATCAGTCCTTCCAATGAACACCCAGGACTCCTTTAGGATCCCAACGATCTCCTTTAGGATGGACTGGTTGGATCTCCTTGCAGTCCAAGGGACTCTCAAGAGTCTTCTCCAACACCACAGTTCAAAAGCATCAATTCTTTGGCACTCATCTTTCTTTATAGTCCAACTCGCACATCCATACATGACTACTGGAAAAACCATAGCCTTGACTAGACAGACCTTTGTTGGCAAAGTGATGTCTTTGCTTTTTAATATGCTGTCTAGGTTGTCATAACTTTCCTTCCAAAGAGTAAGTGTTTTTTAATTTCATGGCTGCAGTCACCATCTGCAGTGATTTTGGAGCCCCCCAAAATAAAGTCAGCCACTATTTCCACTGTTTCCCCATTTATTTGCCATGAGGTGATGGGACCGGATGCCATGATCTTTGTTTTCTGAATGTTGAACTTTAAGCCAACTTTTTCACTCTCCTCTTTCACTTTCATCAAGAGGCTCTTTAGTTCTTCTTCACTTTCTGCCATAAGGGTGGTGTCATCTGCGTATTTGAGATTATTGATATTCCTTTTGGCAATCTTGATTCTAGTTTGTGCTTTATCCAGCGCAGCATTTCTCATGATGTACTCTGAACATAAGTTAAATAAGCAGAGTGACAATATAGAGCCTTGATGTACTCCTTTTCCTATTTGGAGTAGCAGTTATTGTTCCTGTTATGAGATTAGGAAAATGAGACTTAGCAGGGAAGAAACTGAAGCCCCAGAGGAAGTAAGTCTGCAAGCTTGTGTGGCTAGTAAGGGAAGATCTGCAGACAGTCAGGCCAAGACTTTCCCAGTTCATTGCCGGGTGCAGGGCTCTACCTGGGCATGACAACTGGGCAGGCAGCCTGTGCAAGCATGAGCTCTGGATGCCACTCTCAGGAAGGTATCATAAACTCCTCTTGGTGTGAGCCTATGACCCTGGCCTGCTGGTCTGTTGGGTTAATGTTTCAGGAGGGCAGATGCTTCTATTTATTTTTAGGGTGTCAGCCACAGGGACTCTAGGACCAAGATTCAGCAATGTCTTCCCTTGTACACCAGATATAAGGCATGCAGTCTCAATGGTTTTCTGGCTTGAATGTGCCTTTTTTTAAAAAAAATCATTTTTTTAAGATTTTGTGTGTGTGTGTGAACCATTTTTAGTCTTTTTTGAATTTGTTACAATATTGCTTCTGTTGTTTGTGTTCTGATGTTTTGGCTTAGCTCCCAATGGGGCTCGAACCACACAGCCTACTTTGGAAGGTGAAGTCTTAACCACTGGGCTGCCAGGGAAGTGTCCGGATGTTCCTTTAGTCCAGCTTCTATGTTCTGTCTGGATAAGAAATCCAGCTAGGAGAGCAAACTCAATCATTCCATTCAACCTTGTGCTTCCTGCACAGGTGGGATCTGATGGTGTGCATGTGTATGTGTGTGTGTGTGTGTGTGTGTGTGTGTGTGTGTGTGTGTATGAATGCATATGTGTACATGTTCAAGGGTAGGGATTTGCTCTTGCTTAAGCGCCTGCAATGCAGGAGACCTGGGTTTGGTCCCTGGGTTGGGAAGATGCCCTGGAGGAGGACATGGTAACCCACTCCAGTATTCTTGTCTGGAGAATCCCCATGGACAGAGGAGGCAGGCAGATTGTAGTCCATGGGGTCGCAAAGAGTCGGACATGAATGAGCGACTAAGCACAGCGGAGCACAAGCTAAGACTGAAAATGGAAGACTCATGTTGTTTCGCAAGATAGAATCTCTCTTCTCATCGTCCTTTAGAAACTCCACTCAAATGTGCTCTTCTCATGACGGAGGCATGTCACAGGATGTGCAGTGTCTTCTCCCCAGCTGTTCTTTATTCCTGCCCGGGAGGAGGAGTGTCCAGACTGGCTGGACAGAAGTGGATATTCTCTGGGTCACCTTCTAGTGGACAGGGCCGCTGTGGTTCTAAATGAGTGAGGATCCAGGTAGACTGCTTCCGGTCAAGTTCCCTCGCTCCTCAGAGAGCCCTCCTGATCCTACTGTCTCAAGGGGGAGCATCTTTGGTCCAGGCTAAGGGCTACCTCCTAGAAGGCTCTCATCCTTGTTGGCATAGCTGAACTGAGCTTCCTCTGAGGCCTCATCACAGTCCCTGCAGGTGAGTCTCAGGGTGCGTGTCAGGGAGTCTGTTCCAATATTTAGATTTGAGAGTTAAGAATTCCCACGTATACCCTTGGCCTGATCTGAATTCTCCAACATGAATTATAGGAAAGCCCATGGTTTGAGATCTGAAACACAGCAGAGTAGACGAGTAAACTTGATATTTGTTTTCCATTTGGCTTGTAATCCTTGTGTATCTGTGTCATTGGTTTATCTTGTTGGAGCTTGGAGAAAAGGGAGAAATGTGTTACCTGGGGTCCCTGCCATTGGTCATCATGAGAAAGGTGTGACAAAAAGTCATAAAAACATGAACAATGTGGAAGAGTTCAAAGGTAAACTCTTGAAGTACAGAAGCACCGGGATGAAAAAACAGAAACCACCTAATCACTTAGGGGACCCGTGATCACCATATGGAGGTGCTGAAGCTGCTAGAAGCCTTAAGAAACAAGGGGCCTACCATCACCCTAATTCCAAAACCAGACAATGATGCCACACACAAAAAAGAAAACTACAGGCCAGTATCACTGATGAACATAGATGCAAAATTCCTTAACAAAATTCTAGCAAACAGAATCCAACAACATATTAAAAAAATCATACACCATTACCAAGTGGGCTTTATCCCAGGAATGCAAGGATTCTTTAATATCTACAAATCAACCAATGTAATACACCACATTAACAAATTGAAAGATAAAAATCATATGATTATCTCAGTAGATGCAGAGAAAGCCTTTGACAAAATTCAACACCCATTTATGATTAAAACTCTCCAGAAAGCTGGAATAGAAGGAACATACCTCAACATAATAAAAGCTATATATGACAAACCCACAGCAAGCATTACCCTCAATGGTGAAAAATTGAAAGCATTTCCCCTAAAATCAGGAACAAGACAAGGGTGCCCACTCTCACTACTACTATTCAGCATAGTTTTGGAAGTTTTGGCCACAGCAGAGCAGAAAAAGAAGTAAAAGGAATCCAGATAGGAAAAGAAGAAGTGAAACTCTTGCTGTTTGCAGATGACATGATCCTCTACATAGAAAACCCTAAAGACTCTACCAGAAAATTACTAGAGCTAATCAACGAATATAGTAAAGTTGCAGGATATAAAATTAACACACAGAAATCCCTTGCATTCCTATACACTAACAATGAGAAACAGAAAGAGAAATTAAGGAAACAATACCATTCACCATTGCAACAAAAAGAATAAAATACTTAGGAGTATATCTACCTAAAGAAACAAAAGACCTATACATAGAAAACTATAAAACACTGATGAAAGATATCACAGAGGACACAAACAAATGGAGAAACATACCGTGTTCATGGATTGGAAGAATCAATATTGTCAAAATGGCTATACTACCCAAAGCAATCTATAGATTCAATGCAATCCCTATCAAACTACCAACGGTATTTTTCACAGAACTAGAACAAATAATTTCACAATTTGTATGGAAATACAAAAAACCTCGAATAGCCAAAGCAATCTTGAGAAAGAAGAATGGAACTGGAGGAATCAACCTGCCTGACTTCAGGCTCTACTACAAAGCCACAGTCATCAAGACAGTATGGTACTGGCACAAAGACAGAAATATAGATCAATGGAACAGAATAGAAAGCCCAGAGATGAATCCACGAACCTATGGACACCTTATCTTCGACAAAGGAGGCAAGGATATACAATAGAAAAAAGACAACCTCTTTAACAAGTGGTGCTGGGAAAACTGGTCAACCAGTTGTAAAAGAATGAAACTAGAACACTTTCTAACACCATACACAAAAATAAACTCAAAATGGATTAAAGATCTAAATGTAAAACCAGAAACTATAAAACTCCTAGAGGAGAACATAGGCAAAACACTCTCTGACATAAATCACAGCAAGATCCTCTATGACCCACCTCCCAGAATATTGGAAATAAAAGCAAAAATAAACAAATGGGACCTAATGAAACTTAAAAGCTTTTGCACAACAAAGGAAACAATAAACAAGGTGAAAAGACAGCCCTCAGATTGGGAGAAAATAATAGCAAACAAAGCAACTGACAAAGGATTAATCTCAAAAATATACAAGCAACTCCTGCAGCTCAATTCCAGAAAAATAAAAGACCCAATCAAAAAATGGGCCAAAGAACTAAAGAGATGTTTCTCCAAAGAAGACATACAGATAGCTAACAAACACATGAAAAGATGCTCAACATCACTCATTATCAGAGAAATGTAAATCAAAACCTCAATGAAGTACCATTACACTCCAGTAGAATGGCTGCTATCCAAAAGTCTACAAGCAATAAATGCTGGAGAGGGTGTGGAGAAAAGGGAACCCTCTTACACTGCTGGTGGGAATGCAAACTAGTACAGCCACTATGGAGAACAGTGTGGAGATTTCTTAAAAAACTGGAAATAGAACTGCCATATGACCCAGCAATCCCACTTCTGGGCATACACACCAAGGAAACCAAATCTGAAAGAGACACATGCACTCCAATGTTCATCGCAGCACTGTTTATAATAGCCAGGACATGGAGGCAACCTAGATGCCCATCAGCAGATGAATGGATGAGGAAGCTGTGGTACATATACACCATGGAATATTACTCAGCCATTAAAAAGAATTCATTTGAATCAGTTCTAATGAGATGGATGAAACTGGAGCCCATTATACAGAGTGAAGTAAGCCAGAAAGATAAAGACCATTACAGTTTACTAACACTTATATATGGAATTTAGAAAGATGGTAATGATAACCCTATATGCAAAACAGAAAAAGAGACACAGATGTACAGAACAGACTTTTGGACTCTGTGGGAGAAGGCGAGGGTGGGAAGTTTCGAGAGAACAGCATCAAAACATGTATATTATCAAGGGTGAAACAGATCACCAGCCCAGGTTGGGTGCATGAGACAAGTGCTCAGGCCTGGTGCACTGGGAAGACCCAGAGGGATCAGGTAGAGAGGGAGGTGGAAGGGGGGATCTGGATGGGGAATACATGTAAATCCATGGCTGATTCATGTCAATGTATGACAAAAACCACTACAATATTGTAAAGAAATTAGCCTCCAACTAATAAAAATAAATGAAGAAAAAAAAAGAAAGAAACAAGGGGCCTCACATGGGTTGGGTCCCCGCTGCACGCTGGGCTGATTTAAATGCCGTCTGTGCATTATTTCATTTAATCTTCACAATTAGTGAAGGATCTTACTAGAAGCATGTGATTATTCCCACCAACCCTTGGATTAGGGTGATCAGGCATTGGCCCGAGGCCGCAGAATGACTTAGTAGCAGATTTGGGATAAACACCCAGGTCTCCCAAAGCCTATTTTCAGGTCCTTCTCTCCCCATTTTGATTCACCCAGTCTTTTTTTTTTTTAAATTTAATTCTGGCTGCACTGGGTCTTCATTGTTCTGAGTGGGCTTTCTCTAGTTGCTGCGAGTGGGGGCTCCTCTCCAGTTGCAGTGCATGGGCTTCTCATTTCAATGACTTCTCTTGTTGCGGAGCACAGGCTTTAGGGAGCCTGGGCTTCACTGACCCCATGGCATGTGGAATCTTCCCTAACCAGGAATCGAACCATGTCCAGTGCATTGCAAGGCAAATTCTTAACCACTGGACCACCAGGGAAGTCTGTGCCCAATTTTATAAAGGCCGGGTCTTCCCAGGATCCCTGAGACAGTGAGGTGCTCCCCCAGGGAGGGGCTGGTGTGGGAGGACAGCCCTGGCTCTCAGGCCTCTGCCTGGCCTGAGCACTGTGGCCAGATGGCCCCGTAGGTGAGGCATGTGTAGCCGTCCCTTTCTTAAGTACACAGAGGGGAAATTTCTCCTGCCTGGGGACAAAGTTCAGAAGGAGCGTCTGGGTGCTGCAGAGCCGGCTGACTGCCAGCTGTGAATAACAAGCCATAACACCCGGAATATGGCACAATAAGGTCCAGACAGAGCAAGGACCCAAGTTCACGGTCTTCCCTCTGGGCTTTCAGCAGCCCCTCTTTTCATGCTCCTAGCACGTGGGGAGCTCGCAGTTGGCAGTTTGCATATGTTACTCTTCCCTTCCCTTTCAAGATAAAATTTCAGATTCATGTGTATATACTTTTTTCATTCTCAGGGGTTTTCCTGGGATTTACTCAAATCAAATATGTAGCCAGACCCAACCCACAAAAGCCTTGCTGACATCCTAAAGTTGGAGACTCATGACTGCTGCTCATGCCTTTAGCCCTGACTCCACCTTCACCGTCTCCTGGCTTTGGAAGGGTTCCCTCTGCCTGGAACATCTGTTGCTCAGTTCTTCAAGGAACCTTTCAAATGTTGCCTAATATAATAGCTAACACTTATAGACTAATACTGCGTGCCAGACATGTTCCAAGCATTTTATGTTTATTCCCTCATTTCATCTTCTCAACAGCCATATAGCCTAGCAACCATTATTATTCCTATTTTGCAGATGAAAAAGATGAAGTGCAGAGAGGGTAGGCAACTTGACCACACAGATGTAGAGAGCAAACACATGGATGCCAAGGGGGAAGGAGAGAGTGGGATGAATGGGAGCTCGGGATTCATATATACACACTACTACGTATAAAATAGGGCTTCCCAGACAGCACAGTGGGAAAGAATCCACCTGCCAACCCAGGAGATGCAGGAGGCTCAGGTTCAATCCCTGTGTTGGGAAGATCCCCTGGAGGAGGACATGGCAGCCCACTCCAGTATTCTTGCCTGGAGAACTCCATGGATGGAGGAGTCTGGCGGGCTACAGTCCGTGGGGTCCCCAAGAGATGGATCCGACGGAGCAACTGAGCACGCAGCACGTGTACAAAATAGATAATGAGAGGCTGCTGGAGAGCCCAAGGAGCTCTGCTTGGTGCTGTGTGGGGACCTCAATGGGAAGGAAATCCAAAATAGAGGGAGCATATGTATGCATATGGATGATTCACTTTGCTGAACAAGCAGAAACTGACACAGCAGACAGCAGTGCAAGCTAACTATACTCAAACAAACAAACAAACAAACAAACCTCACCCAAGCTTACACTGTTAGTAAGTGGCAGACCTGAGATAGTGTTCTGGTCTGTTTCCAAATATGGAAATTGGCAGCATGGGATAGTGAAGGCGCCTGGGTGGGTGGGATTCAAATCCTGGTCCCATCATTAAAGCTGTGTGAATTTGGGAGGTGGTTTAGCCTTTTGGGACTTCAATTTTCTCATCTCCAAAAGGCAGTAATACATCCAACATCATATAGTCACTTATGAGGTTGAAAAGAGATAAACGGAGAAAGAATCAATCACTTGCGAATAAGTAATAAATCTTAGTTTCTTTCTCTTGCCTTTTTTTTAAAGTTTGTTTTTTAATTGGAGGAAAATTGCTTTACAATGTTGTGTTGGTTTCTGTTGTACAACAACAAGAATCAGTCACAATTTTATATATATAAATATATATTAATATTATATATAATTAATATAATATATTGATTAATTAATATATTACATATAATTAATATATAATTATTACATAATTATATAAAATATAATATAATTAATTATAAAATATATAATTAATAAAATATATTAATAAAATATTATTAACAATATATTATTTATATTTATAAATATATATAAATCAGTCACAATTATATATATATATACACGCATTCCTTCTTGAGCCTCCCTCTCCTTCCTCCATCCCACCCCCCTAGATTATCTCAACACGCTGGGCTGGACTCCCTGTGTTGTACATTAGCTTCCCACTAGCTGTCTTGCACATGATAGTGTATCTATGTCAGTACTACCTTTTCCATTCATTCCTCCCTCTCCTTCCTCTGTGTCCACAAGCCCATTCTCTACATCTATGTCTTCATTCCTTCCCTGCTAAGAGTTTCATCACTACTGTTTTTCTAGATTCCATACATATGCATTAATATATGATATTTGTTTTTCTTTTTCTGATTTACTTCACTTTGTATAGAAGTCTCCAGGTTCACCCACCTTACTACCACTGATTCAAATTCATTCCTTTTTTATGGTTGAGTAATATTCCATTGTATAAAGTACCACAACTTCTTTATGCATTCATCTGTTGATGGACATCTAAGTTGCTTCCATGTCTTGGCTATTGTAAATAGTGCTACAATGAACATTGGGGTATGTGTGTCTTTTTAGAATTGTGGTTTACTCAGGGTATATGCCAGTAATGAAATTGCTGGGTCATATGATAGACTTATTCCTGTTTTTTTAAGGAATTTCCATACTGTTGTCTGTAATGGCTGTATCAGTTTACATTTCCATCAACAGTGCAGGAGTGTTCCCTTTTCTCTACATCCTCTCTAGTATTTACTGTTTATCGATTTTTTATGATAGCCATTCTGATTGGTATGAGGTGATACCTATTGTAGTTTTGATTTGTATTTCTTTAATAATGAGTGATGCTGAGAATCTTTTCATGTGTTTATTGGCCATCTGTATGTTTCCTTTGGAGAAATGTCTGTTTAGGTCTTCTGCCCATTTTACGATTGGGCTGTTTCTTTTTCTGATATTGAGCTGTGTGAGCTGCTTATGTATTTTGGAGACTAATCCTTTGTCAGCTGCTTCATTTGCAATTATTTTCTCCCATTCTGAGGATTGTCTTTTAATCTTTTTTATTGTTTCCTTTGCTGTGCAAAAGCTTTTAAGTTTAATTAGGTCCCATTTGTTTTTTTGTTTGTTTTTATTTCCATTACTCTAGAAGGTGGGTCAAAGAGGATCTTGCTGTGATTTATGTCAAATCATTTTCCTCTAAGAGTTTTATTGTTTCTGGCCTTAACATTTAAGTCTTTAATCCATTTTGCATTTATTTTTGTAGGAGGAAATGGCAACCCACTCCAGTACTCTTGCCTAGAAAACTCCATGGATGGAGGAGCCTGGTGGGCTACAGTCCATGGGGTCACAAAGAGTCGGACACGACTGAGCGACTTCACTGATCACTGATGGTGTTAGAAAGTGTCCTAGTTTCATTGTTTTACACGTAGCTGTCCAATTTTCCCGGGCTTCCCCAGTGTCTCAGCAGTAGAAAATCCTCCTGCCATGCAGGAGACACAGGAGATGTTGGTATACTGGATTCCACTCCTTGGTCTGGAATCCCATGGACAGAGGAGCCTGGCAGGATATAGTCCATGGGATCACAAAGAGTCGGATGTGACTGAGCATCTAAGCCCTGACTGTCCAGTTCTCCCAGAACCACTTATTGAAGAGGCTGTCTTTTCTCCATTGTATATTCTTGCCTCATTTGTCAAAGATACAGTGCTCATAGGTGCCTGGGTTTATCGTCTTTCAACTTTGGAATCAGTGAAATACATACATGTAACATTTTAGTGTAGAATAAGGATGTCAGACCTGGGGAGGGTCTCAGCTATGACCTACCTAGACCTGTGCATTGACTGATGGACAACATCTGCTCGAGGGGCACAGTGAGTTGGCAACTGTGACAGAGGTTTCAAGCTGCCTTCTCTAATATCTGTCCTCCTCGTCTTCCTTAGTAATGCAGCTCTTGGTTTTCAGCTGGGTTCATAGCTTCTCAGAAAAAGACATTTTCTAGCTCTTCTTGGAGAAAGTGCGGCCAGTTCTGGTCAATGAGACGTTGGTGGAGACATCACAGCGTACTTCCTAGAAGCCCCCTTTAAAGGAGAGAAGGCAGGTTCTTCTCCCTTTCTTCCGTCTTGCTCCTGGGAAGGCAGATCTGATAACTGGAGCTCTAGCTACTGTCTTGGAAGCCAGAGGACAAGTCACACTCTAGGAATGACAAAGCCTTCACACAGCTCTGAATTATATACCTCTGGATCTATTTCAAATGAAATAGAAATAGACTTCTGTCTCGCTGAAGTCACTGCTGTTTGGGTTTCTTGTTACTCCAGTCTAACCTAATCCTAATGGACGGCATTAAATATGGACTAGAACTAAGGTCAATCAACAGTCATTGAATTGATCTCCAAGAGAAGGCTTGGGAACTGGTCTGTCTTTTCCATCTCTGCAGATATAGGTGAGAGAACCTGGGCTTTCACAATGAAACATCTTGAAGCCCTGAAACGCCTTCTTGTGCCTCATGGGTGAAAACAGGGGTGCCCCTGGAAAGTGGGTGTGGCCAGAGCATGGTTCTCAGGGATGGCTGGTCTGGGATCCATCACAGGGACAGATTCATGGGTGGAACCATTCAAGGGTTCCGAACGTGGGTCTCTGAGTCAGGTTTGCCCCCCCTGAGTTCCTAGTCGGTGGAGAAAACCCAGAAGGATAAGTGAGATGAACTGATAGCCTCTTCTGTTATTCCTCTGGCTGCTGCTGGCACGTTTTGAAATTACAGGCTTTTTTTTTTTTTCCTTAAAAATGTGTTCCTCTCTTTGATTTTCCCCTTTTGTGAATTAATTTTTTCATCGTGAAATATTTCAAGGATCAGACAAGAATAGAAAAGAGTATAATGACTACCTATTTACCCACCATTAAGCTTGATCAAATCTTAACATTGTGTCATATTTGCATCAGATCTCATTTAAAGAAATAAAACATTACTGATACAACTGAAGCTCCCTGTACTTTCCACTCCCATTCCTATTCTTCTCCCTCCTCTTCAGAGCTAACTATTATGGTGAATCCAGTGTTTATCATTCCTATGTATGATTTTATACTTACATTGCATATTTATGTATGCATTAATACAATATCACATTATTCAGTAGGGCTTTAAGTTTTAGATAAAATTGTAGCATCCTCCACTTACCATAGTGTATTCCATTGACTAGTTATACTACAATGTATTGCTCCATTTCCCTCTTGATGAATATTTAGGTTATTTCCTTGTTTTTTCTTCTTTTAATAACCCAGACAGTGCTGTGATGAACTCCTATACTTATCTCCTGGCACATCTGAGAGACTTTCTTTAGGATAAGTGTTATTTACCATGGCTGGTAGGTCAAATCCCCCGTCACCTGTTTTAGTATGGGATTGTAAATTAAGAATAGTTTTTAGTTTTTCTTTTTTTTTAATTTTAAAAAATTAACAATATACATAACATACAATGTTACTACTTTAACCATTCTTAAAAATTTTTTTTTAAAGCATTCTAAAGTCTAGTGGCCTTGACTACCTTCACATTGGTGTATAACCATCATCATCACTCATCTCCAGAACGTTTCCATTTTCTTAAATCGAAGCTCTTTGTGCATTAAACAATAACTTCCTACGCCCTTCTCCACCCATCCACTTTCTGTCTCTATGAATCTGACTACTCAAGGGACCTCACACGTGTGGAGTCACGTGCTCTTTGTCCTTTGGTGACTGGCTTACTTCACTTAGGGCTTCCCTGGCGGCTCAGACAGTAAAGAATCTGCCTGCAATGCAGGAGACTTGAGTCTGATCCCTGGGTTGGGAAGATCCCCTGGAGAAGGGAATGACAATCTCCTCCTGTATTCTTGCCTGGGAAATCCCATGGACAGAGGAGCCTGATGGGCTACTGTCCACAGAATCGCAAACAGTCGGATGTGACTGAGCGACTAGCATTTTCACTTCACTTTGCATGATGACCTCAAGGTTCATCCGTGTTGTAGCAGGTGTCAGGATGTCTTCCCTTTTAAGGCCAAAGGATATTTGATTGTGTGTGTCTACCACAGTTTGTTTATCCATTCACCCTTCGACAGATGATTTTTACATTTTTAATGGCTAAAAAAATAAAAATATTTTGTGACACATGAAAATGATATGAAATTCACATTTCAGTAGCCACAAAAAACAAGGTTTATTGAAACACTGGTGGGGCATTAAATTAAGCATTCTCTGCAGAGTTGAGTGGTTGTACACTTTCATGGAGACCGTCTAGTCTGAAATGCCTAAAATGCTTACCCTCTGGCCCTTTACAGAAACAGTGTTCTGAAATGTCTCTGTGGTGCAGAATGACCTAGAGGTGGAGTAGTTGACTGCTAAGGTATGTGAGTCTGTCTTCAGCCCTTCTGGGTGTGAAATTGCTCTCCAAAATGAGAGAAACAAGGAGTGCTCAAATTTCCTGTAAACTTTTCTATTTTAATAGCCAGACTCTTTCTTTAAATGAAGGCACTGAAAAGGCCCCTCAAAAGACATTGTGTAGTCAGTGATGTTGCTGCATAACAAACAACTGTGAAGTTTCAATGACTTACAGTAAGCATTTTCTTTCTGGGCTCTTGGGCTGTGTGTTAGCTAGGGTTTGGTTGATCTGCATTGGGCTGACCTCGGCTTGGCCGCAAGCACTGGGGTGGGCCCTGGTCTTCTCCGCACGCCTCTTGTCCACCTCGGACTTGTGGCTAACTGAGGCAATTTTTTTTTTTCTCATTGAAAAAGGCAGGAATTCTAGAGGGTAAGACCAATGCTGTGTACATATGTGCTAAGTCGCTTCAGTTGTGTCCAACTCTTTGCAACCCCATGGACCATAGCCCACCAGAGTTCTCTGTCCTTTGGATTCTCCAGGCAAAAATACTGGAATGGCTAGCCATTCTCTTCTCCAGGAGATCTTCCCAACCCAGGAACTGAACCCAGGTCTTCTGCATTGCAGGCAGATTCTTTAGTGTCTGAGCCACCGGGAAGCCCGACAGGCACTGAAGAGGTGTTATTTTAACCTCACATTATGAATGAGGAAACTGGAGTTCATGGTCAACTAACTTGCCCAAGTTTCCAAGGTAGTTAAGTGTTGGAACTTGGGTTTAAGCTTCAAACCCAGGCTATTTAACCCAGGTGTTGGCTTACTCTTTCCACCATGCTGCCCAATTAGACTTCTAAAGAATCTTTACCTTATGATCATTTCATCAGAAATTTTTCTTTCTCATGGCTGGCAGAGGAGGGATCTCTGACATCGTTACATTAGGGCCACATCTGAGACTGAATTCTTTCCATTTTCCATCCCTAGTGACCAGGTGTAGAGAAGACGCTTCCGGCTGCACCTGAATGCGAGCAAAGCCAGATGACAAGATAACAAACAGCTCCAGTTTGTGCTGTGACTCAGCCCCCACCAGCTGGATTGCAGCAACCCAGCCCCTTGCCTGCCTCTGACTCAGATGCAGGACATCCTTGTCCTGTGGAACATCTGGCTCCCAGGTCCTGAGCCTCCAGGCGGAGGGATGGTGGTTCCTCTCATTACCAGGTTTTCACTGTGGTCTCAGCAGTTCCTTTGTGGCAGGCAGCCTGCTTGCTCTTTCTAGAACTGAGCCAAACCCAGCCCCCTCCGACCCGGCCTCCCTACCTCTTTGCTTTCCCACTGGCTGCATGAGGATAACACGCAGGGAAGGAAGAGTGCCCAGATGATGGTTCAGGTCATACCCCATCGCACGCTGGCTAGATTGCTGTGTATGGTTTTTAAGTCCCCTGCAGACCAAGGCCAAGAAACAAGGTCCAGCCTCCTCCGCCTCTCTCAGGTCACACGAGGGAGAAGCCCACAGGGCATCCATCGCAGCCCTTCTTGCTTTGGCAGTGGCCACTTTTACCCCCCAGGCCCTGTCCCCAGAGCTCAATCAGCAGATCCATCTCCACGCTCTACGTTTTCCATTGGATTTCTCCCATAATATTCTCATCCTTGGGCTTCCCAGGTAGCACTAGCGGTAAAGAAACTGCCTGCCAATGCTGGAGATGGAAGAGACACAGGCTTGATCCCTGGGTCGGGAAGATCCCCTGGAGGAGGGCACGGCAGCCCACTCTAGTATTCTTGCCTGGAGAATCCCGTGGACAGAGGAGACTGGCAGGCTACAGTCCATGGGGTCGCAAGAGAGTCAGACTCAACTGAAGCGACTAAACGCGACGCATGCATTTGCATCCTTTACAAATTGGCAGTGTTCGTCCTTTTGTTCTTGGTGTGTAATGAAAATTAGTGATTCAGAAAGTCACCAAGGAGTTCCCAGGCAGGCAGCAGTGTCCTCTCATCCTCACAGGGCAGGACGGTGGGGGCAAGGAGGTGCGTGGACTTGGTCTTTCTAGAGGCTTTGTTGTGCGTTCACGGATGCTGCAAATGCTTATTAAGCACCTATTGAACCAGTGTCTGGGTCAGGGCCTGAGATGATTGTGAGAAATGAGAAGGTAAGGCTAGATACCCCTTCCCTTCCCTATTTGCTTGCTGGTGAGGTCCGGCCACAGAGGGACAGATTTTTCAGGACTGACTTCTGTACACGCAGCTCTGATTGGTTGCTCAGACCTTCCCCTGATGAACCCTCATCCCCCCAGAGCAGCCTTCCTGACATTTGCTTCTTTCACCCTTGAGCTTGCTTTCCCTTTTTGAACTTAACCCCTTGAACCCCGAGGGGGCGCTTTCTCCCGAGCCCAGCCCTGGAGCTGAAATCCTGCTGCTCACCCCTGCCCTGAGCTCTGCTCTGGTTTGTCCTCACCCGCTTGCCCTAGACTCAAAGGAACTGGGTGCTTTTAAAGGACAAGCATTGCATTTAAGGTGAGTGCTGATAATACAATTAGACTAAAGCTTCTGGAATAGCTCCATTGCATCCTTCTACAGTACATTGACTTCCTTTGCAGAGAACACTGAATGATGACTAAAATCTAGCTTCCCTGGAGAAAGGGTGGATTAACCAGGAGAAGAGAGCATTTCCACTACTTTTTTTAAAATGTTGAAGGAAACAGAATTGGATGTTACTGCCCACTTCTGCCTCCTCTACCTTCCTTTTTATTTCTTCTGCAAAGCCTGAGTCTCTCCATCCTCCGAGCAGCAGGAAGGCACGCCTGGGAGCTCACCAATGTGCCGTACAATCCCGTGAACTCGCTGCCCGCGTGCAGGACACGTTCACGCAGTGTGGATTCTGAGCTCGGCCACCATATATGCGAGAACCTTAGCGGGATGCTAGCAATCTGGGTTTTATATCCAGGGGAATGGCTCAGATTCTGATCATTCCTTGAGGTTGCATCTCCTTGTATTTTGAATGATTGATTTTAGATTTTTAACCTGAAGACTTGGCATTTTAGAATGTTAGTTCTTGGCATGGCTTAACTTATCTACGTCCTTGTTGACCTTTGATGAGTAAAGAATGGTCTTGGCTTCACCATGGGACACATTCTGTATTACAGACTTGCTTTTTTGGCTGAGGCTCAGGGTTGAATGACACCTGACCTGCTTTAAGCAGTTGGGAGCAGCCATCTTCACTTCCTTTGACGCACACATTCTTCAGCGTGCAGTTGAGGGAGGGAGATGATGCTGGGGTTTTAAAAAAACACAAGTTGGGAATTCCCTGGTGGTGCAGTGGTTAGGACGGGGCTTTTTCACTTCTGGGGCCCAGGTTCGATCCCTGGTCAGGGGAGTAAGATCCGTGCAAGCCATGGGGTATGGCCAAAACCACCACCCTCCCCCCTCCAAAAAAGACAGAAAAAATACAAGCTGATATGCTCCATTCATCAGATCCTCATCTTGAGCAAACACCCAATGTTTACTTCGCTGTGTGTGTTTATATATTTCTTTCCCTCTCTGTGTGTGTAGAGAGGTGGTGGGTAGCACGGTCAAACATTTTAGTCTTGGAACCACAAGGGGCTTTGTTATTTCTCATGAAAATCTTACGTTACGAATACAGTTGAGCCTAGGCAGGCAGTACATTGACTGGTACCCATCTGTGGCCCCTAGCATATCATAGCAATGAGAGCTAAGAATTATGAAGCACTTACTGGATGCTTTCTCTCACTTGAAATTCACAAGATTCCTAATTGATTTGCAGTTATCATCTCTACTGACAGTTAGGTCACTGTGTAGGGAATGCAGAGGAGGGGTTTGATTTCAGGCCAGATTTGCATCAAAGCTCTGTAATCCCCACTCCATATTGACTGGGCTGTTGAAATGATTCTCCCATTTAAAAATTTCCTGGTAAAAACATTTCTCCTTAAGAAGAATCAGAGGCCCAAATGTAGGCTGTGTTACTCTCCAGTGCCCAAGTTGCCTCTACCTCAGCAAGCTGCCTACAAAGCCTGAGGTCCATAGGGACCTCTTGGAAAGTTCCAGAAAAAATGTGATTCTCTTGTTTCAAAGGTCTCTCTGCCCTGGTGGCTGTTGAATGAGGACACTTTTCAGAAAATCACAGTTCCCTTGAACATTTCCCTCTTCTAATCCATTATGATTTTTTAAAGACAAATATTTGCTAAGTGTCGACGGTACGTAAGGTTATTCATTTCTTCTCAGACAATGCGGGGATGGCGAAGTAGAAATAATTATAGTTGAAGAAATGGAGGCAAGGATATTCTCTATTTTGCTTGAAGACACCCAAAACACCATAAGCAGTCAACGGGTGGGTGAGGCTGAAGCGTAGCTAGAGGATGATAGTCTTAGGAGGGGCCATTTAGATCATCAAACCAAACTGAACATCTTATTCTACAGATCGGGAAACAGAATGCAGCCGTGAGACGAGATGGCTTGTCTGGCATCACACAGAAGGCAGGAGGACCCAGAGTGCGTGCGTGCGTGTTAAGTCACTTCAGTCGCGTCCAGCTCTTTGTGACCCCATGGACTGTGGCCCACCAGGCTCCTCTGTCCAAGGAATTCTCCAAGCAAGGATACTGGAGTAGGTTACTGTGCCCTCCTCCAGGGGGTCCTCCTGACCCAGGGATCAGACCCATGTCTCTTACATCTCTTGCATTGGCAGGTGTGTTCTTTACCACTTTCACCACCTGGGAAGCCCAGGAGGTCCCAGGATAGGATGTTCTCTATGCTGAACATCAGAGTTTCGGCCTCAGCGCTATGGATGTTTTGAGCGGAATAATTATTTGTTTTGGAGGGCTGTCCTGTACATCGAAGGATGTGTAGCAACATCCCTGGCTTCTACTCACTACATGTCAGCAGCATGCCTCTCCCCACTTTGGGGTAACCAGAAACATCTTCAGTCATTGCTAAGTGTTCTCTGGGGGGTAAAATCAGCTCTAACTGAGAACGCTTTCAGATCCATTGAATAGCATGAACCTGGTGCTGAGTTTTCTCCTGGCAGTTTGGGAGGGAAACAGGCCTTGGGTCCAAGGGGAGAAAGTCTTTCCTCCCAGTTCTACCATCCCAGTACCTTGGGGAGAGCTCTCTGGGACCCCTGATCTCAGCCAAGAGAGGACAGCTCTCAAAGAGGTGGGGAAAGGTGTCAGAGGGCACACAGCAGGACAGCCAGGCCTTCTGAGAGGTGTATGTATCACTTCCCCATTTCACAAATGTTCAGAGGGTCAGCGGTACCCATAGAACCAAGTGTGGTTTCTCCTCCACATGCGACAAGGAGCCCCCTACAGTATTCAGGCTGTGTGCTCTGAGTCTGAAAGCAGTAACATCAGAGGGCTCTGCTCGTGTGCTCTTTGTTAATTACAGGAGGAGTGTATTTATATGAAGTTGTGTTCTGGAAAGTTAGGTCTGGTCTCGGCCCTGACTCTTACCTAACATGGGACCCAAAGCAATGTGCTTTGAGGATTTTTGTCCTCATGTTCATAAAATGAAAATATCAGACTATACATGTGATGAGAAAACTTCTTACTGTCCCCACTGGCCTCCCCACACCCCCAACCTTGGGAATCGAACAGCTAATAAATGCCCAGAATGGGCTGTTTATGGGTCATATTTATTTTAATGAGCAATGAGAGTAGCTTTGTTTGAGTTCTATGGAGGAATAGGGATAGCCTTAAAACTCAGTCTAACCTGTTCATTTCACAAGAAAGATGTTAATAAAAATGAAGTTTTTAGCTCCTGAAATGTTAACATTCAATATCTGGGCCTTTTAGGAGCAGCAGCATGGAGGCAAGTTTCTAACTACTTATCCTAAAATTACACTTTAAGCCAGAAGGCAAAGTGACTCAGGCCACAGGGGGCCTGGGTGTGGTCTCAGTGGTCTCCAGTTCTTAGTCGCTCAGTCGTGTCCAACTCTTTGCGACCCCGTGGACTGTAGCCCACCAGGCTCCTCTGTCCATGGGGATTCTCCAAGCAAGAATACTGGAGTGGGTTGCCATGCCCTCCTCCAGGGGATCTTCCCAATCCAGGGACAAACCTAAGTCTCCCACATTACAGACAGATTCTTTACCATATGACCCACCAGGGAAGCCCCAATAGTCTCTTGAAGTGAAGTGAAAAGTCTCTCAGTCCGACTCTTTGTGACCCCATGGACTATACAGTCCACGGAATTCTCCAGGCCAGAATACTGGAGTGGGCAGCCTTTGCCTTCTCCAGGGGATCTTCCCAACCCAGGGATTGAACCCAGGTCTCCTGCATTGCAGGTGGATTCTTTACCAGGTGAGCCATAAAGGAAGCCCAAGAATACTGGAGTGGGTAGCCTATCCCTTCTCCAGGTGATCTTCCCAACCCAGGAATTGAACTGGGGTCTCTTGCATTGCAGGTGGATTCTTACCAACTGAGCTATGAGGGAAGCCCAACAATCTCTTAGGTCTGATGTGTAATATATATTTTTGTGTACAAGGAGAGCGCCCCCTAGTGTAAATCTTTATTTTATTTTTTCATCAATTTTTAAATTATTTTTTCCTATTTATTGATTTATTTATTTTTTCCATTTATTTTTATTAGTTGGAGGCTAATTACTTTACAATATCGTAGTGGTTTTTGCCATACATTGACATGAATCATCCATGGATTTACATGTGTTCCGCATCCCCATCCCCCCTCCCTCCTCCCTCTCCATCCCATCCCTTTGGGTCTTCCCAGTGCACCAGCCCTGAGCACTTGTCTCATGCATCAAACCTGGGCTGGTGATCTGTTTCATCCTTGATAGTATACTTGTTTCAATGCTATTCTCTCTGAACATCCCATCCTCTCTTTTTCTGTTTTGCATATAGGGTTATCATTACCATCTTTTAAAATTCCATATATATGCATTAGTATACTGTATTGGTCTTTATCTTTCTGGCTTACTTCACTCTGTATAATGGGCTCCAGTTTCATCCATCTCATTAGAACTGATTCAAATGAATTCTTTTTAATGGCTGAGTAATATTCCATAGTGTATGTGTACCACAGCTTCCTTATCCATTTGTCTGCCAATGGGCATCTAGGTTGCTTCCATATCCTGGCTATTATAAACAGTGCTGCAATGAACATTGGGGTACATGTGTCTCTTTCAGATCTGGTTTCCTCGGTGTGTATGCCCAGGAGGGGGATTTCTGGGTAATATGGCAGTTCTAATTCCAGTTTTTTAAGGAATCTCCACAGTTTTCCATAGCGGCTGTACTAATTTGCATTCCCACCAACAGTGTAAGAGGGTTCCCTTTTCTCCACACCCTCTCCAGCATTTATTGCTTGTAGACTTTTGGATCGCAGCCATTCTGACTGGCGTGTAATGGTACCTCATTGTGGTTTTGATTTGCATTTCTCTGATAATGAGTGATGTTGAGCATCTTTTCATGTGTTTGTTAGCCATTTGTATGTCTTCTTTGGAGAAATGTCTGTTTAGATCTTTGGCCCATTTTTTGATTGGGTCATTTATTTTTCTGGAATTGAGCTGCAGGAGTTGCTTGTATATTTTTGAGATTAATCCTTTGTCAGTTTCTTCATTTGCTATTATTTTCTCCCATTCTGAAGGCTGTCTTTTCACCTTGCTTATCATTTCCTTTGTTGTGCAAAAGCTTTTAAGTTTCATTAGGTCCCATTTGTCTATTTTTGCTTTTATTTCCAATATTCTGGGAGGTGGGTCATAGAGGATCTTGCTGTGATTTATGTCAGAGAGTGTTTTGCCTATGTTCTCCTCAAGGAGTTTTATAGTTTCTGGTCTTACATTTAGATCTTTAATCCATTTTGAGTTTATTTTTGTGTATGGTGTTAGAAAGTGTTCTAGCTTCATTCTTTTACAAGTGGTTGACCAGTTTTCCCAGCACCACTTGTTAAAGAGGTTGTCTTTTTTCTATTGTATATTCTTGCCTCCTTTGTCGAAGATAAGGTGTCCATAGGCTTGTGGATTTATCTCTGGGCTTTCTATTCTGTTCCATTGATCTATATTTCTGTCTTTGTGCCAGTACCATACTGTCTTGATGACTGTGGCTTTGTAGTAGAGCCTGAAGTCAGGCAGGTTGATTCCTCCAGTTCCATTCTTCTTTCTCAAGATTGCTTTGGCTATTTGAGGTTTTTTGTATTTCCATACAAAGTTTGAAATTATTTGTTCTAGTTCTGTGAAGAATACCATTGGTAGCTTGATAGGGAGTGCATTGAATCTATAGTTTGCTTTGGGTAGTATACTCATTTTCACAATATTGATTCTTTCAAACCATGAACACGGTATATTTCTCCATCTATTTGTGTCCTCTTTGATATCTTTCATCAGTGTTTTATAGTTTTCTATGTATAGGTCTTTTGTTTCTTTAGGTAGATATACTCCTAAGTATTTTATTCTTTTTGTTGCAATGGTGAATGGTATTGTTTCCTTAATTTCCCTTTCTGTTTTCTCATTGTTAGTGTATATATCCTGTAACTTTACTATATTCATTGATTAGCTCTAGTAATTTTCTGGTAGAGTCTTTAGGGTTTTCTATGTAGAAGATCATTGTAAATCTTTAAGTTCCACCAAGACTGAATATTGTTCAGAGAGGGCTTCCCAGGTGGCTCAGTGGTAAAGAATCTGCCTGTCAATGCAGGAGATATTGGAGACGCAGGTTCAATTCCTGGGTTGGGAGGACACTCCTGGAGAAGGAAATAGCAACCCACTCCAGTATTCTTGCTTGGAAAATTCCCTGGACAGAGGAGCCTGGAGGGCTACAGTCCATGGGATGGCAGAGTCAGACACGACTGAGCAACTGAGCACGCATGCTCTTGCAGAAAAGGATGGAGGGGTTTGGCGACAAGACCAAAATTGGTTTATTAAGAGAGAAACCAGAGAAGTATGTTTTTGGGAAGCCTTTTGGACTGGCTTTGCAGTCAAAGGACTTGAGTTTTGTGATCAGACTTGGCTTCAAATCGCTACTTCCAAGACTGTAATGCACATGGTGAGTTACTTCTGCCCAATTTTTGTGTGTGTGTATGTGTGTGTGTGTGAAACTGAGATGATTAATACCCTCCTCTCAGGGTTTCTTTTTTTTTATTGGAGTAAATGAAGGAAGTGGGGGATGAGAGAGTGATTGAAGATGAAGTTGGAAAGATCAGGCTTGATCATGAAGAGTTTATGTACTGTGCCAAAGAGTTTGAACTTGACTCAAAGAACAAGAGAGCCAATAGAAGCTTGTGGGCAAGAGAGACAGGGTAGCACTTATGAGCTGGAAAAGTCAGGCTGGTTTATTTCTCTTCTTCAGTTCTTGTCTCATGGCAACAGAAATTTGGAGCGATGGACCAAAAGGTGTAGGACAACAGGCAAGTTACAGCTCAGTTCAGCTCAAGCAGGCAGATCTTTTATTAGTCCAACACTCCCAGAGGAGCCCTCTTTATCCTTCCTATTGATTCCTCTTGGCATCCCTCTTTTACACTTCCAGCACTTCCTTTTGGTTATGCCCAGTGCAAAGTAGAGCTTGTACCCACCACAAATTGATGAAAGGAAATGCAAATGGGAGTATACTCAAGGCCAGTTGACAATTATAAGTTATGTAACAGCAAGTTATCTTGTTTATATCTTCCCATAATTCATCTGTTATAATTAGATGTAGGATATTCATGAGCCCTAAATGGGCTCCTAACTGCCTAACTGGCTAAGGTTACTTGGAGAAGCCCCTGTGGTCAGTTTTGCATCCCCTGTGTGCCTAGGGTGCATGTGCAGGAGTTAGAAAGTCTCTGTGGTTATTTTGTAGCATATTTGTGAGCTCTCCTGTGGGATGGATGCATCCCTTTCAGCCAGGCCTCCCCTCATTGCTCTTGTCTAACTTCCTACCTAACAGAAAGATAACTGGTGGCAGGGTAGACAAGGGGACTTGAGACTTTGGTGGTTTTGAAGCAGCTGGAATATGTAGGAAAGGTATTTTGGAAGTAGCATTGACTTGCAGTTGATGCAATATGGTGGGTCTTGAGATGGGAGGGAACGGGGTGTGGTCGGAAATGGCAGCAAGCATATGTGGAAATTTTGTTAAAATGCTTGCCCATAAGCCCTGTTATCTAATTCTCACAATAATTTTATGAAGAGCTATTATAATTATCCTTGTCATTTTATATGTAAGGAATCTGATAGTCAGGGAGATTAAGCCAAAGGGTATGCGGTTAGCAAGCGGCCAAA
The DNA here is from genome assembly GCF_023699985.2 of Odocoileus virginianus. NCBI lineage: Eukaryota > Metazoa > Chordata > Mammalia > Artiodactyla > Cervidae > Odocoileus > Odocoileus virginianus. Next base: position 16,156,277 of record NC_069690.1, on the reverse strand, counting down.
TCAGGATGTTTCCCCCGGGTCTTTGGTTCTGATTTCGTCTCTGTCTCTCTAGGTTTAGAGTGGAGTCACTGCAGAGACAGAGGCAGTCTGGGTCCAGGGCTGGATGTGTGCGGGGCTCCAGGTTGTACAATCTCCCTGGTTGCTAGGAGTCTCTGATGATCAGAGTCCCCAGGTTGCTAGGCGACCTGGGTTGCTAAGAGTCTCAGTTTATTATAGGCCTTGGGTTGTCAGAAGCCTTGGGTTATTCAGGCTTTCAGTTTATGAAAAGCTTTTTGGTTCTCAGAGACATCAGTCATTAGGGGCCCTGGGTGTCTAGGGCTGTTGGCTGTTAACATCATCAGGTTGTGAGCCCACCCTGCTTGCTAGTAATCTCAGAATGTCAGAGAGGTCTCGGGTGTGGAAGGCCTTCAGCTGTTGAAGTGCTGGTTTACTGGAAACCTCAGTTTTCAGCATCTCTGACTTGTGAGGTTACTGAAGATGTGGGCTCAGATTTTTAGGTCCATGGCTTCCCAAAGTCATGGGTCAAGCATGCAGCTTTCTCCCACCCATTCCTCCTCTTTCTCTTGTCAGAATCTCTGGAGCTTTCTCTTTTTCTCAGGTGCTTCATCACAGACAGCCTCATTCTGCTTCCGCAGCTGTGCTGACCTGATTTCTTCTACTCCCTGTTCTTCCCACTTTGGTACCAATTCCAAGAACTTTGAGTAGAAATTTGCTACAGTTCCTACATAACGCAGATGTCAAAGCACATTTGGGTGATGTTTACGTTCTCATCATTAACCCTCTAGCCAGTCAGTTTTAAATAATCTTAGAGTTTGTGAAAAAGTCCAGGGTTGACTGCCCCTCATTTCCAATTATTTTATTAGATGAGTCAGAACAGTAAAACTTGCCTGTGCATATTTTTGTTAAAACATTTTATTATCAAATAGTTATTCTCAGAAAGTTGCAAGGATGGTAGAGAGAGATCCCATGGACTCTTCATCCAGTTTCCCCAAGTGGTTACATCTTACAAGTCCAAGTGATTCAATGTTAATAGAGTAACTCTCTGCTTATCCAGAGGTCCTATGACTTCTATGAGGGCTAACGCAGTGCAAACTTGGATGGGAAAAGGCCTCTGATTGGTTAAAATAAGCTCCTGCTTTCCCTTGGCAATATCACTACATAACACAATATATAACTGGCCTCTTGTATCCAAGGGCTTCCACCTGCAGTTGGTTAAATATGAAGATGCAAAATCCATGGATATAGAAGGCCAATTGTACTAGGCCACTCACTATAGGGACTTGAGCATCCTTGGATTCTGGTATCCTGGGTGGGTGGCGGGGAGGTGGTCCTGGAACCTAAACCCTACAGATACGGAGGGACCCAATTTTAGTGTCAGTCAAGACATTGCCATCGTGACAATGTGTTTATACAGCTCTGTGTCATTTCCTAACACATGCATTTGTGTAGCTACCATCTGAATCCAGACACAGAACTTGTCCCAGCACCACAGAATCTCCCTTGTGTTCAGAGTCGAGTGCATTTCTATCCCTCCCCAACCAGTGTGGTTTTTAAGAAAGATTTCATTTTATGTATTTACTTCGCTGCTCTGGGTCTTTTTTGCAGCATGTGGGATCTAGTTCTGTGACTAGGGATTGAACCTGGGCCCCCTGCATTGAGAGTGCAGAGTCTTAACCACTGGACCATCAGGGGAGCCCAATAACCAATGTATTTTAAAATATGTAATCCTAACCTTTACTCACTGCCCCTGGGCATCTAACCCATTAGCAGATCAAGGAAATTCAGAGATAAATATAACGTACTCCTGGCTCTGAAAGAACTCACAGACAGGGCTACAGTCATGTACATCATAAATTAGAGTGCAACATGGGAGTTCTGTGACTGAAAGAAACTCAAGGGACTGTGGAAAGAAAATCGACTGGAGGGTTCTGGAGGTGGAGAGTGTTGGAATTAACAGTTTCTGTGGAAGTTGGAATGCTGGACTGATTTGGAATGATGGAATGGAGGTATTAGGTGCCCAATGAGGAGAGACGTTGGAAGATCAGTTTGGGGAGGACTGGGTATCTCAGTATTGCGGAAACCCAGAGTGGGGTATTGTGTGGAGAGGGGTGTTGGGAGGAGGGGCTGGAGAAGTGGGGGAGAAGACAGCTCGTGGAGGACCATCCGGCCGCTGAGCTAGTTCTGCAAGGGGTAGAGAGATCCATCAAAAGATCTAAAAATGGGGGCTGCTGTATTCGGTTTTATCACTTGGATGTAGAGGCACCAGTTAGGGAATGATTGCAGTCCCAGATAAGGTACACAGGCAGCACCAGTCGGAGTGGTGGGGACAGGCAGGGAGGGGTCATTTCTGACCTCTGAAGGACATCGAGATGGGCAGAGGGGAGTACGAAAGGGATGAGCAAGCACTTTTTTCAAAGGGATGTTTTCCCTTTCTCTTTGCTTTATATACACACACACACACACACACACACACATATCTTATTTATTTGGCTGCAGTGGGTCTAGTTGCGGCAAGTGGGATCTAGTTCCCTCATGAGGGATGGAACTTGGGCCCCCTGCACTGGGAGCATGGAGTCTTAGCCACTGGACCAGCAGGGAAGGCCTGTTTTTCCTTTCTCTTCAGGCTGTGTTGGTTTCCTTGAGAACAAATCCCTAGGATGTGAGTGCAGGAAGATGAATGCTAGTAGAGTAACTCCCTGCTTATCCAGAGATCTTGTGGTTTCCACGAGGGCCCACACATCACAAACTCGGATGGGGAAAAGGCCTCTGATGGATTCACACAAGCTCCCGCTTCCCATCTGCAATATCCTTCAGGCCCTTCTACTCAGAGCCTTTTCTGACAGTTCAAGTGTCGTTCTCGAAAGGGTGTTTAGTTGGTTTCATCTCCGCCTCCCCTGGATAACAATAACTGAAAATTACCTTTACTGGGTGTCCGCTTGGCGCCAGATTCTGTGTAGGATGCTTTGCCTGTTATCTCATTAATCCTCTCCACAATCCGCCACATGGCAATTCTTTTTCACTTTACAGGTGAGGATATTGAGGTTCAGCAAGGCTATCAAACCCACAAAAGTTACAAGCTAGTGAATTCTGTGACATGAGGACCAAATATCTGGGTACCGCTGGCCCAGCCAGCTCAGGTCTGGTTCTCTCAGTCAGCCGCCCTGGACTGAGGATGCCACTCGTCACAGGAGGGGAGGGAAGCCTGTTAGCCAGTAGCGGCACAGCTGCGAGGAAGGGAATTATGTGGGTTGATGAACCTGATGACTGTTAAATGATCTTCTACCAGCTTCACAGGAGGAGTGTACCAGTCAGGGTTCTCCAGAGACTAGAACACATAGGGTGTGTATGTATAACTACACATATGTGTGTTCAGTCACTCAGTCATGTCCCACTCTCTGCGACCCCATGGACTGTAACCCATCAGGCTCCTCTGTCCACGGGATTCTCCAGGCAAGAGTACTGGAGTGGGTAGCCATTTCCTCCTCCAGGGGATCTTCCTGACCCAGGCATGGAACCCAAGTCTCTTGTGTCTCCTGCGTTGGCAGACAGATTCTTCACCACTGAGCCTCCTGGGAAACCCAGTAAATACACATATAGGGAACTATAAAAAGTTTGGTTAGACCAGTTGTTTTATATATATATTTGGGATAAGACTTATGCAGTAACGGAAGTGGGCAAGTTCCAAGATCTGTAGGGTGAGTCGGTAAACTGGAGACCCCAGAGAATCAATGGTGTGTCATTCCAGTCCAAAGGCTGGCAGACTTAAGATCCAAGAAGAGATGTTTCAGTTCTATTTCATAGGCAGGAAAAAAGCCAATGTCTCAGTTTGAATTGGAGTTTAGCAGGAGGAATTCCCTCTTGTTTGGGGGAGGATTCACCTTTTTGATCTATTCTGGCCTTCCACTGATTGGCTGAGGCCCACCTACATTAGGAAGGGCAATCTGCTTTACTCAATCACTGATTTAAATCTTAATCTCGTCTAAGACACAGTATAGTGAATATATGGAGAAGGGTAATTGTAACCCACTCCAGTATTCTTGCCTGGAGAATTCAATGGACAGAGGAGCCTGGCGAGCTACAGTCCATGGAGTTGCAAGGAGTCAGACACGACTGAGTAACTCACACACACACACACACACACACACACACACACACACAGTGAATATAGACAGAATATTGTAATCATCAAACTTGCTGAGAGACTAGAACTTAATTATTCCAGCTATTAATAAGAAATAATGATGTAACATGACTGAGGTTCTAATTATGGCTATGATGATAATCATATCACAATATAGAAATGAATCAAACTAACACATTGTACACCTTAAACTTACACAACCTTGTATGTCAAATATATTCCAGTTTTAAAAAGTGTTAATCTCATTCGGAAACACCCTCACAGAAACACCCAGAGTAGTGTTTGACCAAATAACTGGGTACCCTATGGCCCAGTCAAATTGCCACATAAAATGAACCATCACAAGGAGGAAGACAGATTAATAATGGAGACACAAAACTAAAAGAATATGATGGAGAGAGACTAGGTAGTGTAGGGTTAATGACTTTCTATGCCTCCCAACTCCTGATAACAATGTCTTGAAATTACAGCCATGCACTGATCAATGATGAAAATAAGAGGAACACAACTTGTTGAGAAGAGATTAGCTCTGTTTTCAGTGTTCTGAGTTTGGAGTGAATCGAGTGAGCAGGTCTGTCTCTAGGGGCTCCAGGGTCTCCCTTCTTGTAGGCAGAGGAGGATCCATTTCTTCATTGTCCAAAGGAACCTTTGCACACTCTTTTGAGACCAGCCTCCTGATGGAGTCCTTTGAGCTGAGGTTCTTCTGAATCAACCATCTAGATGATTTGCATTCATTTCTTCATTTCTTTCCATAGTATTTTTGATCTTGCTCTTGACAATGGAAAAATAGATGATTGAGACACAATGGGCATCTCCTAGGTTGCTGGGGGTGATGGAGAAAGAAGATACCGATGTAGGGACTTTCCTGGTGGTCCAGTGGCTAAGGCTTTACTTTCTATGCAGGGGACCCAGGTTCGATCCCTGGTTGGGGAACTGGATCCCACATGGTGTAACTGAGAGTTTGCATGCCACAGTGAAGATCAAAGATCTTGCATGCTGCAAATAAGACCTGGCACAGCTAAATAAATATAATAAAAAGAAGATACTGATGTAGTGTGGTAGATGCTGAGGTAGCACATTAGCATTGCTAGGTGTGCCAGGATGTAGGGGACTCCTGACTCAGCAAGGAGTCCAAGGGAGGATGTCAAGCTCCAGCGATGCTTTAAGGAGCATCAGCAGCTAACAAGTTGGCTGGAATAGAAATGGTGTGTTTGATAGAGAGAATAACATACATAATATCATACAAGACAAGGTTGCACAATATTGGCATACATTTAGGGAAGTAAAGTTTGATTAGAAAAGTGGTTCCCACCACTGGTAGCACTTCAGAATCTCCTGGAAGGGTTAAAAAGTACTAATGCCTGGATCTTACCTCTAGAGATTTGGATGCAGTTGGCCTAGGGTGGGGTCCAGGTGTTCGTATTTCTTTTTTAAGTGCAGCTAGGACTGAGAACCAGGAAAGTAACAGATGCTTTTGTTGTTGTTGTTGTTTAGTTGCTAAGTCGTGTCTGATTCTTTTGTGATCCTGTGGACCGTCCGTCAGGCTCCTCTGTCCATGGGATTTTCCAGGTAAGAATATTGGCGTGTGTTGCCGTTTCCTTTTCCAGGGGCTCTTCCCAGTTCAGGGATTGAACCCACATCTACTGCATTGGCAGGTGGCTTCTTTACCATTGAGTGACCCGGGAAGCCCAAAAGATGCTTTAGGGGAACTTAAACCTGAAGGGAGCCAGTGGGGAAATCTCTGCTGGGATGTGGTCAAGAATCTGATCTCCCTTTGGGGAAACCGGGAAGACTTGTGTTGAGCTCAGCAGAGAAATAAAGACCCACCAATCGTCAACTAGGGCCTTATCTGCCCTCAGAACCTTTTTTTTGAGCTGCTGTTTCTTCTTCTCCATTTAAAAATAAAAGTCAAGTGGGAAATAACAAAGCATACAGTAAAATAAAAATAAGCTGAAAGATGACTCAATAAAAAGAAGTGATAAAATAATAAAAGCAGGCTGATACAGTTAAAAAAAACCCAAAACTCAACCAGACAGAATCACCACCCAGGGCCAGACAATAAAAGCAATAGCTAAGATGTACTGATCCAAGTGGTGAGCATAACAGTGAGGGAGGATTATGCCCATTTTACAGAGGACAAAAATGACACTTGGGGAGATTAAGTATCATGGTTCCAGGGGAGGGGCAGGGTAATGACTCCATGTTATAGATGAGGAAATGGAGGTTAACTGGACAAGAATAAATAGCCAGTTAGGGGCAGACCAAGACATTGAGCTCAGGTTTTCTAGCTCAAGTCCAGGGAACTTTCCCCTGGACAAAGGCCCAGGCCTTGGTGGTATATTGGCATCATCAGGGAAGCTTTTAAGAATACTAATGCTGAAGAGGCATTTCTTCAAAGAAGACATACAGATGATCAACAGGCATATGTAAAAATGTTCCACATCTCTAATCACTAGAGAAATGCAAATCAAAACCACAGTCACACCTGTCAGGATGATTATAAAAAAAAGTGAAAGATAGATTTTGGCAAACACATGGAGAAATTGGAACCCTTGTGTATTGTTGGTAGGAATGCAAAATGCTGAAGCTGCTATGGAAAACAGTATCCTCAAAATACTAAAAATAGAACTACTGTATGATCTGGCCAGGCCACCTCTGGATATTTATTCAAAAGAATTAAAATCAGGATCTCAAAGAGATATTAGCACTCCTATGCTCATTGCAGCATTATTCACAATTGCCACAATGTGGAAACAAGCAAAATGTCCATCAGATGAATAGATATTTAAAATGTGGTATATACATCCAATGGTATAACTATTAAGCCTTAAAAAGGAAGGCAATCCTGTAGCATGTGACCATGTGTATGAACCTTGAGGACATTATGCTCAGTGAAATAAGCTGGTCACAGAAAGACCAATACTATGTGACTCCACTTATAGGAGGTATCTAAAAGAGTCAAGTTCATAGAATCAAAGAGTGGAATTGTGGTTGCCAGAGGCTGGGGGAGAAGGGAATGGGGAGTCACTAATCTATGGCCACAAAGTTTTAGTTAAATGAGATGAAGAAATTCTGAAGTTCTTCTGCACAACACTGTGCCTACGATCAACAACACTGTACTAGACATTTAAAATTTTGTTGAGGGTAGATCTCATGTTAAGGGTTTCTACCACAATAAAATTAGAAGATAAAAAAGGAGATCCTGATGCAACCACAGGTCAACCCTCGATTCTAATCTGGTTCATCTGTGGTTGGGGGGAGGCACACAGGATGGACAGGAGCCGCTGGGCATGTTTTTGGCTGTGCTCTGCTCTTAGTAGTAACTGATCCTGTGTATTGTGCACCTTTAGAGTTATTTCCTGTCTTGCTATTCCCCCTTGAGAATTAAGGAAACAGAGAGGTTAAGTCACTTTTACTGGGACACCCAGCTAGTAGTCACTGGCGGCTGTATTCATTCTTAGATCAGCCTGACTGCAAAGTCCATTCCTTTAAGGCTTTGGGGCATGGGTTCCTTTCCATTTCATTTCTCTGGCCCACAAGCTTTGGAGTCGGCAGCATCACCTTTGTCCTGGGCTTGTCCACTGTCATCACGAAGATGGAGAAAGGGGTGGTTTGTGGCTTGGCATCAGGAAGAAGAACAGAAGAGTGGGATGGTAAGGTCAGCTGCCTGGGGAGACGGTGGGCACCCGCCAGCATCAGCATTTCTGGGTAACCCCCAGAAGGCCTGTTGGGAGGGGAAAAGCCATTCTTCAAAGAGTCGTGTGTAGGGGCAGAGTTGGGCAAGAAGGGGTGAGCTGAGATACTCTGAACAGGTCTCCAGACCCTGAGACTGAGGGGCTTGAGGTGGGGGTGCTATCAAAGCTCAGTGGGTGAAGATGGTTCTAGAAGATGAGCTCACAGAACTGGGGAGTTCCAGAAGGCCCCGCGTCAGTTTCCCATCATTCTTTTCCAGCCGGGTGCCAGGGGCCCCATCAGTATCATGGGGCGTGTCCTGGGCTGAAGCCGGGTGTCGGGCCACTGCTGTTACCGCCACCGCCACCGTCACTGCTGCGTCAGCTCTGGTGAGGACGACACGGTCAGTGAGCCGCCTTCCCCCTCCTCCTGCAGCTGTTAACCAGGGCCCGGGGCTGGTCTGACCAGACAGGGACGTGGGAAAATGAAGGTGGTGTCAGAGCTGGTGAGGGGATACTGGGCTGGTAAGGATGGGGGCGCTGAGTTGAGAGAGAGAATAAAGGGGAGACCATGCTGGCAGCTCTCTGGTCTTTGAGTCACCAGACCTGACTCCTTCCACCTCTAGACCTGCTGGGGAAGGCTCAGGAAGAAGTTACTTTGAAATAACTCTTGCTACCGAAAAAGCAAAAACAGTCTCTGTGTAACAGTCAGCTTAGTTTCTTCATCTATAAATTGGGGATAGTAATCCTCCCCGCCCCTCGAATTGTTATGAGGATTAGATGAGATTAAGTCAGAAAACAGCCAGAAAAGGGCCAGCATAGCGGCTGTCACACTTTAAGAACTCAGAAGGGTGTCTGCCTCCCTCTCACCCCCGACACTTTGATGAGAAGGGCTCATGCGCCGAGCACATGACTTCAGTATACTTCAGTCTGGAGAAGGGCCCATTTGATCAGCCACTCCAGGCCGGCAACTCTGCTTGACTCTCAGGATAAGAAGAGGCATAAGAGCACCATTGTTCTCTGGAAGCTCACCTTGTCGTGGGGGAAGGCTGATGTCTTTTACAGTCTAATGTGCAGAAACACGGTGCTTTGGGAGTCTTGCAGGGGGCCGGGGGCTTCCTGGGGACGCCTCACTGGGGAACTCACTTCTGATGTGACCCTTGAAATATGAGTAAGAGTGAGGCATGTAAAGGGGAGGAAATGCGTTCTCATTCAGATGGCAGGTTCATCATGAGCAAATGACATGGCATTATTGTTGTTTAGTCGTTAAGTCGTGTCTGACTCTTTGGCGGGCCCATGGACTGTAGCCCACCAGGCTCCTCTGTCCATGGGATTTCCCAGGCAAGAATATTGGAGTGAGTTGCCATTTTCTTCTCTAGGGGATCTTCCTGACCCAGGGATCAAACCCACATCTCCTGCTTGGCCAGGCAGATTCTTTAACGTTGAGTCCCCTGGGAAGCCCTGACATGGCATTACTGGAGCTTCGGAGAGGTCAGCAAACCTGGGTCACCAGGGTCTTTGTGGGCCACACTTAGGAGCAGTGATGAAGGACACCATCTAAGGATGTTCCCTGGCCAGGCTTTTTGTTTACAACCTTCAGTCTGGTGAATGTGTGTAGAATGGTTTGGGAGAAGAGTCAAGACTAGATGCAAGGAGACCATCAGCATACCAGGAGGGTGGTCTGAACTAAGGGAAAGACGTTGCTCTTGGAGGGAAGGTGGCCTCACCAGCACTTCAGGATTGATGGGTTGCGGATGAGTGAAAGATGTTGTGATGGAGAGAAGGAGTGAAGTATGACATTTATATCGCTAGTTTGGATAACCATAGGTTTAAAACATAAAATATGATGAGTTTAAAGCCAAGAATGTTTTAAACCAAGAAGAGAAGACAGAGAAAAGAGCGCTAAAACAGTGGGACCATCGGTTCTACTTCGGATGTGGTGAGCAGGAGGTGCCTGTGTTACCCACGTGGAGACAGTCAGGAGGCAGTTAGCTGCGAGGTCCGCAGCTCTGGGGAAGATGTAATAGGAGCCGTCATCCTATAGGGGGCAGTAGGTACAGGCATGCTCAGGCATCCTGCAGCCTGCCAAGAAGGTTTCCCTTGTTTTGTCTTTGCCTGGCCTCCTGTGACATGTGGGATCTTAGTTCCTGGACCAGGAATCGAACCTGTGTCCCCTGTAGTGGAAGCACAGAGTGGTAACCACTGGGCTACCAGGGAATTCGCAAGAGTGTTTCCTGAAGTGGGAGCGAGGAGAGCTCAAGGCAGAAATGCCTAGGAAGCGTATCAGCAGTTAAGACCTGGGCGGAAGTGTGTTCCACAAGGGGAATCCGAGGGAAGCATCATGGTGGCAGAGGGAGGGAGAGGTAAGAGTGTGAACCCGGTGGAGCGGGCAGCAGAATGCAAGGCTGCTGAGAGCCCCTGCGAGACAGGAGCCCGAGAGGGTCCACTGCACCACTGGGCAGAATGGTGTCAGGCGAGAGGTCGCGATGGCGATGCTAAGTGTCACTGGGTTGAAAAACAAATAGGAGGCGAGAAAATCTGCGATTTTCGCGTAGATGTTTAAAGGATAAGAGAGGGAGAGGGAGAGGTCAGTAGAGAGAGAGTCCAGGGAAGGTATTTTAGGAGCTGAAGACCTAAGCACGTCCGTACATCAGGAAGGAGGAGCCGATGGAGAGGAGATGCTGTGATGCTGAGAGAGGAGTGGCTGGTGGAACAAGGCTGAGAGATGGGGAAGGATGAAATGCAGAACCTAGAGGAAAGATGGGTCCAGATCAGCGTAGAGGCACCTTCTCTGTGAGGACGGCTGAGGCTGTGGATGGATGCATTTGTGAGTGGGGTGGGGTGAAGGCAGATGGAAGAAGGACATCTCACAGGGGATCACCTTGTTTTTCTCAGTGAGGCAGGAGGTAAGGTGGGACAGGGAAGGGAGGGAAACTCGAGGACAGTAATGAAGGTCCTGAGTACCGTTTAAGCAAAAGAGGAGAGAGAAAGCTGACCATCAGTACCTGTGCCAGCATCTCTTTGTAATAGAAAGAACAACCAGCTGGGCTCTAGTGCAAAGAGCACAGTTCTGTCTGTGCCTTTTTTTTCTCATTCATTCTTTCAACCTTCGGATGAAGCGGGTGTTATTAATTTCCTAATTTTATAGAGGAAGGTAATGAAGCTAGAAAAGTGTTCACATCAGAGACATAAAGCAAAGAGGTGGGCTTCCTGCTGACACAAGGCTTGCCGCAAAGCACAACTTTGTCTCATCACCCTTGGGCTTGAGGCCACCCGTTTGCAGGGATACCCACTCCTGTGGCTGGGTTTCTTTTCTGAAGTTTATGAAGGTGGAGGGCCAGTGGCAGGACGGAGGTCATGAGAGACAGCTATGTTGGAGATGGTCAGGGAGAGACAGAAGTGGGCTAGAAGGCTGCAGAGGTTGGGGGGATGTGCAATGATGACGGGACGCAGGGATGACAAGGCTGTGGGAGCCGATCGCTGAGACGGAGTGGAGGTCAAGATTGTAACCAGGTGCAAACGTCCTTTGTGATGTTGGGGGCTGACCCGCAGAGCCTGTGATGAGAGGCGTGGAGGGCAAACCGAACGGGGTGAGACGAGCTTCGAGGGAGGCAGGGCTTTAGCAAGGAGATGGTTTAGAAGGGTGGCGGGCATGGAGGAGAGTTTTCAGCACCGCCTGCCTGGCCTGGGAGAGGGTCTGTGTGGGAGAGAGCAGCTTCCACTTGAGAGGCTGCAGTAGGGAGGGCTCTAGGGGGAAACCTGTCTTCAGTTCAGGCCAGGAGGTCTACCAAGCTCTTGCTGGAGAGAGCTTCATGGCCGTGGGGCTGCAGGATCGATATACACTGATGCCTCTGCTCAGCCGTTCCCTCTGGGAACATCTCTCTGTGTGTGTCTTCAGTTGCTCAATTTCTGACTCTTTGAGGCCCCCTGGACTGTGGTCCAGCAGGCTCCTCTGCCCATGGAATTTCCCCAGTAAGAATACTGGAGTGGGTTGCCATTTCCTCCTCCAGGAGAGCTTCCTGATCTGGGGATAGGACCTGAGTCTCTTGTGTCTCCCGCATTGGCAGGCTGATTCTTCACCACCAGTGCCACATGGGAACATCTGCTTATGGCCAAATCCCCGTGGGGCTTTGGAGTCACGTAAACTTTGGTTTCAGTCCAAATTCTGTCCCTTCTGGGAGTTCCCTGGCAGTCCAGTGGTTAGGACTCTGAGTTTTCACTGTGGTGGTTCTGACTTCCATCCCTGGTTGGGGAACTAAGATCTGCAAACTTTGTCCCTTCTGAGTTATGAAATCTTGGGCTTTAGGACTCAGTGATGCCTGGCATGTAGGATCTTAGTTTCCCGACCAGGGATCAAACTTGCTCCCTCTGTGTTGCAGCGTCTTAACCACTGGACTGCCAGGGAAGTCCCATGCCTGACATGTAGTATGGAGCTTGGAACATGTTTGTCTTCTCCCTGGTTTCCCTCCTCTTCTCTCAGCTGCTGGGACAGGAGGGTACAAAGCAGGATTGGAATGACCCAGCAATCCCACTCCTGGCTATATACCCTGATAAAACTATAATTGAAAAAGACACATGTACCCTGATGTTCATTGCAGTACTATTTACAATAGCTATAACATGGAAGCAACTGAGATGTCCATTGACAGATGAACGGATAAAGAGGTTGCGGTACATACAGACAATGGAATATTACTCAGCCATAAAAAGGAATGAAACTGGGTCACTTGTAGTGATGTGGATAGACCTAGAGTCTGTCATATGGAGTGCAGTAAGTCAGAAAGAGAAAAACAAGCATTGTATTAACATACATATATATATGGAATTTATTATAGAAATATGGAACTGATGAACCTCTCCGCAGGGCAGGAATAGACATGCAGACAGAGAGAACAGACTTTTGGCACAGTTGGGGAAGGAGAGGGTGGGGCGAATTGAGAGAGGAGCACTGAAACACACACCTTAACGTGTGTATTAAATAAAATAGACAGCTAGTGGGAACCTGCTACGTAGCACCTGGTGCTCCGGGATGACCTAGAGGGGTGGAATGGGGTGTGAGGTGGGGGGAGGTTCAAGAGGGAGGAGACATATGTGTATTTATGGCTGATTCATGTTGTTCTATGGCAGAAGCTGGGCTTCCCAGGTGGCGCTAGCGGTAAAGGACCCACCTACCTGCCAATGCAGGAGACATAAGATCCCTGGGTCAGGGAGATCCCCTGGAGTAGGAAATGGCAACCCACTCCAGTATTCTTGCCTGGAGAATTCTATGGACAGAGGAGCCTGGCGGGCTACAGTCCATTAGGGTTGCATGGAGTCGTACATGACTGGAGCAACTTAGCACGCAGGCACACATGGGAGAGGCCAACACAATATTGAAACAATTATCCTCCAATTAAAAATAAAGGGAAAAAAAAGCATAAATGAAGGGGAAAGGGGCTGACCTTGGGGAACCCTCTTGGGCTCTTTGGGGGCATGGCTGGTGCTCCACCAGGGCGGCAAGGGGGCAGGCTGGCCTTGCCTGAGCCCCCCTCCCCACTTTCCCGTCCACTCAGGCTCTGTTTCCCTTCTTCTTCCAGGGATAGCCTTCTGTGAGCCGCCTGCCATCTCAAAGCCTAGCTCTGAACCAGTGTGGTGGGGGCTCTGTGCCCCCCTGCCCGCATGGAAGCCGGGAGCTGGGCTCCCAGAAGGTGGCCCTGCCCTCCCGGCATCGTGCTGCTGGCCTTGGCTTCTGTCCTCAGCAGCCTGCTCTCCTTCGGCCAGGCCAGGGTCTACAGTCGCTGCGAGCTGGCCAGGGTGCTTCAGGATTTCGGCCTGGAGGGATACCGGGGCTACAGCCTGGCTGACTGTAAGGACCCTGATGTCTCCCTCCTGCTCCCCCTCCCTCCTCCTCACTCAAGGGCTGTGGCCTTGGGAGCCTCTGTTCTCATTTTTCAAATCAGGATCCTATGAGCTGACAGGTGGAGGACGCCCAGGATTGGGGTATATACCCAGCAGGCAGGTGAAAGGTTGTTGTTGTGGAATCACCAAGTCATGTCCGACTCTGCAACCCCAGTGGACTGCAGCATGCCAGGCTTCCCTGTCCCTCACTATCTCCCGGACTTTGCCCAAGTTCATGTCCGCTGAGTCAGTATTGCATAGGAACCTGGAAGGGTAGGCGACAGGTGGCCAAGCAGAATTGTTCCCTTATATCCTCTCCTGCTGGTAAGTTGGGTGCCACAGGGAAAGAATGGTTTCCTGCCTTTAATGGAATCACCGCCACTAGGATCAGACACTGCCAGTGAAGTTAGGGCACATGGAGCAAAGCTAAGTAAGACCAAACTTTTCAAGCTGGTGGAAGTTTTGAGACCCTAAGAGGTGCAACCACCCCTGGACTCATTTCTTCTCTAGTTCCAGCCCTTTCTCTTGGTCCCACCTGTGCCTTCCCAGTCATGGCTCTAAAGAGTGAGCTCTTGTTCATTCACTCACCACAAGCATTTCTTGGGTCCCGCTACATGCGGACGATGAGGCCGAGAGAACACGGCAGGAAGGAAGTCGGGAGACCTGCGGACTCCTGCTGTGTGGTAGCTGTGTATAACCTGGGGTAAGTCACTTGGCCCTCTGAGCTTCAGTGGATTCCTTTGTCAAGGAGGCGAGAGGGTGTCAGCCCTGATCTACTGGAAACACGAGCTGAGGCTTGGAGGAGCTGATGCACAGGGTCTATCTACCCTGTGAGCCCTCTGGTCTGGGTTGGCCTCCATCATCCCACCTGCAGGCCTGTGTCTCCACCCTATGCAGGGGTCTGTCTTGCTTACTTCGCAAGCGGCTTCAACACAGGTGCCGTGGACCACGAAGCTGATGGAAGTACCAACAGCGGCATCTTCCAGATCAACAGCCGAAAGTGGTGCAAAAATCTTAACCCCAATGTCCCAAACTTGTGCCATATGTACTGCTCCGGTAGGTGGGGCCTGGGCCTGGGGCTGGCTGGGGCTTCCTCTCTGGCCTTATTTGCTCTTCTTACTTTGATGTCTGAGTGGGAACCCCCACTGCCTGCCGGGTCCACCACGGATCGTGGGGTGGGGAAGGTGATGAGAGTGGCCCTCCATGAATCTGATTTAGAATCCCGGGTGGGACACTGTCCGGAGAGCTGTGGGAAGAGGTGGGGGATGGCTTCTGATGGGGGAAGTGATGGAGTAAGGCCTGTGCTTTCAGAGGGCTTGAGAGACAGGGATGGAGTTAGGATGGAGGAGGGTGTGTGTGTGTGAGAATGACAGACAGCCAGACTCTGGATGTCCAACTCCACCTCCTGCTCCTTTATCCTGTTTCTCTGCCTCCCACCCCAGACTTATTGAATCCCAACCTCAAGGATACTGTTATCTGCGCCATGAAGATAACTCAAGATCCCCAGGGCCTGGGCAGCTGGTAAGTAATGTGGGTTGGACCCCCTTGCTCCAACTAGGATCACAGCAGGGAGCTAACCTGGGTTGGGAAGATCCCCTGGAGAAGGGAAAGGCTACCCACTCCAGTATTCTGGCCTGGAGAATTCCATGGACTGTATAGTCCATGGGGTCGCAAAGAGTCAGACACGACTGAGCGACTTTCACTTTCACACTACTTTCACATCTTATCCCAGGCATCATTTCATGGCCTCACACTCTAATCTGCTCACTACTACTAATGTATTTGCAGATAGTACACTGAGTTTTAGGGAGAATAAACAAGTCACTGGAGGTCACAGAGTCAAGCCTGGCTCTTTCAAGATCTGCCTATGTTGGATCAGGGTCTAGTAACTTTGTTTCTTAACTGTGGCATCTTTGTCTAGTACAACAGGTCAAAAAAGTTCCCTGCTTGAAGCATGGGTGAGTTCTCTGGAGACCCACCTTGTCAGTCTTCCCTTTGCTCACCTCCTTTCCACAACATGGCCTTTGGGAGCCATAGTCAGGGGCAAGAGAGTCAGATGAGCATCTGTTGGGTCACTGGACTAGGTCTTTGGAGTTCCTGGAGAAGCAGTCCTACAGCCTCCCAGCCTCTTCTGATGGGAGTTTCACTCTGTAGAGCCTCCTACCTCCCTTTACTCCCATATCTAGATGGGAGACCAGCAGGGGACAGAATGTGGGGCAGGTGAAATTCCCCCAGGTGGCCGGAGCACAAGAACCCAAGGTGGATGTGATAGTGACAAAACTGGTGAGGTCATCAGGAAGGCATCAGATGTCACCACAAGAGTAGAAGGAAGGGGGATGGACTAGAGGCAGTGGGGGACTAGTGGGGAAGCCTTGGCAGGAGTCCAGTGAGAGATGGAAGGTGTGGACGTGCACGGTTGTACGGGTGATGGACAGGAGAGGGGCTGGGGGTGAGGGGCTGTGGAGGAGGCCCAGGGACAGGTGATATGTGGCCAGTGAGGGAGAGGAGCTGAAAAGGACTGCAGACATAGAGAAAGTCAAAGGTGGGCCTTGAGGATGACCACAGCTTTGGACACATGTTGATTTGAGCCCCAGGAACTGAGCCTCTCAGGCTCAGCCAGAGAGGGCGCACATCTGTAAAATCAGGAAGGGTGAATGCAGGCTCAGGCAGGAATCTGAAGACTTGGGGGTACCACCCTGGGATGGGAGAAGCAGATTCCACAGGGCTAAGTCAAAGAACGACTCTCTTGTATGCTGGGAGTAAGTCTCTGAGAGGTGGCCCCAGAGGGTAGTGGTTGCAGAAAGTAAGAAAGCTGTTGTTTATTCCCTCCACATGCACACCTGAGAACTTACCTGTGCCAGGCTCTGTCTTGGGTGCTGGGCTTCAGAGGTGGTGGAGACCCCGTTCTCGGCCCTTAAGGGTCTCAGTCTAATGGAAGAGATGAACAAGCCAGTCCACCCCTCTCACTTAATGGATCTATTGAGGTCCTCTAAGGGCACTCCTTGACATTGGGCTCTTTGACATTGACATCCTAGAGGACACTGTTTACCCAAACTTGGAACCCCTGGGTATTTAGGATCCCCAGGACCACAGGATCTTGCTTATCATCCTCAGGCTGCTTGTGTGAACACTGGAATAAGGTAATGTTCCTAAAAGAGCCTACAAACTACAGTTACCATCAGTGGAAAGACCCACATTGGTAGCCGGGGAGAATGGCGTGTAGGCGCACTTCTGTTGTTTGCAAGCTGTGGGCCGTGGGCAAACAATTTTCATCTTAGCTTCAGTTTTTCATTTGGAATATAGGGAACACAGTTTTGGCTCAATCTAACTTACAGGGCAGCCGGGGGGATGGCAGATAAATGGGTGATGGGTGTGACAGTGCTGTGTAAACCCTGAAGGGCCGGACACCTGTATGGTGGCATCACTGTCTGCAGAAGCAGCGTGGTGTAGAAAGAGAGAACTGGATTGAGACTCTGGATCTCAGGGCTCCAGGCCTTTGCCACTGACTCCTGGGTGAACTTGAGCAAATTATTCTGTATCTCCATCATTAAAATAGCGAGGCTAGATAGATAACTTGTTAGGGGTCATTTTCTTCCTTTAAAAAAAAATCTTTTTTCCCCTAGGGGCTTCTTGGCTAGTTAACATGCTGACTTGTCTCTCTTCCCCTTGCCTAGCCCCTTTCCTCATCTCACTTCTGGTTTAAAGCCCACACCTTCTTCCCGTTCTTCTCTGAGCAGAGACTGAAGACCGCAGGTAACTTGCTCTCTCCTCTTCCCCATCTTCCATCCTCAGGGAGGCATGGAGGCATCACTGCCAGGGCAAAGACCTCAGTGACTGGGTGGACGGCTGTGAGCTGTAGGATTCTCTCTGGATGGACAGGCAGAGAGAATGGATGGCAGCTTGGGAGATGGTGCCTGGTTCCTGACCCAGGCCTGGGAAGACAAACCAACTAATAAAGTGTAGTTTAATACAAGTGTTGCGCAGTTGCTAAGTCATGTCTGACACTTTGTGACCCCATGGACTGCAGCATGCCAGACTTCCCTGTTCTTCACTATCTCCCTGAGTTTGCTCAAACTCATGTCCATTGAGTCGATGATGCCATCCAACCATCTCATCCTCTGTCAGTCTAAGTGTGGTTCTCAGCTATCACTGTGTTCCAGGTGGTATGTTGGAGCCAGAAGCATCTCAGGAGTTCCTCACTGTCCCCATGGGCTGGAGTTCAGGTGGTCTTCAAAAAACTTGAAGTTCAAAAAACCTTCAAATGGAGGTTTGCCTCCGTTTCTGGAGGCCTGACTGGGGGGTATGCATCGGTGCCTTCATTGCCCACACCTGGCAGAGTTGCCCAAATGAACCTCATGAGTATATGAATGAGGCATCCTGAATGAGTGGTAGACACTCAGCTAGGTTTGTAGAGTCGGTGAATGAATGGGCCCTGATACCTTCTCTCAATATAGCCACAACTCACTCCATGGTATTGGTAAGCGCTAGCTTTCAGGCTCCAGGCATATCTCTAGAGGGAACCACGGTCCCTCCTGAGCCCTCATGGGGACCACTCTACCTCTCATAGGGGCCACTCAGGCTGCTTCTCATCCAAGTCTGGCTCACCTCCTTTGGAGCAGGGAGTTTGGCATAGTTTGGGAAGGGATGGTTCAGTGGGGTTTTCTCCCTTATCCTGGCTGCCTGGCCTTGGAAAGGTCATTCCACCTCTCATAGGCAAGTTCCTCATGGGTAAGAGGAGCGATTAAAGGCCATCTTACAATAATTTATCAGTGACATAATATAGAGCAGTGAGGCGCCTGGTATAGGATGGGGTACAGAGTGGGGGGAGGGGGCTCCAGAAACAATGACCTCATGTCTGGTTTCGCTGAGGGCTGGGGGTGCCAAGCCCCCGCCCACCTCGTGGGCACATGTCCTGCCTGTCCTGATGACCGGGGCTTCCTTGGGAGGTCTGCACCAGTGCCCTCATCACTGTTTGCCGAGAAGGAGGAAGAGGAGAGGAGAAGGTGCTGGAAGAAGGAGCAGAAGGGGACAGGCTTTGGATGAAGCAGCAGAAATTCTATGGGAAATGGGGGAGAATTAAGTGAAGTGCTCTCATTTTTTAAAAAAGATTGTTTTGATGTGGACCATTTTTAAAGTCTTTCCTGAAGGTGTTACTGTATTGCTTCTGTTTTACTTTTTGGCCACAAGGAATGTGGAATCTTAGCTCCTCCACCAGGGATCAAACTTGCACCCCTTGTTTCGGAAGGTGAAGTCTTAAGCCCTGGACCACGAGGCAAGTCCTGTTTGTCATTTCTAAAAATTCACTAATAAGGACCTACTGTGTAGCACAGGGAACTTTACTCAATACTCTGTAATGGCCTCTATGGGAAAAGAGTCTTTAAAAAAAGCAGACATATGTACACGTATACCTGATTCACTTTGCTGTAGATCTGAAACAACACATTGTAAGTCAACTATATTCCAATTTATAGAAATAAAATAAGGGGGAAAAAGTACAGGTCCCCTCATTATTGCACTAGTTTGGTGCCAGGAAGCTCAGTGGAAATGGACTTTTGTCCAAGGTAACACAGTTGGTGGAGCTAGGATTCCAATGGGGCTGTTGAACTCGAAAGGTTGTGCTTTGTCCTCAGCGTGTCCCAGCCTCCATAGCTGGACCAGCGCTTGGGCAGGAGCCCCGGGATGGGAAGGCACGGTGGACGGAGGGCAGCAGAGAGACAGCCCAGTTCTCTCCAGCAGGCACCCCAGCTTCTCCAGACATCCCGCGTCCTCGTCTACCTCCCAGCCTTTGCTCAGGGACCTCCTCTGCAAACCTGCCTCCCAGGCAACTTCCACCCACCGTTCGAGGCTTCAGCCAGAGCCTGCTCCTCCTCAGGAGACAGTCCCGGTGCCTCTTCTCTAGTGGGTACATCTCTGGTACGTCTCTGTTGTACATCTCTCTGCTCAGGTTCTTGTGTGCGAGTCTGTTGCCCATCTCTGCCTGCCTCCACTCTGAGCCCCATCCTCTTGATATATGAACCCCCACAGTGGCTAGCACTGGGGATCTCTGCAAGGAGATCAAACCAGTCAATCCTAAAGGAAGTCAACCCTGAATAATCTTTGGAAGCACTGATGCTGAAGCTCCAATACTTTGGTTACCCGGTGCGAAGAGTTGACTCATTGGAGAAGACCCTGATGCTGGGAAAGACTGAAAGAAGGAGAAGGGAACAGCAGGGGATGAGATGGTTGGATGACATCATTGACTCAATGAATATGAACGTGAGCAAACTCTGGCAGATAGTGGAGGACAGAGAAGCCTGGCGTGATGCAGTCCATGGGGCCGCAAAGAGTTGGACACAACTAAGCGACTGAACAACAGGAAACTGCCTAGCACAGTGCCTGGCTATGTAGTGAGCACACAGAAAGTGCTCAAGGAGAGAGGAAGTCTGGACAGAGGCCCCCACCTGGTGCTTTGAAGTTTTTCACCTGTTTCTTCTCCCTCTTCCCTGTAAATCAGGTGGAGCTAAGAATTCTTTGGTGGCTTCCAGTGTCTTCCCCTTGGGCTTATTTTAACTTGGATGGAATTCCTTTTGAAACGAAGCCACACTGTCTGAATTACACTGAAGACAAATGGCCCACGGTGGCGCTAAGTTAGTCAGATGAGCCACTGCGGAAGCCGGGCATCGTGGATAGCAGATTTAAGGAGGCAAGGCATCCAAACTCCCCATCCCAAGGCATCACTCACAGCCATTAGCACCGGATGGTTTTATTCTTTTTTTTTTTTTTTTAAACAAAAAGCACTATTACAGTATTGCTTGGAAACAAATGAGATATCAACAAGGGTGCCTGTCTAGGGACTCAACAGCAGTCAGAGAACATGCCTACACATTTCCTGAATGCAGTGGATGCGATGGTCATATTCCTGAAGAATCAGGTCACGGGGATGTGTGCAAAGCGATGCTACAGTTGCTTTCTATGTATGCAGGTCTCCTTGGCCCTTGTGATCTCCACACGTACAAAATAACCTGATGAAATCCCATCTCCAAGGTTCTCTGTTCATCCTCTTTTCCTGCTTGTTCATTCATTTTGCTGTGAGAACTTGCTACTACACAAGCTGCAGCAGGTGCCAAAGATTTAAAAAATTGCAGGAGAAAAAATAACTTGAAATCGATCAAATCCTACCTATCTTTTTACCCTTCTTCCTGTAAATTGAAAAAGGACAGAATATCCTTTATGGGGAGAAAGTTGCTCTTGTGATACCTCGGAGTTCTTTTGGAGGAGAGTTTAACACTTTCTAGACCAGGGGTGTGTCCCTAGAGGATCTGGCTCCTTGGGGTCCATAACCCTTCTAAAATTGTATGCAAAAGTTTATGTACATCTATTGAACCATGTGCATTTTTTTTCTTGGGGAGAGAGTTCATAGCTTTCACCTTTTTTTAAAATCCAAACAAGGCTAAAATCAGTGTTTTATAGGAAGAAAAAGAAAGAAGAAAAGATAGAAAACATACACCTTAGCTCATTTAATTCTCATACTCACCCTGGAACCTAGGAATCATCATCTCTATCCATATAGATGGGAAACAGAAGCTTTGAGAAGTAAATGGAACATCTGCTTGGATACCTGACACCTATTCTCAATTTAGAGTCAGAGACTATTAGTGTTGATATGTACCAGAGACTTTTTGTCCATTCCCCACCCCTCACTTTTTTTTTTTTAATTTAAAACATTTTACCTTTTTGACTGCATTGCGTGGCATGGCATGAGGACTCTTAGTTCGTGACTAGGGATTGAAACTGCACCCCCTGAAGTGGAAGCGTGGGGTCTTAACCACTGGACCACCAGGGAAGTCCTTCTCATCTTTCATAGAGGGGGAAACTGAGGCAGAGAAGTGAAGTAAATTGTCCAAAGTTATATGGTCAGTTTATAGCAAAAGTAGGTCAGAACTGCAGTCTTTTGACTCTGTCCAGAGCTTTTGCCAACTGTCGCTTTGTTCTTGCAAAGTCAGTGAGTGTAGGTTTCACAGAAGGTTAAATTGAGTTATTAAGAGAGCTTCCCCTTCTACTCATTCTCAGGTTAGGCTTATTCCCACTGACCTTTCATGGTCTCCAGGCAACTTGTGGCCCCAAACACACTGAGCCTATCAGCCTTAGGAATACACAGATGCATGTGCGAAATGATTCCACATGCTAGGAATCCCAAATGGTTGGGGACAAAGCCATTAGATAAGGACATCAACCCTTGGCTTGGGAAATCCAGTCCTAGACACTTGGAGAGCTGAGGAAGAAACTTAAAGGATTTCAACCATGATGCAGAGTGGTACCTCAGTGTGGTGTCCCGGCCCTGCATCCGTACATGTCCACCAGCCTCTCAGTGTCATTTTGGACATTTCCCCCCTTTTCTTCTTTTCTGGGCTCCCCTGGACCTTCGTGTAGTCCCACAGCTATGCCTCCTCCAGCATCCCACCCCCTGCGGCTTCCCATATGCTGCTGCAAAACTTCAGATCCATCTTTCAGAGTTGTTTACTTGTCAGTATTCCCACTCAGATGATAAATTCCTTGAAGGCAAGTGCCCGGCGCTTAACAGACAATCAATGAATGGAGACCCCTTGTTCTTCATGTGTTTCCGCTTCCTTGGTTGCCCGCTCCCCTCCCGGTTGTGCCAGGAAGCTTGCTCTGTGCAGTGTGGGGTCTGCCCGGCTGTGGCTGGATTAGGGCTGGCGGCACCTCCCCCCACCCCCGAAGGAGTCAATTCCTTGCTTCTGTGTAACAGGGGAGCTCATTCATTGGTGCTTTCTGGAGGCGCTTGTCTCTGCTCCAAGCTTAGTTCTCAAAATCGAACTGAAATCTCTGAGCTTGTGGAGGAGGAGGTCCCAGATTCCTCCTTGTGTTCCAGGCTCAGGCTGGCTGAGCTGAGCTTCACCCGAGGGAATCATTAAAAGATCACACTTGGGCTTCCCTGGTGGCTCAGCTGGTAAAGAATCTGCCTGCGATGCAGGAGACCCAGGTTTGATCCCTGGGTGGGGAAGAATCCCTGGAGAAGGAAATGGCAACCCACACCAGTATTCTTGTCTGGAGAGTCCCATGCACAGAGGACCCTGGTGTCTACGGGGTCGCAAAGAGTCGGACAGGACTGAAGGACTAAACCACCATACCTGTGGCTGGGGCTGGCCTCTCCCATTCTCCCTCCCAGCTCACCAAGAACCATCTAGAGACCCTCTGCGGATTTTTTGTCCTTAGGTGTGCGCATGGTTAAGACCTTTATAAAAATAGGTCCAAGCTGCAGAGAAAAATAAAAGAACTCTGCGCTCTCTTGGCACCAAACAATAAAAGAACAGTGTGTAAACAGCCAGCTCAGTCCCTGGCAGATACTTTCTCCTTTCACCTAACTGTGGCTGATTCTGTTTCTGAGATTATGTGCCATTATTTGATTGATTGATCAACCAGTCAATTGGTTGGTCTGCCCCTTTGAGGTCACTGATAATTCATCCTTGTGGTTTGACCTTGTGATTGTACCAAACTCCCAGCCACTGTGTCACCATTTGGGTGACTCGAAAATGTGATGCTGGGACCTCACTGGTAGTCCCATGGTTAAGACTCCACCTTCCCGTGTAGGGGGTGCAGGTCTGAACCCCGGTCCCACATGCCATGGAGTGTGGCCAAAAATTGAAAAAAAGAAAATATGACACTTTCCAAGTCTCCTGTGTCTACCAGATCTCTTCAGGTTGTCGCTAAAAAAATGATCACACACAAGGCTACTTGTTTGAAATAATAATAATAAAAAATACCACCACTGCCAGGAATTTAGGCTTACGACTGTATCTTTGCTCAACAGCCAGTTAATTATTATAATTAGTACCTGGCTATTGATTTACCCTCTTGGATTTCCAGTCTTTTCTTTAAATAAGTTAAGTTTATAGACCTGCTCCCAGATGAACAAAGCCAGAATTCTTTAATCAGAAGGGATGCATACATATCTGAAGCCTGGAGCAATCCAAACCTGTTAGAATATTCTTCACTCCTTCCCAGATTGATCTGAAGAAATTTAAAAAGGAAGCCAGAAATCCAATGAGGAAGTTCAAATTGCAATTCAAGTTATAGATTTTTAAAAAATGTATGAAACTATTAAACTGGAATGAGGCAGAAGCATCCGACAGACTCCCAACTCACTGAATAGACATTTAATGTGGTTTCCAACCCCAATAGGAGCAGTCTGAAGACACTCTGTTCTTCTACATCCTATAGTCTAGGCACCAGAAGGACTATTTCCAGTCTGATGTAGTGAGGAGTGAATTTCTCTTTGGAGAGGGACTTCCACACTTCAGGTGGCTAAAGTATTGGAGCTTCAGCGTCAGCATCAGTCCTTCCAATGAATATTCAGGGTTGATTTCCTTTAGGATTGACTGGTTTGATCTCCTTGCAGTTCAAGGGACTCTGAAGAGTCTTCTCCAACACTACAGTTCAAAAGCATCAATTCTTTAGCACTCAGCTTTTCTTTATGGCCCAACTCTCACATTCATGCATGGCTACTGGAAAAACCATAGCTTTGACTAGATGGACCTTTGTTGGCAAAGTAATGCCTCTGCTTTTTAATATGCTGTCTAGATTGGTCATAGCTTTTCTTCCAAGGAGCAAAGGTGTTTTAATTTCATGGCTGCACTCACCATCTACAGTGCTTTTAGAGCCCAAGAAAATGAAGTCTGTCACTGTTTTCACTGTTTTCCCTTCTATTTGCCATGTGATGGGACCAGATGCCATGATCTTTGTTTTTTGAATATTGGGTTTTAAGCCAGCTTTTCCACTCTCTTTCACTTTCACTAAGAGGCTCTTTAGTTCCTGTTCGCTTTCTGCCATAAGAGTGATGTCATCTCCATATCTGAGGTTATTGATATTTCTCCCAGAAATCTTGATTCTAGCTTGTGTTTCATCCAGCCTGACATTTTGAATGATGTACTCTGCATTTAAGTTAAATAAGCAGGGTGACAATATATAGCCTTGATATACTCCTTTCCCAATTCTGAAATAGTTCATTGTTCCATATCTGGTTTGAAAGTATAAGTGAAAGTCCCTTAGTTGTGTCTGATTCTTGGTGACCCTGTGGACTATAGTCCATAGAATTCTCCAAGCCAGAATACTGGGGTGGGTAACCGGTCCCTTCTCCAGGGGATCTTCTCAACCCAGGGATCAAACCCAGGTCTCCCACATTGCAGGCAGATTCTCTACCAGTTGAGCCACCAGGGATGATGTGACCAGTTAATAACCTTGAGATGGGAGGATTAGTATGAAATATTGGCTGGGTCTAATACAAAGAGTCTTTACAAAATGGAAGAGGCATTCACTCCCATGTGTAAAACGTGGGAAGTTGCTGTGAAGTAGAGAAGCTCAGTTTAGAGTTCTGTGATGACCTAGAGGGGTGGGATGGGGATGGGTGGGAGGGAGGCTAAGGAGGGGAGGGATATATGTATACAAACAGCTGATTCACTTCATTGTACAGCAGAAACTAACACAGCATTATTTGAAGCAATTATATTCTTAAAAAAAAAAAAACAACCTAGTTACCTAAAAACAAAACAAAACGGAAGAGGCAGGCAGGAGAGGATCTGAGTTAGAGGAAGACGAGACTCGAAGATCATTGTTGTGACATAAAGACTCAACCCATGGTTGTGGTCTTTGAAGAAGGAGGAAGAGGCCACAAGCCAAGGAATGTGGGCAGACACTAGAAGCTGGAAAGGGTGAGGAAATAGCTTCTCCTCTAGAGCTTCCGAAAGGAAGATAGCCCTGCTGACACCTAGATTCTAGCCCAGTGAGACCCACGTCCGACTTCTGGCCTCCTGGACTATATTTGTATTGTTTTTAAAGTCACTAGGTTTGCCATTTCGTTACGGCAGAGAGAAAACTAAAAGGTCCCGTCCTGCTTTGGTCAGTGTGGCTGGTATGCCCTGTCCCACCAGCAGGGGGAGTAATGCGGTCCTAGCATCTCGAGTCTGAGGGGGCCTCTGGAGAGCATCTGTGAAGACAGGTGAGGTATTATTTTCAGCTTCAGATGGAGGGAGCGGAGCCCAGAGAGGGGCATGATCTCATCCATCACTTCGTTGTGTTAGGAGAGGGAAAGACAGCAAAGCAGGGACCAGACCCCTGTCCAGCCAGCGCTTTCTGTGCCCGAGGAGGGAGGTATGAACTATCGTAGGTCTTCCTTCATGACTTTGGGGGTGACTTTGAGTTGGGAGTGGTGGGGGGGGGGGCAGTGAAAGATTAGACTACAGGAGCTGCCCCTGTGGAATTAGCAGGATGCTGTGAGGGCAAGCATTCTGCTGGAGCAGAAAGCTCTCTCTCGCCACAGTGGGGCTAGAAAGGGCACGTTCTCACCCCACCAGAGGCATCTTCCCACCTCCTTTCCCACATGGACATCCTCTCAGGAGGCTGCAAGGCAGAGGCAGGTCTGTTGGATGGGGGTGAGGGGGTGGGTTGTAGAGTGGGACGGGAAAGGCAGGGGGGTGGGAGGGAGGCCAGGCTGGGGCAGGTGTCCAGACCAAATTCACTGACCGGCTCAGGAGGAGCCAGGGAAAGGGATGTGAAGGCCTCCTCTGAGGTCTGCCAGTCTGGGCAGTGAGTTCTGCCTCCCTGTCTTCATGCTTGTGGTCCAGGGCAGTGTCACTGAGACTGTGGGTGTGGCGAAGCCACTTACAGTGTTGCGATCAACAGCGCTTAAAGATGCAGGATAGGATAGAATAGAATAAGAGTGTACATGTTTTGTAAAGGTAAGTGTTTCATAAACTGTACCTCTCCACCTATTTGTCATCTATCTATTTATCTATCTATCATCTATGTCTTTCATCTATGTCTATCTATGTATCATCTATGTCTATCTGTGTATCATCTATGTCTATCTATGTATCAACTATTCTGTCGGTTTTGAGTGGCAGGTCTGGCCGTTTCCTAACATCTTGGGAAGAAAGACTGTAGGGAAAAGGCAGAGACGACTCGGCCATGTCCACAAGACCAGCTTTTAATATGACCGTGATTGGAAGGAAGCACGAATAAATAAACGCCAGAGAAAATGGAAAAACCAAACCAAACCTTAGAACATCAAAACCCAGATTCAGAAAACGAAAGGAAACACATCTCCGACAAACAAACAAACAAACAAAAACGCCCCCCCGCGAAGAGACAGGATCAGACTGTACAAGCTGTGTCACGGGGAGAGCCGACGGCGTGGGCACCGCGGGTGTGCGCCCCCGGCCGCCGCGCCTCCGTCTCGGGCCCGGGAGGGGAGCAGGGCGGCCCCGGGCACCCCGCGGCCGGCCCGGGGAGGCGGAGGGCGCGGTGGGTGGGCAGGTTAAGAACCTTCACAGACGACAGGAGGACCAGACGGCGTCCAGGGCTCTGCGCGCTCCCTCTGGAGTGTGCAGGATTCCAGCGCGGCCTCGTGGAGGTGCACTTCGGGGTTGGAACCCGGTCCCCGCGCAGGGCTGCTGGAAACCGCACCGCGAGGGTAGCGGACGGAGAAAGACGCGGACGCGGCGCCGTGAGGGGTCGCAGCATGCAGTGCTTTGTACATCTGGCAGTGAGATGTGATGGCGGGTCGGTTCTCAGACAGTTTCAGGGCGGGACTCACGTCTCCTAAGAGGGTCGGACGCGCGGCGGCGGGGCCCGAGGACGCGTCGTGCCAGACGTGGCCGGAGCGAGGTTTCAGCAGAGTTTGCTATGTGTGCATAGGGGCTCTTGCTTCTCTCCGTCGGTGGGCAGGGGCCATCCCACCTGAGCCTGCGGTCCCCTGTCCTGGTCCCGGGCCAGGTCTGTTTGGGGGTGGGGGGTGGCGGTGCCGGGGGGTCCGAGGGCCGTCAGCAGGCAATCTCCTCCAGGGTCCCCAGGGCCGTCTGCAGGGGCACGTTCACAGTGTGGCTGATGGTTTCGGAGTGGTTTGGCATCGTGTCACAAGTGCTCTGGCGGGGAGAGGAAAGTTGATGTTCATTCAGCAAAAATACGTCCCAAGGTCCCTGCAGCCCAGCCCAGGCCCTGGGAACCGTGCCGCCCACGGTGGGCTCTCCCCGGCACTGCCGCTCCGCCCCAAACCCCTCTGGTGCTGGGTTGCCATCTTCGGGCATGAAGCTGGGGGGGGGGGGGGCTCACTGCCTTCAGAATCCTCTCCACTGTCCACCTAGGCGCTCCCCCAGAGTGAGGAGGGAGCCTACTGGTGATGGGATCTAACAGCTAGTTTGACCTTCTCTCTAAGGGTTTCCCAGGTGGCTCAATGATAAAGAATCTGCCTGCCAATGCAGGAGACTTAAGAGACACAGGTTTGATCCCTGGCTTGGGAAGATCCCCTTGGAGGAGGAAATGGCAACCCACCCCAGTATTCTTGCTTGGAGAATCCCATGGACAGAGGAACCTGGCGGGCTACACGTGTGGTCTCAAAGAGTCCGAAACGACTGAAGTGACTTAGCACATCTATAAGGAACAGAGCAGCCCAACAGTGGTAGCTGTATTCCCTGCATTGTACAATATATCCCATATTTATATCCTGTGGACTTCTCCAGAGGCCCCCTGCTGTGTCACTGGAAGCTATATCTGAGTGGTGAGTAGCCTTGGGGTGTGGATGACCCATCCCACCCTCATCCTTGGACCTCTGTTGGGTCCACCTGGGGTGGAGGAGGGGCCACCTGTGGCCTGGTCTGGGCAGGAGGGGCTGCTTGATTGCTGAGGCAAAACAGTGGAGGTCTCAGCTGGGAGTCTGACTCCTGATCCCAGGTGCCCCCAAAGGACCTTGGGAAGGGAACTTGGCCTCAGGGAGGGCTTATCTCGGGTCCCTGAGCAGGGCGGGGCTGAGGTGCCTTTGAATCTTCTGGGCGATTCCTGGCCCTGCAGAGGGCTGGAGGCTGGGAGGGATGTGAGCAGAATTCTGTGCCAAGAATTTGGGGCAGATTAGATGAGGATGAGGCTGGGAGTGGTGCAAAGGAGGAGGCTATGTCTCTGAGACATTCTGAAGGCAGAAGGGAGGGTGGGTGAGGGGATGGAGCCTGAGCTCCATCCTTGAGTAATTAGTCTCTGAGTAATTCGCTGAGCACTTACTACAAACTAGTCACAGCTCATTGCTTCCCAGGGCCTGGTCTCATTTAATCTGATGGCACCCCCTGAGGTCCCAGTGATCCGGCAGCTGCTCAGAGAAGGAGGTAATGTGCCCTCAGGTGCGCAGCTGGGAAGAAGGGCCCTGGGATCCAGGTGGGTCAGCTGAGTCCAGAGCCCGGGGCTCCTTCCACCCACACTGCCCTCCCCTCCACAGAAGCTGTCTTCTGTTCAAAAAGAAGCTGCAGGGACCCGAGAGAATCAAAGTGGGATGTTTAGCCTGGGAGATGAGTGGAGAAACAGTGTCTGGAGCAGAAACGGGAGCCCAGATAGGAGGAGGAGGAGGCTGGGATCCACTTGGGATGTTATGATTTTAAGGCGGCAATGGTCATGGAATGCGGTGTTCTCTTGGGGCTGGGGTGTTGACTTGGGGGAAGTCGGTGATACCCACAACCTTCAGTGGAGACCACGGTCCAGGAACAGGTTGAATCTGGGAAGGAGAGTGTGGACAGTATAAGAGGGGCTGCCTCTTAGAATTGAGGAAAGAGAGGCAGAGTAGGAAGGAGGCTAGGGTGTCCCCCAGCTCTGTAGCCTGGGCCTCTGGGCCACAACTGCCTCATATACAAAAAGGAGATAAGAACAGCCCTTCCTCTAGGGTTGAAACGACGTGTCACTCTTAAGGCATACAACACAGTGCCTGATACATACCAGGCTTACAAAGGTCAGCAGTTATTTGTGTTGTTGCTTCTACCTATTTCTACCTTCTATTCTATTTCAAAGAATCTGCCTGCTAAGCAGGATATGTGGGTTCGATCCTTGGGTTGGGACGATCCCTTGGAGAAGGAAATGGCAACTCACTTCAGTATTCTTGCCTGGAGAAGTTCATGGACAGAGGAGCCTGGTGGACTACAGTCCATGGGGTTGCAAAGAGTGGGACACGACTTAGCTACTGAAAAACCACTACTTCAGAGGGCCCCACACCCTATGTCCTGTTCAAATGGGGTAGAGTAACAGGGGCTTTCCTGCTCACATTCTGCCACCTAGAGAATACAGGAGTGGGCCTACATGGAGCTCTCCTTGGTCTCCCAAGGCACGAGAAGAGGGCCGTGGCTTCTGGCCGGGGAGGAGCTGAGCTGGTCCAGGCAGAAGCATCTCCTGGTCTCCGCTGCATCCATGGAGCAGATCCAGTCTACAACTGGGTTCCAGGATGGGTCTCAGAGAGAGGCTCAAGGTTCAGCTGGAGTGTCCTTGAACTTGGGAGCTGCAGAGGGTCTCGAGCTATGGAAAGGTGTGTGACGGAGCACTCCCGTCCTGCCTGGCACCGGCATCTGGATTCACGCGGCTTGTACACACCAAGGAACTAACCAACCTGCAGCCCCCTGCCGGCCACCCTTACCACGTTCTCATCGTGGCTCCCTTCCTCCTCTTCTTTGCCAAGCAGGTCTAATAGCTTCTCTTTGATCAGCTGCAAGAAAGGCAGGAAGGAAGGTCAGGCCGGGAGAAAGGCATCAAGGTAGCGAGAGAGACCTCCTTCCACGTGGTTGGGCTGGGGAGGCAGGGGCAGCGGCCACCTGGGCTGCAGCTGGACAGACGTTTATAGGAGCCCAGCCTGGCAGCCCAAACTAGGGTCCCTAGCCAAGCTTTTGGTGCAGGCGCTAGGCAGCCCAAACTAGGGTCCCTAGCCAAGCTTTTGGTGCAGGAGCTAGAGACTGGGGCGGGGGAGGGGGGCGGCGTGGGAACACAGGAGGGCCTCAGTGTGGTCCCTTGCTCAGTCTGGTCTCTCAGCGTGGCTGGTTCCTCATCTGTCCTGGGGGGACAGTTACTCGTCACTTTTGAGGCCTGAAAACTCCACAGTTCACAAGGTTGGGACACAACTGTGCTAACATTTCATCCTCAATAAGAGAGGAGTTATTAAATATGTTTTCTGATGTGATTCAATTTCTATAACTTTGTACATCTTTGCACAGAAATGATTAAACAGGGCAGAACAAAATCTGGCTGTGGGACCCAGCGTGGGAACACAGTCACCACGCTGAGAGGTGGGGTGTGGCACTCCACAGGCCCCTGGTCACCCAAGCTCTCCGCTCCCCACAGTGACCCCCGGTGGCCTTTGGCCATTGCCGGTCCCCTCCGGGAGGCAGGCCACTGCTGTGCAGGCCCCGTCTGCTGGGCTGAGACCCAGGTGGTTCCGGGCTTCCCTGGGGGATTCTGGAGTCCCTGGAGCCAGCCCAGGGCTGGGAGGAATGCAGTGGGAAGACTGATGAGCCCCTGGAGCACGCAGTGCATGAAGCTGCTGTTTGCCATGTGAGAAGCTTTCAGAGGCTCTGTCCCAGCTGCCTCCTGAGGGCGACAGCTCCCTGAACCAGAGCGGGGGAGTGCCCCTACTCTTCCTGCTCAGGATTGATGACGTCTCAGGAGTGCTCCTCCCCTAAACCTGCCTGGAGCCCAGAAGGTGCTGATCCGGTGGTGGGTCACCTGGAGGGCAGGTGTGTGCATGTGGTGTGCGTGTGTGTGTGTGGTGTATGTGTATTTGTGAGCAGTGTGTGAGTGTGGTATAAGTGTAATATGTGTGTGTGTGCATATGTGGAGTGTGTGTGCATATGTGGTGTGAGTATGGTATGTGTGTAGTATATGTGTGTGATATGTGTGTATGTGTGTGTATGTGGTATATGTGTATGTATATGTTGTGTGTGAGTGTGGTATAAGTGTGTGATGTATGTGTGTGCAAATGGTGTGTGTGTACAGTGTATGTGGTTTAATGTGATGTATGAGTTTGTGAGCAGTGTGTGAGTGTGGTGTAAGTGTGCGTGCAATATGTGTGTGTACAGTGTGTGGTGTGTGTGTGGGGTATATGTATGTGTATTGTTATATGTTAGTGTGGTATTAGTGTATATGATGTATGTGCATGTCACATGTGTGCAAATGGTGTGTGTGTATATGTTGTGTGCCTGTGGCATATGTATTTGTGAGCAGTGTGTGTAAGTGTTGTATAAGTGTGTGTGGAATATGTGTATGTGGAGTGTGTGGTATATGTGTGTGTGGCACATGTATGTGTGGAGTGTGTGGGGTATATGCATATGTATGTTATATGTGAGTGTGGTATTTGTATGATGTGTGTATAGTATGTGTATGTGACTGGCATGTACGTGGAGTTTATGTGGAGTGTGCGTGGCACATGTATGTGTGGAGTGTGTGGGTACATGTGTGTGTCTATGTTATATGTGAGTGTGTTATTAGTGTGTGATGTGTGTGTGTATAGCATGTGTATGCAAGTGCTGTGTGTGTGGACTGGATGTGGAGTGTGTGTGTGAGTGGAGTGTGTGCGGTATGTGTGTGTGTATATGTTGTGTACGGGTATGGTATAAGCGTGTGTGGTATGTGTGTGTGTGGTGCAAGTGTGTGGAATATATGTATGTGGAGTGTGTGGTATACATGTGTGTGTGGAACGTGTGTGTGGAGTGTGTGGGGTATATGTGTGTGTATGTTATATGTGAGTGTGGTATTAGTGTGTGCGATGTGTGTGTGTATAACATGTGTATGTGAGTGGTGGGTGTGGACTGGATGTGGAGTGATGTGTGTGTGTGTGTGTGTGTGTGTGTGTGTGTGTGGAGTGTGTGTGGCGTGTGTGTGGAGGGTGTGTGTGTGTGTGTGTGTGTGTATGTTGTGTATGAGTATGGTATACGTGTGTGTGGTGTGAGTGTGTGGGTGCAGACACACCCATGCATAAGCCCCACATGAGGCCCAGGGGCTCCGCGCCAGCCCCTGCACTGGCTCATGCCCTCCTGCCCATCCCTCCGGCTCCCTGCGTGCGGGTGTAGACGGCCCTGGGGATAGGCCCGCGGCTTCCGTCTCGCACACCCACCCCTCCCCGGTGCCTGGGGCGCGGGGACAGACAGTGTCCACACACAGGGAGGGCAAGGCGGCCCTGGGTGGAGGGAGGCCGAGCTCTCCCCGCTCCGTGTTCTGTTTCTGGGCGTCGGGGCAGGATGAGGGCACCTGGTAGTCTCCCATAAGCAATCCCACATCTTACCTCATAAATATAATCAAAGAGCTCTAGTATTGTAAGGATACTAGCACCAATGAACAATCCCATCTGACCACCAATATCACCTGGAGAGAGAGAGAGAGAAGACAAGACTTGGCTTTCCTGACAGTGCTTCTGGAAGGTCAAATGGACGGAGAACTCGGAAAGCAGGCTTTCTGAGAGGGCCCCGGGCCAGGAGGGCAGGCCCTGGACAAGCCGCTCCCTCACTGCGCTGCTCTGAGAGCTGCTGGGTTTCAGCACCCAGGGGGGTGGGAACTAGCCTGGATGCTTACTTGAGGGGCCTGGAATGAACCTCCCGGGCTGCCGGCCTGGTTCATTTCCATTCGGAACCACACTGTTGGGGCCAGGCTTGGCTCCCGGGCTGGGAACAGATGAGACGTGTGTGGTCCCTGCCCCGGGCGAGGGCACAGTCTAGCCCGAGACCTGTGTCAGTGTCCTGAGTGGGGGTCTCAGGAGCAGGCACATAAGAGACACCCCCCAATTATGACAGGGCCTTTGAGGCTGTCTTGAGGCCCCTCTCACCCTTGGGATGAAGTCCTTGGAAGCATCTGTCTCCCCTCCCTAAAGGTAAATGTTCAGTCTATTTACTTTTATCATTTTTGGCTGTGCTGGGCCTTCATTGCTAGGCGCAGGCTTTCCCTGGTTGCGGTGAGCAGGGCTACTCTTCCCTGCGGTGTGCGGGCTGCTCACTGCGGTGGCTCTTCTTGTTGTGGAGCACGGGCTCTAAGCGCATGAGCTTCACCAGTTGCAGCTCGCAGGCTCCAGAGCACAGGCTCAGCAGTTGCGGCGCACAGGCTTAGCTGCTCCACACCATGTGTGATCTTCCAGGACTAGGGATTGAACCCTTGCATTGGCAGGTAGATGCTTAACCACCTACCACAAGGGGAGTCCTTTGGTCTCCTTCTAGAGTACAGGTTCTTGTCCTGAGTACATGATCCCCGTGGACCAGGGGTCTTCTGGTCCCCTTGTATCAAACTCCTGGGAGACTTGTAATCAGTATAGATGCCTGCACCTACCTGCTGCGCTTAGTCGCTCAGTCGTGTCTGACTCATTGCGACCTCATGGACTGGAGCCCGCCAGGCTCCTCTGTCCATGGGGATTCTCCAGGCAAAAATACTGGAGTGGGTTGCCATGCCCTCCTCCAGGGGATCTTCCCAACCCAGGGACTGAACCCAGGTCTCCTGCATTGCAGGTGGATTCTTTACCACCTGAGCCACCAGGGAAGCCCTGGGACCTATGCAATCAGAGTCTCCGGGACTGGGGACTGGAGGTCAGGATTTTTACATTCCCACGTGGTTCTCCAGCCCACCAGAGTTTGAGAACCACTCTTCTGTGGGACCTTCCAATGCTTGGAGACTCCTCGAATTGAATGCAAATCGTTACGTGTGGGTATCTGGGCATTTGTAGCTGGAGAGTCCGTATTTCAGAAGCTGTTATCAGATTCTTAAGGGGGTTCTGATGCCCTGAAAGTCCCCAAACGCTCTGCTCCAGAGGCAGTGTGTTGGAGCACAGGGCTCTGAGGCTGTGAATACGGAGGGCGGCCACCAGCTGGCTGTGTGGCTTTGACAAGCCCTGACCTTCTCAACAGCTTCGCCTACCAGGAACATTTGGTGGTGGAGGTGGTTGGGGGAGGGTCGGAGATGAACAGTGAAGCCCTTTCAGCTATGACCCCTAGGACTGTGAGCTGTTGGGCTAGGAAGAGCGCTGGGAGTGGGGGGCACTGTTGGGGGTGGGTGTACCATCTCCTGGAGATTCCAGGCTGACCTCTTGGTCCGAGAACTTTCTGATGAGCACACTTGCCCACTCCTCCCTGATTATGGCTGGGAGAAGCCCAGCAAGGACATCCCCAGGTGAGCAAGCTGTGATGGTGGGAAGGGGGCTCTTCCCAGGGGGGACTTGGTGTCCCCCTTCCTTCCCACTCCCCCCACCCCCTCTAATGTCCTTGATGGAGGCTCACTGGGGAGTGTATACGCATGCACGTGCCTGTGGGGGGTGGCTGTATGTGTGAGCCGTGTGGCGGAGTGTGGAGGGCGTGCCAGGGTGCATTGTGTGTGCATGTTCGGGACAGAAGCAGGCCTTACATCTGGCCACCAATGGCTTTATATAGGTGGCACAGGAGTGTGTCTAAGGGTGGCTTTGTGGGGGTGGGCACGGAGCAGGTGTGAGCGTGCTTGTCTATGGCAGGTATAGATATGTAGGCATGTGTGCATCTACGTGTCTCTGGAGTTGCGTGGTTTGCACGTGGGTCTGTGCAGGTGTGCACTGGTGTGTGTGTATCGCCCTGGTGCCTGTGTGTACGCTGGAGTGAGGCGTGCTCTCTGAGTGAAGGGAACGCGGGCCACAGGGCGGGGAGACAGGGGCCAGTGTGGACTTCCTGACTCAGGGCTTGCAAGCCGCACTCACTCTTCTCGCGAGAGGTACATATGGCAGCGCGATTTTCCGCGGCTGGCGTGTGAGAGAGCGTGCGTGCGCACTAGCGCACTTGCGTGTGGGGGAGGGGAGCAGAGGGAAGGAGGTATGTCCTCGGTGACAGGGGCGGGGCTTTAGCCCCAGACCAGGCCGTGAGTCTCTTAGCACAGTCCCTCTCTGGCCACAACCGTCTCCAGGGCTCTTAGTGATGACCACCGTAGCCCAGTGGGGACCCTGCGGTGTCCGCCGCTTCCTAGGAGAGTGTCTGTCTGGATGCCAGAAACCACTGTTTATGGGCCTTCTGTGGGCTGGGACTTGATCACATTTCACCATCATGGCAAACTCACGGAGGGTTTTATTAGATCCATTCTACAGATGGGGGACCTGAGGTTCAGTGAAGTGAAGCCACCTGTCCACACACTCCGGGCTGGTGTGCAGTAGTCCCTGACTTGTGCTCCCCTTGAACTTCCAGGTAGAAGGTGTCTATCTCCCGTGCCCCCCCACTCAGGATGCCTCGCTCACCTAGTTCGGTTCACAGAGACAACAAGAGTTATTTTTCCTTGAAGCCACAGACATCGGATCCTTTCTTGAGAGTGAGTGGGAGCTGGGGGGATGGGTTCAGGGTAGGTCTTTTAACTGTGCCCCCTAAGGGATCTTGTTAGATTTAAGCTGGGCTGGGGCGGGGTTGAAATGAACATCTGGCATCCACCGTGTGCCTTCGCGGGCAGAGGAGCTGATGTGAACTAAGGTAGGGTGGCCATCAGGTTTGTAGATTTCTGGGACTATGTGGCCCTTCTTTAGGGTTTGACAAAGAGCTCTCAGTCCAGGGGCAATTGGCCTTCTCAACATGGCAACATTGCTTTCCAGGTGGGGCCTCCATGGGTGGGACCCTTGTGGTGTCTGCTCCCTGGGAGCATTCATAGCTCAGCCCCGCTGCACCTATCCGCCACAGCCCCAGGGCTCTGACTCCAATCAGGGGGCAGAAGGCTGTGGAATCTGAGAGGGCAGTGCTGGAAGGGTCCGGAGAGAATGGCTGGCTCACCTGCCTCATTGTGTCAATGGGGAAACTGAGATTAGACCAGGGAATGAACTGGGCCTAACACCGCCGCATGCAGTGCTTCCCACTCTGGGGCAGGAGCAGTGCGAGGGAAGAGGGAGCAATTAGTGAATGAAAAGGCTGGACTCTTTTAGAGTCACCATCTGGCCGCCACCTGCCCACCCCCCCTTCCTCCCACCCTCTTGTGTACTTAGTTGCTCAGTGGTGACCGACTCTGTGACCCCGTTGACTGTAGC
Source organism: Odocoileus virginianus (assembly GCF_023699985.2). NCBI lineage: Eukaryota > Metazoa > Chordata > Mammalia > Artiodactyla > Cervidae > Odocoileus > Odocoileus virginianus. The sequence continues at coordinate 16,119,805 of NC_069690.1, read as the reverse complement.
CCACCAGGCTCCTTTGTCCGTGGGATCTTCCAGGCCAGCATACTGGAGTGGGTTGCCATTTCCTTCTCCAGGGGATCCTCCTGACCCAGGGATCGAACTCGCATCTCCTGCATCATGGGCAAAACCCCCTTTCTTTACCGTCTGAGCCAGCTGGGAAGCCCCATGTTACCCTGCATGCATGCATGTGTGCTAAGTTGCTTCAGTCGTGTCCAACTCTTTGAGACCCTGTCCATCCCCCTGAGATGTGGACATTTGTGTAACGGACACTCTGACTTACCAAGTAAGGCAGCGACTTCATACGCCTTCTTCTGTTCGATGGTCTCATAATTGAGAGCTTCAAAAAATATATCCAGAACGAGGATGTTTTCTCTGTGGGGGAAAGGTTCAGTGTCACATGTGGTGAGAATCATCAGGACCCACAGGGATCATATCATACAATTTTCCCATGGACAGAAAGGGAAACAGAGGCCCGGGTACGTGAGACAATGGGCTCCATGTTAGAGCTGGTTAGTCACAGAGCTGGGGCTTGAACCTGGAAGTCGTGACTCCCAGCCCAGTGCTCTTCATGGGCCTGGAGGGGTATGTCAGCTTTCCCCTTGGCCCCTTATCGCTCACCCACCCTCTCTCTGCCCCCTTTTCCAGGAGTCCTGCCAGGCCTCCAGGTCCCTATGCCCTGGGGGGTCTGCCTGGGTCCTTATGTGCAAGTGAGCTCAGAACTCACTTAACAAGGCTTGCTTGCCTGCCCCCAACTTACCTCCCCTGCTCACCCTAGAGAGGCCCCCAGTTCTTACTGGGATTGACGGCAAGCTTCTCCTGGTGGGAGCCCTGCCCCAGCATCACCAAGTTAGCTGCAGGAGCCAGGGAGGGCTTTTAGGGAGCAAACCTACATCCGGCTGTGGGGTTTTCTGGCAGAAGCACCTCAGTTCCCTTCTGCTCTTTGGGGCAGCTGTATTCATGAGACACATCTTGGTGGGAGAAGCCGTTACCATCAGCAGAATGTCTGCAGCTGTGGGGCCTGGCCCCTCCTATCGATCCCGTTACCCTGATTCTTTGATGCTGCTCATGAATGGCCTTGGTGCTGCTTGCCCTCAAGGGGCACACACCATCCCAGGATGAGAGCTGGTGACCGTGTGGGAGGGAGAGGCTGGAAGAGGTTGAAATTAACACCCTGCATCCATCATGTGCCTTCGGGGCCAGAGGAGCTGCTGTGGACTAGGGTGGGGTGGCGGTCCGGTGTGCAGACCCGAGGGTGGGTAAGAGCGAGAGAAGCCCTCTCCACCGGGGCTCACCCAGGAGCCATCCGCCATCTCTCGCCTGGTGTATTGTAACTGCCTCCGACCCGGCTCCCTTCCGCCCACCTGTCTGCCCATCCATCCTCTTAACTGGGTCTTCCTAAGACCTCTCAACTAACCCACATAACACAGAATTAGCATCCCGTGCCTCCATCAGCCAGGCTGCCTTTAAAATGCTCAATAGTCACAGGTGGCCAGTGGCCACCACGTAGGACATCATGGAGATAGAACATTTCTAGAAGGTTCTACCATAGAACATGTCATCTAAAATGCAGATGTGAGCCTATCACGTGCCTGCCTGAACCTCTTCTGTGGCTCCCTACCCTCTTAGCATCAAATCTACTCCCTGACTCCCACTCCCACCCAGCTCAGCCTATAAGACCCACATCTACCTCTCCCGGCTTCCTTTTGCTGTACTCTTGTGACACCCTCTTCTCCTATGTCTTCCTTTCATTTATTTTGTTCAAAGATTATTTTTTTTTGAGCATCAACTCCGTGCCAGACACTCCACAGCAGAGAACAAAAAAGAAAGGTTTGTGCCCTCAAGGGGCAGGCAGGTAATTGAAGGAAACAGCCACACGAATATTGAATTACACACAGTGGCGAGTATTATAAAGGAATACACCTGAGTGTTTCGAGAGAATGACAGGAGGGGGCCCAATTTTTTGGTCCAAAGAGATGACATTTAAATGGAGCCCTGCGAAACGAGGAACCAGTTGGGTGAAGAGTGAGAGGAAGAGCATTCTAGGCAGAGGGAACAGAATATGCAAAATCTGCCTGAAAAACTCCTCTGCATTGTGTAAAAACACCTCTTAAACTTTCCTTGACAGCACCCCTATGCAAGGTACGGCCAATGACCTCTTTTATTATCTGCACCAGCCTGGACAGCTTTTAGTGTTGTATTTGTCTCTACCGGTCTGTAAGCTCCTGAAAGATGGCACTGCTTCTTAATGCACTTTGTCTTCATACTCTGAGTCTGAGGACAGAACTTGGCCGAGAGCAGGTGCTCAATTAACATCTGCCAGATGGAACTAACTGCTTACCTTTGTCTTCTTCCTTGACTATCCCCCCACCTTCCCATTTTTTTCCTGGTCCCTCCTCCCCCCACCAGCCTCCACCCTGTCCACTTAGCTTACGAGATATATTTTTCTGATTTGTTAAATTTCTTCTCGAGGTACTTGGCTGATGTCTTGCTGGGGATCTTCACCATGGAGAGCTCTTTGTTGTAGCGGGTCAGGTTGCAGGGGGTCCTGCAGAGACAGTAATTACTGTCCTTTTCTGCCAGCAGACCTGCAGGGGAGAGGAAGGCAGGGCTGAGTTGGGTGCAGGGGACTGGGACCTCTGGGCCCAGAGTAGCCAGCTCCTGGGTTCCTGCAGCAGAGAAGTGAGCTGGGAGGAGGCAATGAGGCACCCTCTGGGTGAATGAGGGGTGGGCGGCTGTGGAGAGAAGGGGAGCTGGGCTTTTGCTCGAGGTTGATGAGCATATGAACAGTTGAGAAAGCACCTACTCTTTCTATGTTACTCTTTTTTTTTTTTTATAAAATAACTGTTTTAATGTACTTGTCAGCTAATTTTATTATCTGAATAATTTCTGCATCCCTTTCAGTTGAGTTTTAAAATTTGATTTTATTTATTATTTTTGGCTCTGCTGGGTCTCTGTTGCCCCGTGTGGGCTTTTCTCTAGTTGCAGCGAGCAGGGGCTTCTCTCTGGTTCTCACTGGGGTGGCGTCTCTTGTTGGGGAACACGGGCTCTAGCAAGCGGGCTTCGTTAGTTATGGCACACGGGGGCTTAGTTGCTCCTCAGCATGTGGACCAGGGATGGAACCCGAGTCCTCCACATTAGCAGGCGGATTCTTCACCACTGGACCCCCAGGGAAGTCCTTTTTCTGTTACTCTTGGTTCTGTGTTCCTTCTGCTTCCTTTACTGTTAGGTTAACTTTTTTAAGTATGGCCACCACTTTGGAAGCATGGGCTTCAAGGGAGTCCTGGGCCTCTGATCATCCCAGGGCCTTCTTCTCTGCTCTCAGCGTCAGATCTCATCTACAGAGGGGGCTGTTCATCGCAGGCAGGAGTGGGAGGCCACTGCGTCTGAATCCCTAGGCTCCCTGGTCTTCCCTCGGGGGCTCCCTCGTAGCTGGCGCCCGCTTCCTCTGCCGGCTGGTTGAGGACACAGAGTGAGTCTTTGCATCCACCGGAAGTCCCTCCTCTTTCCAGCCAGCTCTCCTGGAGGCATCTGGACACGTGAGTCCAGAACTGCTCCACTTAGATCCAGCAAGTACGACTGCTGAGCAAGCTTGAGTCTGGATGATTTAAATACTCCCTGCTTGTCTTGCCTGTAAATCATTTCCCAGATCCCCGAGAGGCGGGCGTGTGGAGTGGGTCACGCTCTGGGGTTGTAGCTTGTTGGTGTGATCCCCCTCACCGGAAGTTTTCCGGGGTGGGGGGTGTTGCGGGGTGGGGGGTGGGGTGGACCAGCAAACACTCAGGAGGAGGGGTGGGGGGTGCTCCTGCCTCCCCTGTGTCCCTGAGGAATGACACTGGGGCTCACCCCTCTGCCTGACCCCACCTCTCCTGGCTCAAGGGAGCAATGCTTGGGAATAAGCTCCAGGGTGTGCGCTGGGAAGTATCACCAAGCTCCTTTCGTGCCCACCGGTCCCCACTGTCCATCCTCTCTCCATCTCTGCCCGCTCCTCTGCATTCCTCAGTGCTCTCTGCTCCCTGCAAACTCACTCCTTCTCTATCCCCACCTCTCTGCCTCCTTTCGCTCCTTGGGTGGGTTTCCACCCTCATCGCTAGCATCAGTTCCCTCCCCCATCCTTCTCTCCTTCCTCCTCTCCATCTCCCTCTCCTGTCCCTGCAGGGATGCCACCCTGTCTAGCCTCTTTCCCCCTCACCCTTCCCCATCCCCTTTCCCCCCATCTCTCTCCCACACCTGGAAGGTCTCCAAGGTCTCAATCGCAGCCCCCACCCCCATCATTCGATTGGGCCCCTGGTACTGACCTAGGGCAGGCTCTGCACACTCCTTGTGCTGCTCAGGGGTACAGAAAGGGGCATCCCCTGCAAAGAAGAAAGACAGGGAGAGGTATTCAGGCAGCAACCCCTCCCCTCCTTGGGCCGGGGGAAGGGATTGCATCCGGGTACTTGGGAGGGGTAGCAGTTCACCAGTGGACAGTCAGAAGGCAGCTGTCAATCAGGACTCCCTAGGGGTAGTGGGGGACCAGAAGACTGGGCTGTGATCCTCTCTGCGATAATGGGAACCATCTAGCTAATTTCTCCCAGGTTGGACAGCCTGGTTCATATAGGTGACAGGAGAGTGTTGACAGTGGGGAGGCAGTGGTAAGTACCTACTAAGCTCTGGGCATGCATCATCCCCTTTAACCCACTTAGGTACCTTTGGAAATAGGAACTACTGTGTCTGTGTGATTGGTGAGAGAGTTAAGGTTTAACTACCCTGTTTTCCCAGGCCTGCAGTGATGGAGGTGGGCTTGGAAGCCAGGTCCATGTGCTCACGAGCCTAGGGCTCTTTCTGTCACAGCAGGCTGCCGTGAGTGAAGGCTGCTTGGTCAGTCTCCCCTTTGTGTGCCCTTCATTCCATGTTATAATGGAGATGCCAGTAACAGTGTCATGTGGGGACTGATTAAAATCTCTCCGCTGGCTTGGGCTCAGGTTCCATGGGAAAACCTCACTGGCTGGTGACCCAGTCTCAGCATCAGGCAGGTAGCATTTCTGTTGTTTAGTCTCTCAGTCGTGTCTGACTCCTTGTGACCCTATGGACTGTAGCCTGCCAGGCTCCTCTGTCCATGGAATTCTCCAGGCAAGAACACTGGAGTGGGTTGCCAATGCCTCTCCAGGTGACCTTCCCGATCCAGGGAGTGAGCCCGCATCTCCGGCATTGGCAGCAGAGTCTTTACCACTGAGCCACAGGGATGCCCAGGTAGCATTTACCAGTGCTTGATTCTCTCTGGTCTCTGTAGAAATCCAGCAACTGTTTTTTTTTTTTTTTCTTTTCCCATGTGCTAAAGTCAAAGCCAACTCATTGGAAAAGACCCTGATGCTGGGAAAGGTTGAAGGCAAGAGGAGAAGAGGACGGCAGAGGATGAGATGGTCGGATGGCATCACTGATTCAATGGGCATGAACTTGGGTGAACTCTGGGAGATGGTGAGGGACAAGGGAGGCCTGATGTGCTGCAGCCCATGGGGCCGCCAAAAGTCAGACACAGCTTAGTGACTGAACAACAACAGATGTCAAAGTCCACCACAATACCCTCTTATTTTTTCCCCAAGAGCTGAAGAACTGAAATGGTTCCTCTTTTCTAATAATAAGAATTTAACTGATATGTTTCTCTTTTTGTTTTGTCTTCTATTCCATTCTATTTTTGCCTGCTTCTCAGAGGCTATTTTAAAGATTGATAATCCTAAATTTAGATTACGAGAGAAATTACTGGTTACTAATGCAATTGTTCAGAATTTAGCTCCAAGGATGTTCATTTCAGCATTGGTTATGACAGAAAACAATTGGTAATGAGCTAAATGTCCAAGGTCAGGATTTAGTTAGATAAACTAACTATGATTATGATATAATCATGAAACAATAGCCATGAAATATAGTAGTAAAGTTCCCTGCACATAGTAGGTCTTCAGTCACCAGTACTCTCAATTCCTTCTCCCCAATCACCACTGACGTTTGCAATTGACAAAGCATTTTTGCTTTTTTTTGGCTGAACTGTGGGATCTTGGTTCCCTGACCAAGGATCAAAGCCTGGCCCCCTTGCAGTGGAAGCTCAGAATCCTAACCACTGTGCTGCCAGGGAATTCCCAACAAAGCATTTTTATATTTAGCTAAATTTTATCCTAACAGCAAACGTTTGTGTTTTAAAGATGATGGAGGTAAGAACAGAGACGTTTAGTAACTTGTGCCAGGTCACACAGCCGTCACGTGGTGGGAGCTGAGTTAGAAGCCAAGGCCACTGATTGTAGCCTCAGTCGTCCTTCCTTCCGCTGCAGTACCAGGCTCTTCCTGCCCCAGTCAGCACCAGCCCCTTCTGCCTGTGACAAGCTGACTGCCCCTAGTGATGGCTACACGCATTGTTAGTCTGACAACAGGAATGTCAGGACACACGCATCCATTCGCTGGCTGATGGACTCTTGCCTGACTTGAAAGAGTGCTAGACATTTGGATGCAAGAAGGGAAAATATCTGGAGGAAAGCAGTAAACATCTGGATGTCTGAATGTATACCACACCATGATGGGAGAATTGTAAGCATCCAGATATGTGGTCACTTAGCTCTAGGAGGGAAGAACAGCAGACAACTAGCAAACATATTGGACACTGGGAGGAATGCTCTCCAAACTTCTGTCCACTCTGCAGACCACGACGTTGCTGTGGTTGCCAGACTGGGTGTTCCCATCTGCCCCCGAAATGTCTGCACATCAAATAACTGTCTTCCCAGAACAGCGTCCCTGGGCATCCTCGTGGAGTGGGTGAAGAGCGTGGAGTGGGTGAAGAGCATCCCGTCGGGTGAGAAATGCAAAGAAGGCCGCGGGCAGTTCCCGGCGCCCTGTGGCCTCCCTCCCCAGCACTGACCTGGCATGTGAACCATGCGGCAGTTACAGTTCTCCACGATGTAGCGGGTCTCACAGTCGATCCTACAGGCGGTGATGCTGTAAACGGGAAAGAAGTCGAGCCCCATCTCGGAGGACCGGCACTCGCCCCACGGCGGGGGCAGGTATGTGAGCTGCAAGGCAGGAAGGAGGGCCAGCAGTCAGCCCTGGAGCTTCAGCCGGAACACACCCAGTGGCTCCTTCGTTCACTTATGCAATTAAAAAACAATTAACTGATCGGCTACTGAGTGAGTGCCTAAACTCCGGGGACCTCCCAGGCCTTCAACATCTGGCTCCAAAATCAGTTCTCCTATCTTACCTTTTATAACCTTCCCTATAAATGCTGATCTTCTCAAAGTCTTTTACCCCAGCCGCATCTTCCCACTTCCACAATTTGTTGTCTTGCATTTCTCCGCAGCAGAGAAGTGGGATAAAAATTGGAGGGCTCTGTGGACCCCTCCCTCCTTTCTAAGGTTTTTCTCCCCATTTTTAGCTTTTCTGGCAGCCCTGAACTCTGGCTTGAGACTTTTTAACTCCAGGATGACTGCTTTCAGCTTGAGCTGTATCTATAATATTCCCTTAGAAGTTGATGTGTCCTCAAAGGAGCGATCCGATAAATATTGATAAATATGTATTTCATCTAGGGTGGTTCCCTTCCTTCAAGGTCTGTATAAACATGCCAGTTCCGGCCTGTTTTTAGTCTCCCTCCCATCAAATAGTGCTTTTGAAATCTTTTGGCCAGAGTTTATAATCATTAGTTTCAGGAGGGTTAGTTAGCCTTGTATAAGTTGCTCCACCATAACTGAGAACCAAAAATCTCTTTATGTATTTTATTTTAAGGCTTACGGGATTCCTTTGAGGGAGATGTTCCCGTTATAATTTTATTTGGGAGGAAGCTGAGTCTAAGAAAGGTTAATAGGGACTTCCCTGGCACTCCAGTAGTTAACATTCCATGCTTCCACTACAGCAGGTGTGGTTCGATTCCTGGCCGGGGAACTAAGATCCCGCATGACACACGGCATGGTCAAATAAATAAACAAGAGAAAAAATAAAAAGAAAGGTTAAGTAGCCTGTCCAAGGTCATGCACAAAGTCACTGGCAGAGTCGGCATGTGGACCTAGGACTTTCTGACTTCAACCTTGCTTGTATATATACTATTACATCGTCTTTGTGTCTCTATAGGAAATTGACAAGAGAGAGAAAAACACTCCAGAGAGGGCCTTTCAGAGCTTTTCTCTTTTTGTTTTTTCCTACAGCTCATTTCTTCTTCCTTTCCCCTGAAGATTTGCACTACTCTCTCATCTTTCTTTGGAGTTCATGAGCAGACCAGGATTTTTCAGATTTCCTGTATAACTTTGGATAAGTCACTGCTCTCCTCTGGACCTCAGCTTCCCCATCTGTAAATGGGGAGGACTGACAAGTACGTTTGATAGTGTATGATTAGAATGGACTGGGTCCCCACATTGCTCACTATTGGATCCATAAGCACACAAACTGGATTTGGGAAGAATTCATAATGACTTTTGGCAAGGCTGAGGGTCTAAAATGATGTAAGATCATTTTGGGAGAGGCTCATTTACTTTTCCTCTGAAACGGTTTCCCACAGTAGGTGAACCCAGAATGTAGTGGGTGAAGCTCTGTGGATGGGCCATGGTTTGTTCAGGGTCAGTCACTATCCCCCCCCCCCCTTTTTTTTATTCTGAGGTCATGATCCAGACCTGGGGCCTTCCAGGTGGCACTAGTAGTCAAGAATCTTCCTGCCAATCTAGAAGAAGCAAGAGACTCGGGTTCGATCCTTGGGTCGGGAAGATCCCCTGGAGTAGGAAATGGCAACCCACTCCAGTAGTCTTTCCTGGAGAATTCCATGGACAGAGGAGCCTGGCGGGCTACAGTCCATGAGATTGCAGAGAGTCGGATACGACTGAGCACGCATGCACGCATGATCCAGATACCGTGGCTTCCCTGTGGGGGCTGGTTTATCATTTGTCCCATCACGTTTTCTGAAGCCTCGCATGGCACAGAAGCTGGAAAATTGCAGTGTGTATAGCATCAACTCTTGCTTACCATCGGGTCTCTGAAAGTGGGTTGGACTGTTTATCCTGGGTAAGCAAAGCCTCAGGGGGACCCTGAAGCACTGTCTTCAAATATCTGAAGGGCTGTCTCAGGGAAGAAGAATTAGATTTGTTTCCTGGAATCCCCAGGGAAAGACAGACACAAGAACAGTTGTACTAAGGGAAGTGGGGAGGGCGACCACATTGATTGATGTTGCAGACACTGTGGTAGGCACAGCCCATGCATTCCCTTCTTTAATGCTGAAGAAGGATACACTCTGTCTCAACATTCTAAACTACTCTTATGATTCAATAATAAAATCACTCTCGTGAGGGTGAGTTCCCCATCATGAAGGGTGTGCAAGCAAAAACCATACAGCTACCTGGCTGGGATGGGAAGAGAGTGATTCAGGCATTGCAGGTACAGTTGGGGATTCAAAAATCTCTTAAGCCCTTATGCCTAGCCACAGACCGTGCATCTAAAATTTATAAATTTTATTTTAATTTAATTTTATTTATTTTTAAACTTTTTATTTTGTATTGGCATATAACAGATCAACAGCATTGTGAAAATTTCAGGTACACAGCAAAAGGACTCAGCCGTACATGTATATTCTCCCTCAAACTCCTCTCCCATGCTGGTTGCCACATAATATTGAACAGATTTCCCTGTGCTATACCCTGAGACCTGTTGGTTAATCATTTTAAACATAGCAGTGTGTACATGTCCATCCCAAACTCCCTAACTATCCCTTCCCCTCTGGTAACCATAAGATCGTTCTCTTAAGTCTGTGAGTCTGTTTCTACATCTGTAATTTTAATTTGAAAATTAGAGACAGTGGAACAAGTCAGACAGAACCTTGAATCCCACTGTTTCACGGGCTAGCTCTGTGACTGTGAATAAGTGATGAAACCCCCATTCTCCAGCCTCAGCTTTTAGCCTCCTCATTGGTCTAAATGAGATAAATGCCCAGCAGCTCATGGTACTCACCGAGACTTAGTTCCTATCTTCTTCCCCCTAACAAATGCCTTCATGTTTTTCTGCCCTTTCGTTCCTTCAACAAATAGACCAGCTCCATCTCTGCTGTCCTTACAGTCTGGTTTTACAGACCAGCAAATCTCCATCCTTTTTTGGCTCAAGTTATCTTTCGTTGGGTTTATTATGATATGGGCTCCTGTCAATGCAGACATCCAAGTCAAGATGGTACTCAGACAGCTGATCTAGGGGTCTGAAGCTGGGGACGGAGATCGGGGGGGGGGGGGGGGGGGGATGTGAATGGGGGGAGGGCTCTGGTGGATCTTTAAGCTGTTGGGTGGATGAGCCAGCTCAGGGATAGAGGAGAGATGCTCAGGATTGAGTCTTAAAGTGTTTCTGCCTTTACTTGACAACTCATCCATCCTTGGCTTTCCCATCCCTCCCCCTCCCCGCCCTGTGCCATGGAACCAACCAGTGGCTTTACACAATTGCTTATATTTATGAGCTAAGCCAAGATCTCAGAACTTTTACGATAGAATACCCTGGTGCTTGCCTCTCATTGCTCCACTGTCTTGAGGCTTCTCTCCGCAGACGTTTTCATTTTATAGAGAGAAACTGGTGTTTGCACCCTCCCTGTGCCGGGATAGCCTATGCTATTCCTCAGCGGCAGGCTTCCCCAGCCTCTCCCTGCCCGCAGATTCCGAGGTGTGCCAGCAGGTGGCGCTGCAGTCAGCCTAGCTGCCCGTAGTCAGAGATGCCTGCAGGGAGTCAGCCAGTCGCTCAGTCGCGTCCGACTTTTTGCACACGCATGGACTGCAGCCCCGAGGCTCCTCTGTCCAAGGGATTCTCCAGGCAAGAATACTGGAGTGGATTGCCATTTCCTTCTCCAGGGGATCTTCCCACCCCAGGGATTGAACCTGGGTCTCCTGCATTGTAGGCAGATTCTTTATTGTTTTCTGAGCCACCAGTTGCTAAGCTCCCTTGGCCTTTTCCTTGTGTCTGCAGCCCACACTCTAAGGCCTTGGCTAGGATGCTCCTTTAGGGAGGATGCTGGGACAATGATGAGGCTGTATATTAATATGTTCCTCCTGCTACTGGAAAGGGTAGGAAAGACCAGAGGAGAGAGACAGGAGGCGGGAGACAGGGAGATATGCCCACTGAGCTTAGCTGGTACCCATCTGACTCTTTTGTTGTGTCAGCCACTTGGCCTTTTGATTTAGGCACTGGCCACAATGATTACCTGGACCCAATCCCTTTAGACTCTGGAATTCCCTTGCCGGTTCCTTCCCAGGGCTGGGTCGGGGTCTTTGTTCTGACCTGTTTGGCTTCTCCTTCTTCCTCGTTAGCCCACCTGGCTGAGATCCTGGTTCCCTGTCTGCTGGGAGGACCCATCTTAGGAGAACGTGCTCAGACCCAGCTGGGTTGGAATCCTAACTCTGCCATTTGCTTAGTGGGGGACTTCCCCTTTCTGCACAAGAAACACCCTGAGATATTAACTACTTCAGAGGGACACTCTGGGTTTTGAACACAAGGTATGCGTAAGTCAGCTGTCACCATTGGCTGATGTCTTCTGGTCTCTTCTGGATCATATGGATGGGATGCAAAACTAGTCCCTCATTTATTTTCATGAAAGCCCATTCACCCAGGGCATTAGATTATACGGAAGATGTCAGAGTTGGAGGAGGGTCTACATCAGAGCAAAGCCTCTTCTTCTTGCCTAAGCCCAGCCCCTCTCCATGTTCCTCCTTCCCTTCCTTCTCTCTCTCCTCATCTGCTTTGCCATCCTTTCCAGAAGCAGAACCCACATATACTTAAGGAGCTGCATCATCCTTTGACATCTTGGTACATGGCAACATCCTCTCCTATGGAGTCTCAAGGAAAGGCACTTTCCTCCCTGGGTGGAATTCTAAAGCCAAATATTAGGATTTTTTTCTGCTTTGTTCTGTAGTAACAGGAAACATCTCCAAGAGTGTCTTGTGAATAACAGATGCTGAATAAACTGAAGATGCTGTTGGCGTCTTATCTCCTTTCCTGGTCTCTGTCTCACTGTGTGCAGTGACCTGGCAACAGAGACCCCTGGTGTGCTGTGACCGGAAACACAGAAACACACCCTGATGACTCGTGATGCACATTTATTTTCTGTTACTTCTGAAGTCTCTCTGGGATCTCTATCAACGTTTGATTAACTGGGAAGCTAGCATGCTGTGGTTTTGACCGTTTCTTCGTGGTTGTGCAAGAAATGAAACGTAGCGGGTAGCACTGTGAGAGGAGCATTGCTGGGGCTTTTAGGAAGAAGCGAAGCCCCGTTATCGGGTGCAATCCACGTGTTAGGCTCTGTGCTGGCCCTTTTGAGTTTTCTCATTTTATCTTTTCATCGAGCAGCAAGGTTTATATTGTTATCCCCATTAAACAGATGAAGAAACTGAGGCTCAGTCAGGTTATGCCCCATTTCCCTCGGTCACAGATTACATTGATTCCAGGTCTTTCAGACTGCAAAACTCCTAACTTTCAAAAGCCATAAAATTTTCCCTCCCTTCAAATCAAATATGACATGAACACCAATATAATAAATAAGCAAAGGAGAGCTGCTGTGGGTGCAGGTGGGGGACGGGGAGCCCAGAGTCTCATACTCAGTCTCCTAGTCCTTGCAGTGACCCCCAAGCATCTCACAGGAATGCCCAGGCTTACAGTGCAGAGTTTAAACACCCAGTGAGATTCCAGTGACTTATGTGGTTCCCCAGGCAGGAATGGTAACCTGTGAGCCTCACTTTCCTGCTCCATAAAGCAAGGCATATGGACCAGAGAGCTGCTAAAACACCTCCAGAATCTTCCAGGTTTTGAGCCTCTGTGTCTCACTTGATACAAACCTGGATAAAGGGTGGGCAGTGGGTGGGCTGCTCTCAGATGATCAACTGGGTCTGAGTATTTGGCTCAGAAGGTGTTTTCTTCCATTTGGGTGTTGGGGAAACTGATCAAGGAGAGGCCAGAGGGATCCTGGCTCAGAGCCAGCGGGAAGCCATCAGTCTGGGAAGAACTGCCTTGAGAGTGAAGGGAAAGATCCCTTCTGTGAGCTGTTTTGCAGAGAACATGGTCGGCAGGAGTGTTCAGCTCACTCCTGTGGATGAAGAAGTGCTCGGCCTGAGGGGGCTGTCCTTGGGGTGCAGGGAAGAGGCGTCAGGGTACAGTTTGGGCTGTTAACAAAGGCTCAGAGGGGCTTTTGTTGACCACCAAAGCCCAGTGGTCCAGCACAGTTGAACAAGCTCTTCATTAACTCCTACATTATGCCAGGTACCGGGCTGGGCGCTGGGGCTAGAGGGATGGGTGGAACGGGGTATCTCTCTCCAGGGGCTCCTGTTTGCCACAGACCCCTCCTGCCACCACCTGAAGGCGTGTTCCCAGATCCCTGAGACCTATTCCCTTCCTGCTCCCCAAGCCCACACAGCTCGGGGAAAGGGGGAAGAACAAGGCGCCATCACCCCTGGGTGAAGTCACCTAACTACTCTGGGCCTCAGCTTCCTTCTCTGCAAAACAGAGCTAAAGTCCTGTGAGGAGCAGGGCTTCCCTGAGGGTAAAGTGAGACAACAGGTGGAAAGAGCTTCGCTTGCAGTACTTTCCGAGTTTGTTGAGTCTTAGGTTTGGGAAGTGCTCACGAAAGTCCTTCATTCAAGGTGTCAGTAAGTGGCTGGTCCCACGTGTCTGACCTAATAGGCATCTCCCCTCTCCAGCCACAGTCTTATCCCTTCCTGCCTCACTGGATCTCAGGCCTCTAACACAGGGCCTGGCACATAGTGGGTGCTTGGTACTTATTGGATGAATGAAAGAGTGAATGAATGAATGAACTGCACCATCCTGCTTTCTCCCAGCAACAGGTCAGAGGACAAGTGCACGGGGCTGCCCTCTTCCAATCCAGCTGGAGCAGAGGGTCCTTCATGCTGGTCCCCATGAGCCCTACATTGAGGTGGGCTCAGCATCGAATCACATCTGAGTCCTGGGCTGATGGCAGGTTTTCCTGTGTGACCTTGAGCCTGTCACTCCACCTCTCTGGGCTTCTCTCTTCCATCTCTTACGGGGCGATGCGTGTGTGCTCAGTCATGTCCAACTCTTAGCGGCTCCTTGAACTGTAGCCCAATAGGCTCCTCTGTCCATGGAATTTTTTAGCAAGAATACTGGAGTGGGTTGCCATTTCCTACTCCAAGGGATCTTCCCGACCCAGGGATTGAACCTGCATCTCTGGGCATCTCTTGCACTGGCAGGGGGATTCTTTACCTGGGAAGCTCCGTTCCATCTGTGATGTTTGGGGCCTTAAGTCTTTGGTGGCTGAGACTCATCAGGTCCCCCTTGGTCCTTCCTGTGCTCTCCCACCTTCCACTGCAACAGCAAACTTCCCCTGGCCCAGCCAGATGGAAGGGGAAATCAGAGCCTGCTTGCTTTCTGAGCTGTGATTTTTGGTTTGATGTTTTTATTTCATCCCACTGAGTGATTTAAGTGTGTTCACAAATGATTATGTTGTGCTCCTTTTAAACAATACTAAAATCAAATCAAATACGAAAATCTAATCCACCCATCAGTCAGTAACAGGCAGCTCTGATGTCTCAGGGGAAACAGGTCCTTGTAGGCAGCACAGAAGCAGTGAGGCATCCCTGCCATCTGTCCCCGCGGCTCTAGTGACAGCTCAACCCCTAAGGTCAAAGCAGGAGAGGTGGCATCAGGAAGAAGTCAAAGTCACCGCAGGGAGACTGAGCAGCAATGACCCCTCCCAGCTGGAGACCCCACGTAGGTACTTAAGAAGAACAGTGTCTCTTTCAGTCTTCACAAGGACCGTTCGTGAGTAAGAACTTCTAGTCCTGAAGACCCACAGTAGACTAATTGATGATATAGACATTGCTGATATTTATTGAACCCTCACTAACTTACTTGGACTGACTCTTCAAATCCTTACAACAACCTTGTGGTGTCGGTACTTTTATGATCTCCATTGTATCAATATATCTGGGGAGACTGGAGTGGAAAAGAGACCTATGGTCATGAATAGTAGGAGACAGAGCTGGAGTTAGAACACAACCATTTACACGTTCATCACTACTTATCTTGCCTTGCCTTATACTGCAGTGGGTGGGGTCCACAGGAAGCAGAGCCAATTACTGGGTGCGTGTGTGTGTGTGTGTGTAGATGGATGGGTGGAGACTGTGGCAGAGATTTGGGGATGGGAACATGGGTTCTTCAGATTCCAGTGATAGGGGAAATACTGACTGAAACTGCACACCCTTGCCAGGCACCATAGTAACCATTTGCATGAGTTATTTTACAACAGGAGGTCCTGGTAAGGAACACTGAACTAACAAGCCACCACCAACTGGAAGAATTCAGGAAAGGTCAAAAGGAGATGCCACATGTCCTACCGACCTCCCAGAATCCTCCTTGCTGGAATCCATCTTGGCTGGGTGATGTGTGTGCCAGCAGGAAGGACCCTGAGTCAGAGTGACTGGCCAGAGACAACCTGGAAACTAATCCCATCACCATAAAACCTGAGACTGTGAGCCAGGTGGCAGAGCAGTCCTCCTGGGTTCCTTTACCCCGCTGCGCTCCACCTGGGTTCCCCTTCCCAGGAAAGTCTCTTGATCTGACACCACATGTGTCTCCCTGGACAATTCATTTCCTGGTGTTGGACAAGAGCCTGCTCTCAGGTCCCCTTTGTGCAACACAGACATGGGAAATATCGCATAGGTTCACTGAACAGTTTAGCCCTCACGACAACTCTGCCATGTAAACATTATCCTCCCCATTTTACAGATGAGCACACTTCAGTAACTTGCCCAACACCACACAGCTGAGAAATGAGAGGCAGGAGTCAAATTCAGGTCTGTCCGTCTGCAAGGCTCCTGAAAGGCGCTCAGGAGACAGCCTGACCTTGGCTGTGCTGTTACCCCACTGTCCTCTAGGGGACACAGCTTTTCACCTGCAGCATCTGGGAGTAGATAACCCCCATGTGTAGTATGGTATAGGGTGTAGTCTATAAGGCAAAGCACGTGACTGTACCCGCCCCCCCAACCCTGGTGTCTGGCAGACATCACCAATCGATCACAGATGTGAAATCACAACCGAGAGGAAATGTTGTATTTTCGGGAAGCTTCATCTGTAGAAACCATCAAACTACATGCTGTTAAATATTCACATAGATTGAGTAAGACTTCGATGTGCCTTATAAAATACAGAATGTGACTTCCCTGCGAGAATGGTAACCACAACCTGCCTTCTTGTGCAGGAAAATCCTTGACTGGCATTCAGATCCTTTGGACCACAGGAGGATTCACGCAGTAGAATAGAGCAACACCCCCGGACCTGCAGTGGGGTCACACCCAGAGCTCCTTGTTGTGCTGGCTGGAAACTTAGTCATAGGAGTAGCTGATGCAGCACTTCAGCAAGCAACAAAGTCCATTTAAAAAGTGAATTACCCATGGTTTATGACTAATAATAAAATAATGAGGTTACATCCATTGCAAAAATGTCTGTGAGTGGGAGAGAATGTGATAAGAGCAAAAAAAAAATGTGAATTGTTTACTCAAAAAAGAAAGGATTTTTAAAAAAAGACTATAGCTTGCCTCATTCTAACATGAGTTTCACCTTGGGCTTTGCTGGCTCTAGAAATGCCTCTGAAGCTCTCCAGGGATTCTTCCAGCTTTGGTGTCATGGGGAAGACAGTCTCTGTGGTTTTATTTTCATAAAAATACCATGTTTTTGTTATTACTTTCATCCATCCACCCACCCTCCATTCATCCCTCCCTCCACCCATCTATTCATTCACCCATCCATCCATCCATCCATCCACCCTCCATTCATGCCTCCATCCTTCCATCCATCCCATCCATTCATCAATCCACCAACTCCCCATTCATCCACCCATCCCTCCCTCCCTCCCTCCATCCTTTCATCCATCTACCAACTCCCATTCATCCATCCACACCCTCCATCCATCCATTCATCTACTTTCCATCCATCCATCCATCATCCATCTATTCATCCTTCTACCCACCTACTCACTCTTCCACTTTGCAAGTGTGCAATAAATATTTCTTTATCACCTAATCTGTCCCAGGAACATAGGTAGGAAGAATTGAGGCTACAAAGATGAATAAGACCTGGTTCCTGTGACCTGGGGGCTTACGATCTAGAAAGAACAGGCATGCACCTAGCGAAGCAAATGCTGAAATGGAGTCACAACGTACAGGAATTGTGAGGGTACTGAGACGGGCATGGCCAGACCAACTTGGAGTGGGGGCGGAAATCAGAAAATTCTTCATGGAGGCAGTGGTCACCTGTAAGCTGAGTCTAGAAAGACTGTTGCTCATTAGAGAGATCTGGTGTGGGAAAGGTGTTCTGGGTCCAGGGACCTGCCCGGGCCAAGGCCCGGAGGTAAAGAAAGTCCTGGCCTGGAGGGGAAGCCTCTGGCAGAGCAACAGGAGTGCATGTGGGCGAATGTGAGCTGGTGTGCCTTGCTCAGGGCCCTGGAACAGCCGCAGGTGACTAAAACATTCTCCATCCTTGTTACTGTGACTCCCATGCCTGCAGTGACTCTGCATCACGGGGAGGTACCAGTCTCTGCAGGATTCACGCCAAGCCTCCACTCCCCAGTGATAAGAGCTGCCTCGGCAGAAGAGCTTTAGTGTGTCTGTGCATACCGACACACCATTATCATCGCATCTTCATCCGGACACAATTTCTTGGGCGAGTGCTGTCAGTACGGCAGCGTGTTCTCAGCAAATTGCCTCGGTGTGTGATTTGTCAGTTGAAACAGGGAGAGAGGAAGTGTCGTAGGGATGCAGGCAGGGAGGTGGCCTCACCCAGAGGAGGGAGCTTGAAGGCACACAGCCTGGCTTGCCCCTCACTCCGGGCCTGCCCTGGGCCGTGCACCACCCCACTCAGAGACTTGGGTTTTCTTTACTCCCTCCAACCCTGGGCAGGCTATTGGCATAAGTATCCTTGTCTTTTCCTGTCCTGGGCTCCTGGCAGTTTCTCCCCTGGACTTCAGTGCTGCTGGGGTCCTGGTGACATGGTTCTAGGGGGTCCTGACTCACCCAGCCCCTTTCTCAGACTCACACTTTCGGCTTCATAGGCTGGAAAGTGGCCCTTTGAGCTCCACACAGCATCTCTGCCCTGCCCTTTCTTTCCTTCCTCTTCATCCTCCTCTGTTTTTCTTTTTTTAAGCCCAGGGAGCATTTTCATCTTTCTAAGAAGATCCCTCAGTCCAATGTCTACCTCTGAGTATCATTAACTGAAAAGGCCAGATGAAGGACTGATCACTCGCTCTGTTAGATTAGACCATCTCAGAAATGCCATGTACAGTTGTGCAGGGCGTGCACTGCACAACAGCAGGAGATTCGCGTGAATTAAGGTGTGCGTGTCACCACCAGAGAGTGCTCTGGGACCCGGAGCAGCCTGTCTCCCTCTACTACAGCCCTGCCTGGGTTTCCCTCCTTGGCCGGCCATCAATCACCATCATCACATTGTTTCCCCTTGAATTACAGCAGCTTTACATATCATGAAAACATTTCCTGTTTTGGGTGGGAAGGGGGTTTGGGGCTGGTGTCTCAAATGTGTTTGTAGGGCCACAGAACTGGCCTCCATGCACAATCTCTATTGGAATGCGGGCCTTTTACAACCTGACTCTTTTCAGTGGGTTTATTTGAAAGAGAAGTTGGGTCCAGGCTGAAACGTTCACTTAGGTTTTCTCCAAGTGGAGAGTATCTCAGTGCATTTGCTATAGTTTCGGCTTTTAGCTCCATTCAGAATCCACTTTCCACACATCTGGATGGGCACAGAGGCGGAGTGGGGGTGGTGTCTGAGGATGAATAAAAAAAATCACAATAGCAGACCAAGAAAATCTCGAAGCAAAATGGAATAGTAAATTGTTCTGTGTGGTCGAGGCCAAGGCTGTGGGTCTATTATCTCGGGGTGGCTTCCACCCAGGCTGAGAGTGTGTGTGAGTGGGTGCTGGGGGTGGGGTGGGCTGGACACAGGGCGCCCCTCCCAGCTCTGCCCTCCGCTGCCTCCTGTCCTCACTGGGGCCACGTGCCCATCGCCCTCTCCCCACCCCCACTTCAGCCCTCCACCGGCCCTCGAGCAGATTCTGAACCAGCTAGGAGGACTTTCAGCTGACCCAGCAGCATGCTACAAATCCTAGCCCTGAATATGGACAGACAGGATGCTTGTTGAGCCCCGGCACTGACCGAGTGTGCGGCTCCAGTTAGGTGGAGGTGGGGGCCCCACACTCCACCCGAGCCCCTGAAAGTCCAGCAAGGGGGTCAGAATGAGCAGTTGCCGCCTTCATCCTCTGGGATGGCACTGCTGCCATCCTAGATGCCCGCGTTCGGGAGCGTGGGGGAATTTCCTCCCTGGGCTGTGACCCTGTATGATGAAGGCTCTGTGGCAGGCAGGCAGGGAGGCTCTGTGTGCCCACACAGAGGCCATAAAATTCTTTTATTATCCTCTTCCTGGAACTTCCCACTGTGGGGATGGTGGACATCTACAGGCATAAAATGTGTGAATGAAGGACTTCCCCGGTGACCAGTGGTTAGGACTCCTTGCTTTCACTGCCTTGGGCTCTGGGTTTGATTACCTTCTCAGGGACTAAGTCATGAAGCATGAGTGAAAAAAAAAAAAGTGTGGATCCTGGAAAATGAGGTCTGACATCGAAAGCTTATGCTCTCAAGCCACTTAACTCTCAGCCTAGGGCTGAGTTCTCAGGTCTGATCTTTCCAGCTCAGCTCTGCACCAACTTGTTGCTGTTGTTTAGCTGTTAAGTGGTATCCAACTCTTCTGTGACCTCGTGGACTGTAGTCCACCAGGCTCCTCTGTCCATGGGCTTTTCCAGGCAAGAATACTGGAGTGGGTTGCCATTTCCTTCTCCAGGGGATCTTCCCCACCCAGGGATTGAACCCACGTCTCCTGCATTGCAGGCCGATTCTTTACGACTGTGCCACCTAGGAAGAACCAACTGGAGTCACATTTAATTGAATCTTAAAGATTGCCGGGAGAAATATCAATAACCTGAGATATGCAGATGACACCACCCTTATGGCAGAAAGTGAAGAGAAACTAAAAAGCCTCTTGATGAAAGTGAAAGAGGAGAGTGAAAAAGTTGGCTTAGAACTTAACAATCAGAAAACTAAGATCATGGCATCTGGTCCCATCACCTCATGGGAAATAGATAGGGAAACAGTGGAAACAGTGGCTGACTATTTTTTGGGGCTCCAAAATCACTGCGGATGGTGACTGCAGCCATGAAATTAAAAGATGTTTACTCCTTGGAAGGAAAGTTATGACCAACCTAGATAGCATATTAAAAAGTAGAGACATTACTTTGCCAACAAAGGTCCATCTGGTCAAGGCTATGGTTTTTCCAGTGGTCATGTATGGATGTGAGAGTTGGACTGTGCAGAAAGCTGAGCGCTGAAAAATTGATGCTTTTGAACTATGGTGTTGGAGAAGACTCTTGAGAGTCCCTTGGACTGGAAGGAGATCCAACCAGTCCATCCTAAAGGAGATCAGTCCTGGGTGTTCATTGGAAGGACTGATGCTGAAGCTGAAACTCCAATACTTTGGCCACCTTATGCGAAGAGTTGACTCATTGGAAAAGACCCTGATGCTGGGAGGGGTTGGGGGCAGGAAGAGAAGGGGACGACAGAGGATGAAATGGCTGATGGCATCACTGACTCGATGGGCATGAGTTTGATTAAACTCTGGGAGTTGGTGATGGATAGGGAGGCCTGGCGTGCTGCGATTCATGGGGTCGCAAAGAGTCGGATACGACTGAGTGACTGAACTGAACTGAATTGAAGCACTCTTTCAAAGAGAGCTACCTGCTTTGCATCTAGGCTGTTTATAACGCCACACTGTGTTCCATCATTCCCCAAATAATTAATATTCATGGGGGGGCTCGTTACAATTATAAAATCTCATCTATCGCTACCTGTCAGTCCTTCAAACTGTGACTTCCTGGCCATCGTCTCTAGAAATGCCACCATTGCCAGCATGCTGGGCCACATTTTTTACACAGTCAGAGTACTTTACAAGCTTAAAAAAACCTTTCTTTTCCACTAAATGATTTCAATTTTGTATGGCTGGGCTGGTGATCCCACTGATAGTTACAGTCTATGGGGTACGTCCAGGAAATGCTTTGAAAGGGAACTGGGGACACATTGCCCTTTCATAGACATCATCTTAAATGCTTAGACCATTAGGAAGGACTACAGTGGAAAGATCAATACACCACCAGCCTCGGGAGTTCAAAGTCATTTGTATCTGTTATGGGCTGGCTCCTGAGAAGGACATTCACCCTCACCTTTCCATTGAGGGAATGTCAATGTTAATATCCACACCGGACACCACATGGGCTCGTGAAAAAGATAGCTTGGGGATAAGATATGGAGTGTTTCCTGCCATATCAGTAAACAAGGATGTCACGGTCATCAGCAATTCCAGCCCTCCAACGTGAACTGGTGAGCCCTAAGGACACTCAGGAAGGGGAAGAATACCTGCGATCTAATAGCCATCAGATTGCAGTCACTCCTTAGGGTGAGCCCAAGGGAGCTCGGGATGGGAAAAACATAGGATACTGGCTCCAGATGGCTGAGATGCATATGAGAGGAATGATTTCATTTAAGCCCAGACTCTTGCATCTTCCCGTACACAGAAGAGCACTCAGTTCCATAACTTGAGATACCTGGCTTCCTTTAATTAACAACAATCTTTAGACAGACTACCTGCCCTTTGCGGCAAAACTTCTGTATCACCTGGCTCCTGCCCTCGCCTCCTCAGGACAGTTCTCTCAGGGTCACTTGAGATGCTGTCTCCTGGGCTTGAAGTCCTAAAAAATTCCCACCGAATAAAACACAACTCTCTACTTTCAGATTGTGAATATATTTTAAGTCGACAGGGGTTGCAGAGGCACGAAGTGTCAGAGGATATACAACGTGATATTGAGAAAAGAGAGTGGACTTTGGAATGGGGCTCTGGATTCCAATTCTCAGCTGTTTCTCCACCTCCAGAAGGGGGCACTGGTACCTTCCCGTGCGTCTCCATGGAGACGGAAGAGATGGTCTAGGAGAGAGATGGCGCTGCAGCAGGGCAAGGATGTAGTCAGTTCTTGGGCGCAGGACGTGTGGTTAAGAGACTGGGCTCTGGACTCAGGCAGACCTGGCCCTGGGCTCAAGCTCTGTCGCTTCATGGCTCAGTTTCCCCAACTGTAAATTGAGAGTAACAATGCCTATCTCATTGTTGTAAGAATGTCTCTATGTCATTAATTGTAAGACACATATTTCCCCACATCCTAACCCCTCTGTAAGACCTTACCATCCCATCCGTGCTAGTGTTTTTCTTTCTTAGTGGTACATAACATAATATTGGCCCCTATAGCTGTCTTAGATTTGATGAAGTATTCTAAATGGGCACATGCCTGGTACCTACCACACAGTGGGTGCTCAATAAATGGCAGCTGCTGCTATGACTTCCTATGTGACCCTGGGCAAGTTTTAAAATATCTTTGCGCCTCCGTTTCCTCATCGGCACAATGGGAATAATTATCTACTGCTCAGGGCTTGAGGGTGTATGAAACGAGGGAGCATGGAGACCGAGGAACCCTGGCATATAGAAGGATGTATCCTAGATGTATCCTCCTGTGGAACTGTACCCAGGGGACACCTCCCCTTGTTGGAGTTTCAGCACAGGTGGAGTGGAGAAGGGCCGGGTGCCTGAGCTCTGGAGCCCTGCAGGACAACATCCCCTGCTCACTGCTGCGCCCGGTGGTACCAAGGCTCAGGGCAGGCCTGCTTGAAACAGATGGGAAGGCGAGGGAAGACAGTGGGAGCAGGCATCTCTGCTGGGCATAAAGACCTTGACCTCAAACCTGAAGCCCCACTGGGGATAGCAACTAAGATGTCAATAACCCATACTAAGACCTCAGTGGAAGTCCTCCTTCTACTGAATGTGGCTACCGGAAAAACTCCCCAGATCACAGATCGCATCGAGCCACTCCTGAATCCCCACTGGCCTTCCGGCAGAATGCACCTCTGTGCTGGAGACAGGCGGTAAGAGAGGGCAGCTTTTGGTTGGCAACAGGGGTTGGCAGCATCCTTCTCCTGTGTTCCTTGAGGACCATGGTCTGGACTGGGGTCGATCAGAGCTGGTGTCGAATCCTGACTCCAGATGACCATGGATGCATGACCCCCTTCTACAGGTCTCAGTGTCCTTATCTGTAAAACTCATGTGTGTGTGCACGTGTGTCTGCTCTATTGGGTCCGACTCTTTGCGACCCGTGGACTGTAGCCTGCTAGGCTCCTCTGTCCATGGGATTCTCCAGACAAGAATACTGGAGCGGATTGCCATTTCCTCCTCCAGGGAATCTTCCCGACCCAGGGATCAAACTTGCATCTCCTGTGGCTCTTGTATTGGCAGGTGAATTCTTTACCACTGAGCTCCCTGGGAAACCTCCTGTGTGTGTGAAAGTGAAAGTGGGAGTTGCTCAGTCGTGTCCAACTCTTTGCAACTCCCTGGACTGTAGCCCACCATTCTCCTCTGTCCATGGGAATCTCCAGGCCAGAATGCTGGAGTGGGTTGCCCTTCTCTTCTCCAGGGGATCTTCCCCACCCAGGGAGTGCTCATAAATAAAGTCACAGAGTTGGTACCCAAAAATGTCACGCTGCCCACCCGACTTCCCTCCTCCCCAACTCAGAGGCTTTGGAAATCGCGCCTGGAGAAACCATAAGCAATATTGACTTCACTACCAAATGCTTTGATGTCTCCCCTGCTGCTTTGACAAAGTGGTCTTTGAAGTGAACCTTTCCTTGCAAGTCTGGAACATCACAGACGAACAGATGCAAACTGTCAGACCACGAGGAAGCCCTGGGTTGCTCACCTTTCAGAGAGGAACAAACAATTTCCCATTCAAGCTCTTTCCCGTTCAAGCTGCTTGACGTTGTTCCAGGCCTCAGCCCTCCTGGGTGGTGGTGGGCATGCTGGGGTATGGCATCATGGTAGAGAGTGGGAGGGTGGGGGCAGGGAGGAAGCGGGACAGACACCTTGGGCCCTGGCACTTTGCATAGATGAAGTAAGAGGTGGGTGCCATTGTTACTCCTCTTATACAGATGAGGAATCTCAGACAGAGTTGTGTGGAGGTTTGCCCAAGATCTCACTGCTGGGAAGTGACTGAGTCAGGATTCAGACTTGAACAGTCTGATGCTGAAGCCCAGCGCCTCTGTCGTGTGGTCCCCTCTCCAAGGAAGCCCTCCCTGTCTAATGCCAGGTGATGGCCACTGCCCTTTGAGAGAGGCCACCCATTCGGAGACCTGGGGAGGCTCCACAGAAGGCATCACTTTCTCTCAATGTGAGACAGCCATATTATTACCGTTGTGCCCATGAGGAGACCGAGGCTCACAGAAGCAAAATGATTTGCCTGTGATCATCCAGCAATTCAGAGAAAGGGTTTGGACAAGAACCCAAGTCTTTTGACTCCCAGTCCTGCTCCATGCTGACTGAGCCAGCTGCCTCCCCCTCCCTCACCCCATCTAGACCTCTTTCTGGGTTACTGCCCAGCCACCTGTGAGGGCAGGGTGATCTCATATACCTAGGCAACCACTGCACTGTCCACAGCCCCGTGGTTTCAACTTCTGTCTTTCCCTGGGAGCTTATTTATTCGGTCTTAGCAGCAGCATGGGGAATCCAGTTCCCTGACCAGGGATTGAGCCTGGGGCCCCTGCCTCGGGAGCGTGGAGTCTTAGCCACTGGACCCACCAGGTAAGTCCTTTTCTAGGAACTTTGCAAAAACATGAATAAATGGACTCAGCTCTGGGGTCCTCCAGAGAAGCCTGCAGGCAGGCACCTTACTTGGGGGTTGTGTTGGGAGCAGAAAGAATTGTGTTTGAAGTCAGATATCCTAAGCTTGAAACCCAGCTTCACCTGAGTGCTAGCTTGGCGACCTTGGGCAAACCATTGACTTTCTTTGAGTATCAGTTACCTCTTGT
Source organism: Odocoileus virginianus (assembly GCF_023699985.2). Classification (NCBI taxonomy): domain Eukaryota; kingdom Metazoa; phylum Chordata; class Mammalia; order Artiodactyla; family Cervidae; genus Odocoileus; species Odocoileus virginianus. The sequence continues at coordinate 16,094,870 of NC_069690.1, read as the reverse complement.
CTCTGTCCTGGAGAGTTTTTATGAGCTAATATATGAACCGGATCCAGCACATTGTTTATAGGACACAGAGCAGGTGCTCAACATAGCTGAGATCTTGGCCTTTGTCACTGGCAAAAGAGTCCAGAAAATTTTGTTTGCCTTAAGAGCACCCTGTCTATAAAATTCACCCAGCCTTCAGCCAGGGCAGGGGTTATTTTAGTGATTCAAGGATCTTTAATTTTCACAAAGGGCTTAGCCAGGGTCCTTTAAGTGGCAGCCACATGTGCATGCTGCCGTGCTTGTTTATGATTCATTAGCCTCTTGACAGTGACTTTAGTGGTGAGAGAGAAAGCGCTCAGCCTGTGTTATGGACAGCCAGCCCTGGGAACCATTACCTGCTAGAAATCAAACAGAATTGGTGGGGAAAAAAAAAAGATCTGAAGGAGTAACCCAAGGAAAAGATCTCGTTTATAAATATCCATCTCACCCTTTTTCCCAGGAACCCATCCTTCAGTTGTTTAAAAGCAAGATAGAAACACAGAATCAGGCACCCCTTCCAAATGTTTCTCCCTAAACTTTAAAAGCCCAGTGACAGGTGATTGGAACAAGCCTTCACAATGTAAGAGGCCACGGCTGTAATTGTTCATTCTTCCAGCTGTAATTTATCTTGCTATCCCTTTGGGTAGCTAAACAGCTCTGATCATGGGCTGCCCAATCGGCTTATAAGTCTTCTTGATGAATCACTCTCCCTCTCCCCGTCCTTTCTCTGGGCTGCGGTAATTCTTGACAACTGCCTTAGAACCTCTGTCTCCTGTGGGTGCAGAAGGGAAGAGCCATCTATTAGGAGGAACACGTGGAGAACAGAAAGCTTTGGGCATTGGGAAGCTGGCAGGTGGAGAGCTGAGCCCTCGTCTCAAGACAGAGAGGCCCGGGCACAGAACGCAGTGGGTGTTCAGTGACCTCTGGGGTTTGAGGCACCCCTGTCTGTTTGGGGTCTTTGGATCAGGAATGGCTGGGCAAGCCTTATCCACTGAGCTCCAGTGTGTGTCTGGAGCATCTTAAGAAAGTGCCATGTGCTAGAATTGTGGAGCCACTGCAAGGGTCAACTGGAGCTCGTGTGTTTCAGTATTGGAATGCTCATCTTCCCCTGGGCTGCTGGGCTTTTTCATCCCCCTGTGCCTCTGAGTGGCATTAGTGGTAAAGAACCTGCCTGCCAATGATGGAGACATAAGAGACACCGGTTCAATCCCTGGGTGGGAAAGATCCCCTGGGGGAGGGCATGGCAACCCACTCCAGTATTCTTGCCTGGAGAATCCCATGGACAGAGGAGCCTGGCGGGCTACAGTCTATGGGGTCGCAAAGAGTCTCGCAGGACTGAAGTGACTTAGCACGAATGCATGTGTCTCTGGGCGGCGTGTAGGACTCTTTCTCCTAGGCTGAGGCGATTAAGAGTAGATGTGCTCTCTCTTTCCACAGCTGATGTCAGAAAGAGGGATGAGTCTGGAAGCCTAGAGGAGGAGCACGGAGCCACAGATGGGAGAAAGGTGGATCCTTGAATGACTGCGTGGAGCCGGGCTCCACGACCAATTGCACTGGACTACGACACGAAGGAGAAATATACTTTGACTGTTTCTAACCGTTCACACTGAAGGGTTTATTGTTAGAGCAGTTAACCTCTCTTATCTACTTTGGCTTCCCAGGTGGCCCAGTGGGAAAGAATAGGCCTGCCAATGCAGGAGACACAAGAGATGTGGGTTTGATCCCTGGGTTGGGAAAATCACCTGGAGTAGGAAATGGTGACCTGCTCCGGTATTCTTGCCTAGAGAATCCCATGGACAGAGGAGCCTGGTGGGCTACAGTCCATGGGGTCGCAAAGAGTTGGGCACGACTGAGCTACCTAGCATACACATCTACTGTGGCAATGCTTTATGTCACAGAACTCAGTTACTCAAACTGAAGCTCCACTATGAGTGAGACCTGCGGCTTCTACTCATCAGACTGTATATGGTAACTCACCTCTACTAGCCGTCATGTGGACACTCAGATCACAACCCAGAGAACATTGGATACCTGAATTCTTAAATTTTGGACCTGATAAACTGACCCCTCCTCCTTTTCCCTCTGGGCTTCACAGGTGGCAGTCGTGGTAAAGAGCCTGCCTGCCAATTCAGGAGATGTAAGAGACACGGGTTTGATCCCTAGATGGGGAAGATCCCCTGGAGGAGGGCATGAAAACCCACTCCAGCATTCTTGCCTGGAGAATCCCACGGACAGAGGAGCCTGGAGGGCTATAGTTCACATAGGTTTGCAGAGTTGGACATGACCGAACGGACTTAGCATGCATGCACATTTTCCCTTTACTCCCCCTGGATGGGTGAGCAAGTCTAATTCCATCTCCCCATGACCATGCAGGTGCTCCCTCCACTCTTCAGTCGAGACTGTCCTCAGCTCCCTCCTGGACCATTGCAACAGTCTCTCAACTGGACACCCTGCCTCTCAGGCAACCCCTCCAATCTGACTCCCACTTGATCTTCCTAAAATGCAGACTCAGTCACATCACCACCTTCCCCAGTAAAAGCCAAGCTCCTTTTTTCTGCAGAAGACCCTCTGTGATCTGCCTTCACTGTCTCTCCTCTCATCCTCCCCCAAACCGCTGGGCTCCCATAGCCTCTCCACTTTTGCCCTTGTTTCCCTGCTCCGATGTTTCTTCCTGCTCCTCAGCCTTCAGCTACCTGGACTTCAAGGCTCAGTTTGTGTCCCCCAGCCAAGAAGCCTCCTCCATCCATTCTTTCTTGCCTTTAGACCCTGGTGTCCAGATCTGTGGGCTTCCCAGTCGGCGCTAGTGGTAAAGAACCCACCTGCCAGAGCTGAAGACACAGAGATGCGGGTGGGGAAGGGCCCCCTGGAGGAGGGCATGGCAGCCCACTCCAGTATTCTTGCCTGGAGAAGCCCATGGACAGAGGAGCCTGGCGGGCTATAGTTCATCGGGTCACAAAGAATCGGACACGACTGAAGTGACTTAGCATGCACACAAGCATGCACGTCCAGACTTGTGTTTTATGCCGGCACTTCTGCAACACTTTCTTGTAATCATGAGCTGACCTGCGTACTCCCTAATAGCCCTCAAGCTTTTGAGGAGGTGGGTGGAGGGCCGATTTCTCTTCCCCTGGGTGGGCACAAAGCTGGAGCCCAACAGAATCAACAACTCTCCCTCCAAGGCAGCCAAACCAGTTACCAAAGCAAGCTTCCCTCCCTGGGCCTCAGTTTCTCTGTCAGTAAAATTGGGAGGTTGCTTGGCAAGGACTCGTCTTTAATGGTTTCTCTGGGTTTTCCCAGCTCAGCATTCCGGGATTCTACGATCCTCCTGCGAACACAGCACAGTCACGTGAGGGAAATCAGTGCTCGGAGTTTTTCCTGAGCTGCGTCTGTGTGAGTCAGTTCTGCAGGAGACCGTCCTCGGGGGTGCCTGTGGCTTTCGGCTTTGCCTGACACCAGAGAGAATTCATCATTACAGAAAAGCTTATGGTGCAGCTTTAGCAAATGCGGCCTCTCAGGCATTCCGGAGCATCATTTATCAAGTAAACACAGCTTTGTTATTTAGACTTCAGCCACTTAGCTCATAAACTATCCCTCGGAAATAAAAAACTGGGGTAAGATGTCCCCTTGTATTGATCCCGATGAGGAATGGGCTTGATCAATGATGCCTTGGCCCAGGAATAAGGCCATTTGCAGGCTCGCAGCTTGTTCACAGATGCTCTGACTTCAGGGAGAGCATGGGGTAGGAGGAAGGGCCTCTCAGCACACCTCCTGCTTGAGCCATGAACAGGCTCAGGGAGCTCCGCCATCATGGGTCATATGCTTTGGGGCAAGCTCCTTCTCTTCCAGCCGGGGTCAGGGCTCTCCCGGCTGCATTTTCCAGGGAAGTACCCTCCCAGCGCGGGGTCAGGATGGTCCATCCCTCTCCCGAGACTCCAGGAAGACAGGGTAGCCAGCTGCCTCCAGTGGAGTTACATTCATAGATTATGTTGTTGTTGTTTAGGTTCTAAGTTGCGTCCTACTCTTCTGCGACCCCCTGGGCTATAGCCCATCACGTTCCTCTGTTCATGGGATCTTCCCAGACAAGAGTACTGGAGTGGGTTGCCATTTCCTTCTCCAGGGGATCTTCCCGACCTAGGGAGCCAACATGTGTCTCCTGCATTCTCTACCACTGAGCCACCAGGGAAGCCCATATCCGTAGGTTTAACAAGCTGAAAACAGAATTTAGTAGGTACTTAGGAAGCTGGCAGCCCCTGAAGTCTGATTTTGCCCCTGAAGCCTGCACACGGAGGGATTCCTTGTGCATCTCCCCACTCAGTTCCGGCCACCCTACTTACTTGGATTCCAGCACAGCACCTCCAGTATTAATCACTTCAGTTGTCACATGTTTCTCTCCTGCCCCAGGACTATTCATTCCCCGAGAGTCACTTCTGGTTTCCCAAGGTCCTCTAGGGTCAGCCAGTCTTCTGAGGACTTCCTGTGCCCCTGTCTGCTTGGAATCCCTATATTATGGCTGAGTTTGCCAATTTGCATCTGAAGTCATGCCTCCTTCAGGAAGATCTCCTGGCTCATTCTTTCACTCTCCCTTTCCTTGACGCCCATAGCACTTCCCATCTGATCATTGGGTGCTCAGTGCATGCAATCCTCTGCCACCATTTATCTTTCTATGATGTGGCCTCTTTCTATCTGTCCCAAAGACCTCAGGGTCTTTGGGAACTCAGCCTGCCTGGTGGTTCTTTTGACCCAAATGTACTTAGTTCAGGACCCCGTGAAGGCTCTCATTAAGTATCTGTTGCATGATAACATAACAGAAATCCTCAGGTTAAAGACCAAATCCTTAACCTTCAGGCCCTGCTTGATCCAGCTCCACCTGCCACCTCTTTCCTGATCCAGGCTTTATGTTCTACAATATGAATTACTCACAAGTTGGTCCTTGCCTCTGTGCCTTTTCTTAGTCTGTTCATGATGATTGGGACACTTTTCTTTCCACTTTTCATCCGGATAATGCTTACTGATCCCTGAATACCAGTTTAGACAGCGACTCTTCCAGGCAGCCTTCCCTGACCCTCTAAATTTGAGTGAGACCCCTCAAGCACTCTCTGTTTCTCCTCTCCTAGCACCTACCACAAGGCGTTAACAAACTGGCTCTTGGGTTGGTTGGTCTCCTGCGCCAGACTGTGGGCTCCCCACGAATGGGGCTGGGTGTCAAGCGTCTGTGGGTTCCCTAGGTGTGCAGATGCTTGATAAATATTTGTCAAATTAATGGATGGTGGATGGATGGATGAAGAGGAGGCACTGGGGGCGGGGGGAGCAGCCCCTGCAGGGCTGGATATAAGGACACAGGAAGAGGGAGTGGATTGAATTGGGAGACTGGGATTGACTTATACACACTATTGATACTATGTATAAGAGAGGTAACTAACAAGAACCTACATAAGGAACTCTACTCAATGCTCTGTGCTGACCTAAATGGGAAGGAAATCCAAAAGAGAGGGGATGTATATATATATATATATTTGTATCAGAGGACCAAATATATATATATATATATACACACACCCATATTATATATATATATTTGGTCCTCTGATACAAACAGTCAACTTATTGGAAAAAATCCCTGATGCTGGGAAAGATTGAGGGTAGAAGGAGAAGAGGGTGTCAGAGGATAGATTGGATGGCATCACTGATGCAAGGGACACGAACTTGGGCAAACTTCAGGAGATGGTGAGGGACAGGAAGGCCTGGCGTGCTGCAGTTCATGAGGTCACCAAGAGTCGGACATGACCGGGCAACCAGCAACAACAACATATGTATATGTGTCTGATAGCTTGTGCTGTATAGTGGAAATGAACTCAACGCTGTAAAGCAACTATATTCCAATAAAAATTAATTTAAAAAAGAAGGACGCTGGAAAGTGGGAAATATAGATGTAAAGTTTAGGACTGGGGCAGGGATGAGCAGCCAGGACTAGACTGGGTATCAGAAATCTAATGATGGGGGGCTTCTCTGGTGGTCTGGTGGTTAAGAATTCACCTACCCATGCAAGGGACGTGGGTTTGATCCCTGTTCGGGGAAGATTCCACGTGCCTCGGGGCAACCAAGCCTGTGTGCTGCAGCTACTGAAGTCTGTGCTCTAGAGCTCTGCCACAAGGGAAGCCACCACAAAGGAAGCCCACCCACTGTGACTAGAGAGTGGCCCCTTCTCACTGCAACTAGACAAGGACTGTGGGCAGCAATGAAGATCCAGCACAGCCAAAAACAAATAAACAAAACTAAAAATAAGAAATCTAGTGGGATTATGGGTTCTCCAGGGAGGGGCAGGAGGGTTCCAAAAGTGAGGCCCAGGAAGGAGAGGGGGGATGCTGGAAGTGCTGCCGCTGGTACCCAACCCCAGTTCTGCCGTCTAAGGGGGTGTGGTTACAGCTGCCCTGACCTTGCTGCCCCACTTCTGGCTCTTAAAGAAACAGTATGTGCCTCTGTCCTTCCTATTTCAGGCTTCAAATCAAACCACTCTTCACGGTGTAAGCAAGTGCGAAATGAAATGGAGCTCCACGGAGGTTCTTATTTATGGTAAGACTCTGGGTGAGTGTTCCCAGCAAACAGATTTAGGTGTCTGTGTGTTTTCGGTGGAGGAGGAGTGTGAACTATTATCGTGCTCTTCAAACTTTAATACTCCCGGAACCACCAGTTCAGTCGCTCAGTTGTGTCTGACTCTTTGCGACCCCATGGACTGCAGCATGCCAGGCTTTGGCTTCCCTGTCCATCACCAACTCCTGGAGCTTGCTCAAACTCATGTCCATCAAGTTGGTGAGGCCGTCCAACCATCTCATCCTCTGTCGTCCCCTTCTCCTCCTGCCCTCAATCTTTCCCAGCACCAGGGTCTTTTTCAATGAGTCAGTTCTTCGCATCAGATGGCCAAAGTAGTGGAGCTTCAGTTTTAGCATCAGTCCTTCCAGTGAATATTCAGGATTGATTTCCTTCAGGATTGACTGGTTTAATCTCCTTGCAGTCCAACGGACTCTCAAGAGCCTTTCCCAACACCTCAGTTCAAAAGCATCAATTCTTCGGTGCTCAGCTTCCTTTATGGTTCAACTCTCACATTTGTACGTGATGTGAGAAAAAACATAGCTTTGACTAGACGGGCCTTTGTTGGCAAAGTCATGTCTCTGCTTTTTAATATGCTGTCTAGGTTGGTCATAGCTTTTCTTCCAAGCAGCAAGCATCTTTTAATTTCATGGCTGTAGTCACCATCTGCAGTGATTTTGGAGCCCAAGAAAATAAAGTCTGTCACCAGAGAACCTTGTTAAAATGCAGTTTCTGATATAGCAGGTTTCGGGCAGGCCCCAAGACACTGGCTTTCTGACCAGCTGCTGTTTCTGATGTGTTGATGCTGCCGATGCCGCTGGTTTGTGGATGACACTGAATAGCAAAGAATAGTAGAAGTTGCTGCCTCCCCATAGGGCTTGATGCATATACTTATCTTTAAAAAAAATTTCTTTATTTGTTTTTGGCTATACTGGGGCTTTGTTGCTGTGCTAGGGCTTTCTCTAGTTGTAGCGAGTAGGGGCTACTCTTGGCTGAGGTGTGCGGGCTTCTCATTGCAGGGCTTCTCTTGGTGCAGAGCACCGACTCTAGAGTGTGGGCTCAGTAGTGTTGCCCACACATGGGCTTAGCTGCTCTGAGGCATGTGGGATCTTTCTGGAGCAGGGATTTCAAACTGGGGTCCCCTGCATCAGTTCTCTGGATTATCTCTGGATTCTTCATTCAAGGCTCTAACTCGCCTATATCACTCAATCTTTACTGTGGGTGGCAGACCCCACTGGCATACAACTATGTGTGTGTACATGTGTGTGTGTGTGTGTGTGTGCATGTGTGTGTGTGTGTGTGTGTGCATGTGTGTGTGTGTGTGTGTGTGTGTGTGTGAGATTCACTCTGTGTTGGAAAATCCACGTGGAAATTAACAGTAGAGCTTGGAAGGGGGTTGAAGTAACGACTTCAAGTTAAAAATAGACATGCTTGATGCTATTTGCCCAGTCATCACCCCTGACAGTTCAGGCAGGGTGTCTAACCCCTTCCCAGCGCCCCAGATGTGGCTCAGCCTCTTTTGAGGACTGGATACATCATCAGTTCACAGGACTTTTTTCCCAGCCCCTGAGCCATGGTAGGGACCACCTGTGGACTTTTTCAGGTTCTCTATGTCCTTTTATTGGAAGAGACCTGATGCTGGGAAAGATTGACAGCAGGAGGAGAAGGGGACGACAGAGGATGAGATAGTTGGATGGCATCACCAACTCAATGGACATGGGTTTGGGTGGACTCTGGGAGTTGGTGATGGACAGGGAGGCCTGCCATGCTGAGGTTCATGGTGTTGCAAAGAGTCGGACACGACTGAGTGACTGAACTGGACTGAACTGAACTGATGTCCTTTTATCAGAGGGCCTGCTATCTTCACTGTCTTGTGTAGGAATTTCAAGTCTGGGTGGCCTAGGTTGCTCTATGAATGTTCACCGGCCAATAAATGACTCAAGAGGGATTGATGGAATTCCCATCAGGGATTGCCCTCAGGAAGAAATTAATGGGCAGAACTGGCTATTAAATTATCTGGGAATGAAACATGCTGTTGGGCTGGCGCCTTCAAGTACATGAGCGGCTGACATTGCGAGAGGTGGAGTGTGTTTTCAGTTCTTCCCCATCCGTCCGGGATTTCCTTCTGAAGCCAGGGAGTGGGCTTCGTTGGTGGCTCAGTGGTAGTCTGCCTGCCACTGTAGGAGGACGGGTTCGATCCCTGGTCCGGGGGGATCCCATGTGCTGCGGAGGAGCTGTGTCTGTGTGCCTGAGTGCCGGGCCTGGGCCCTGCAGCCCGCACTCTGCAACAGGAGAGGCCACTGCAGTGAGGCATCGGTGCAACTAGAGAGCAACCCCTGCTTCCGCAGCTGGAGAAAATCCCGTGCAACAACGAAGACTCCGCACGGCCAAAAATAAATGAATAAACAAAATTATATCTTTACACGTAAAAGAAGCCAGGGCGCTTCTCCCGAAGCTGCTGAACACTTGCTGAGCGGCCCAGGTGACCCTGTCGTTGGGTCTCCTCTCTGGATTTTGAACTCGCCTGGTCACCAGCCTCCCCCGTGTCAACAGGCCTGTTATGATTGCACACCCCTCTGTGTTTGTGTGTGTGAGTGTGTAAGCAGGTGGGGCATGGACGCAGTACCAGCAGGGGCTAACCTAGGGCCACCAGCTGCATGAGTCAGGGCTCTGGACATTGAGTGGCAAGTGGTCCTACCTACCATTCAGGAGTTTTATAATTTGGAGTGCCTCTGTATAACCGGGAGGCATGTTACAAAGGCCGATTCCTGGGTCCCACCTTCAGAGAGACTGATGGAACAGGTGTGGGGCTGGGCCTAGGAATAGGCATTTAACCCACTTCTTCCCTGCTTCCCATGCACACTGAGATTGAAGAACAGCTAGATTAGGAAAACGTCATGCCCAGTAACAAGGAGATGGGTCCCACCACCTCTCTGGACCCCGATATCTCAACTGTAAATCAAGGGGAAGGATTACGTGAGCTTTCGTGCCTTTCCAGCCCCATGCATCTGTGGTTTCCCTCCCCGCCCAGGGAGATGGGCGTGAACATGGTAGCTAGATGCCAAGGTGGCGGAGGCATGAAGGTTTAAATGCTGCTCATGGCCCTTGGCGGGTCTGGCTTGGTTGTAAGGACTGCCTGCAAACCCCTGGAGTCTTCTGAGGTTCTGCTGGGTGGAGGAACCAAAGACCTTTCTGGAATAACCTTCCAGAGAGTGGAAGTTCCTTCATAAGAAGGGGACTGAATGGAATGGCTCTGGGATGTGGTCTTGCCTCCAGGGCTGACTCGTGGAGCCAGGGCTGCTGGTTGGGGGCAGGCTGTGACTGAGATCCTCAGTTATCCTTTTATTTTGGCTGCCCTGGGACTTCATGCTGTGCATAGGGTTTCTCCAGTTGCAGTGCAAGGGGGTTTCTCTCTAGTTGCAGCGTGCAGGCTTCTCTCGACATGGAACATGGGCTCTAGGCTCAGTAGTTGTGGAGTGCTGGCTTAGTTGCCCTGAGGCAACCCAGTTTAGTTCTCTGATCTTAGTTCTCTGACCAGGGATTGAGCCACGTCCCCTGCATTGGAAGGCGGATTCTTACCACTGGACCACCATGGAAGCCCCGATCCTCAGTGATTAAGTCAGCCCCATCAATTGTGGGTCAGTTCGGCTCCCGAGGTCATCTGAACCAGCAGTCCTGTCTGACTTTGGAGCTGGAGGCACGGGGCAGCGCTATCGGCCCACATTCAGAACAGAGAAATGTTGCTTTGCTTTACACAGTCTGAGCTTTCCATTAAAACTGAAGCCATACTTGACTCTTATAAATTAATAGAAGTCTATTTCAAAGGAACTGCATTTAGTTTCCTAGTGTATTACAACAGTTTGAAAAACTGTTGGAATGCCTTCTGTAGAGCCCTGAAGATCCTTATACTATGGGTCATAATTAATAGGAAATTATTTTATTTTTTAATTAATTCTTATTGGAGTAAAGTTTCTTTGGGCTTCTCTGGTGGCTCAGGGGTAAATAATCTTCCTGCAATGCAGGAACCACAGGAGACGCAGATTTGATCTGTGGGTCGGGAAGATCACCTGGAGGAGGGCATGGCAACCCACTCCAGTATTCTTGCCTGGAGAATCCCATGGACAGAGGGGCCTGGCGGGATACAGTCCATGGGGTCACAAAGAGCTGGACACGACTGAAGCGACTTAGCACACAAGCGTGCATAGCTGCTTTACAATGCTGAGTTCGTTTCTGCTGTACACAAAGTGAATCAGCCATGTGTCCACATACATCCCCTCGTTTTTGGATTTCCTTCCCATTTAGGTCACCGCAGAGCATGGGGTAGCGTTCCCTGTGCTACCAGAGGGTTCTCATTAGTTACCTATTTTATACATACGATCAATAGTGTATATATATTTCAATCCCAGTCTAATAGGAAATTATTTTTTTTACCTGGTCAAAAAAATTGTTTTTTGACCAAATTATATCAGGGATGGAAATTTTACAAAGAATTTTCATATACATGAACTTATTTTTTCCTTCTCAGAACCCCTGGGAGCAGGCCTGGCCGGACTATAAATGCAGCCGCAGAAAAGACAGCAAACAGAGCTATTCAGTAACAGGCCTCATATTAGACTTTCTCGAAGCACAGAGGTGTGACTGACGGCAAAAGGCTGGAAGAATTGTTTGCTAGGAGTAGATTTCCATGTGCTGGTTTTTTTTTTTTTTCAAGCCAGCACCACACCTGTTGTGTTTTTAGAGTGATTGAAAATATCTCACTAATCCACATGCAGTATTTATGTTTTTTTCCTTCCAAAGAAGCAAACAGTTTTTTTTTTTTTTTTTTTTGCTATCACTTCTCTCTGACACAGCTTAGCCCGTGATAAAACTTTATAGCTGGCAGGCTCTGTTTTTCTTGTCTGTGGCTGTCAGCTGTCCGGTAGCCATCTATCTTTCTTTGGTCTCTACTCTCCTCTTTTTTTTTTTTTGTAACATGAAAATCTTTGAGAAAATACACTTGGCACTCTATTTTTCAAGAGCCTTACAAATGCTCATTTCCTTTGACTCAAAAATCCCATCCTTCTCAAAACTAGCATAAGGAAAGAATTAAAATTAGCCTAAGAAGATCATCTTCAAGCTCGGTCCACAAGAGATCAGGCTGAGTTTTATTTACATTAGCAAAAACAGAGAAAGCAATTTCAGTGCATCAATAGAGAGATGATAGGTAAATTACGGTATGTCCATTTGATGGAAATATTACGCAGCCATTCACTTGACGGAGCAAATTGTAAAAACAAGGAGAACATGCTTTCAACAGGCTATTAAGTAAGGATAAACACTTGCTTATAATGCATGATTATGGTGTAAAAAAAACCAAAACCAAACTCACAAAATCTACATGCAGAAAAAGAGATCTGAAAAAATATTTTAAGGTATTCAACTCATGATGTCTTTAGGTGGTTAAACTTTGATGCTTTCTACCTTTCTGTCTTTTCCAAGTCTACAATGCTGCATGGGTGTAACTTTTGAAATGGAAAGATGATAAATCATTTACTTAAAGAAAAAGTTGGACTTGAACCAGAGCCCTGTCACTTGCAAGGTCTGTGGGTTAGGCCTCTTGGTATCAGTTTCATCAGATGAAAACTGAGGATGCACCACCCTGAGTGGACAGGGTTGTTTGGGAGTTAAATTAATTTACTAAAATGAATAGCACATACTAGAGGCATTATACCGATTAAAATGGTTGAATGAATTATTTCTTACTCAAGTGATGGGGGGGGGCAACTTCCATCCTCACCTTCCAGGTATGACCAAATATTTATTCATCCATCTGGTGTACATCTATGAAGTATCTACCATGTGGAAGAAATTGCAGTAAGAGAATAGTTTCTGTGTCGCTAACATCAGACACAGATGTCACAGCCTCATGTGACATGACAAGCTCAGGAGAGAGAACAGAAATTGGAGAGAAATCGAGTTATGCACTTGAAAGAATAATGGAGTAAAATGAAAAAAAATTTGTAAATCAGATTTTTAAATTGTTTATTCCATTTAATCCTCACAACAGCCCTTTGAAATTGAAATGCTTTCCATTTCATTTTGACAAACAAAGCCTGAGAGATTGGGGCCCTTATTATTATTATTTTTCCATTTATTTTTATTAGTTGGAGGCTAATTACTTCACAATACTGTAGTGGTTTTTGCCATACATTGACATGAATCAGCCGTGGATTTACATGTGTTCCCCATCCTGATCCCCCCTCCCACCTCCCTCTCCACCCAATCCCTCTGGGTCTTCCCAGTGCACCAGCCCCAAGCACTTGTCTCATGCATCCAACCTGGGCTGGTGATCTGTTTCACACTTGATAATATACATGTTTTGATGCTATTCTCTCAGATCATCCCACCCTCGCCTTCTCCCACAGAGTCCAAAAGCTTGTTCTATACATCTGTGTCTCTTTTTCCGTCCTGCATATAGGGTTATTGTTACCCTCTTTTAAAATTCCATATATATGCATTAGTATACTGTACTGGTGTTATCTTTCTGGCTTACTTCACTCTGTATAATGGGCTCCAGTTTCATCCATCTCATTAGAACTGATTCAAATGTATTCTTTTTAATGACTGAGTAATATTCCATTGTGTATATGTACCACAACTTTCTTATCCATTCATTGGGGCCCATGTTTAAGATGCCACAGCTGGTGAAGGCAGAGCAGGGTGTCCATCTCAGGCTGGTGGGTCACTAAAGCACATGCTAAGTCACCTCCTACCCTGGATCCGAAAGTCTCTCTCTCACCAGGTCCTTCCCCATTATGCAAGACCCCAAGGACATCTTTTGGATCAGAATTTCCCTTGAGGTCAGTGTGAACCCATTTCTTGCTGGTCCCCATGGTGCGAGCTTCTCTGTTAGAAAGAGGACGTCTTTGTTACTAGGAGACAGTAAAGAGCTTCTGGAGCTGGGGACTTACTCATGGGCCAGGAGGGCTAGAAAGAATGACTTGGGAAGAATGAGAGCAAGGTGGTACCTGGGGGAACAATGGCTGTCTCTGATAATGCACCCTTAGAGAGTCTCACCCTGATTCCTGGTGTGATTCCCTGGACCCCCCGAATAGCCTAATATTTATTCAGAAGGCATTCATTAGGGCTTTGGGAGCACCCAGCCTGGTCTTTGACTTGGACTGGGGGGAAGGATGTCTTCATGGATCACTTGAAGAGACCAGACACATAAATAATAAAGATTTTAGGCTAAAGCTCAGTGCCACTGAGCCAGGATCAGAAAAGAGAAACTTGGCAGGACCCGCTTTTTCTGTCAACTCTAAGTCCCTAATATTATAGGTGAACAACTGGAGATTCAGAGACGGAAATGAACTTTCCTGAAGTTACACAGCAATGTTAATCAGCTTCTGGTACAGGAGGAAATAAATGAAGATGGGCTTTTGGAAGTGGTGAGCTGTCTGTTCATCAGCAAACCATAACTAAAGAGTGTTGACACTCAATTATTCATTCAGCAAACATTTGCTGTGTGGTTTTTCGGGGGGCAGGTCCTCTGTTGGGCATCAGGGATATAGAAGATGCCCTCAAAGTGCCACCACGATAGTGGTGGGAAGGAGACAGAGATGCAAGGGGTTGGGACAGTACAGAGTAGTAAGGTCTCCCTTGGCAAAAGGTGGGAGCCTGGGGACTTGGGGAAGTCAAGCTGGGGTTGTAAAATGATGGATGATTTCCCAAGTGGACCCAGAGGAGGGGCATGACAGAGGGTGGGAACGGCATGGGCCAAAGCCCAGAATCTTCAGTGAGCAAGCACGTTTCTTTGGAGGACCAACAAGCCATTTGTTCGTTTGTTTTTAAATTGTATTTACAGCAAAGGAGAGGCAGATGTAAAGAACAGACTTTTGGACTCAGTGGGAGCAGAAGAGGGTGAGATGATTTGAGAGAATAGCATTGAAACTTGTACGCTGTCATATGTAAAATAGATGACCAGGGCAACTTTGAAGTATGAAGCAAGGCACCCAAAGATGGGGCTCTGTGACAACCTGGAAAGACAGGGTGGGCACGGAGGTGACGGGGCAGGGGCGGTGTTCAGGATGGAGGGGACACATGTATACCTAAGGCCAATTCATACCCATGTATGGCAAAAACCATCAGAGTACTGCAATTATCCTCCCATTAAAATAAATAAATTAATTAAAAATCATATTCACAGTTTTTCTTTTTAAAATGCATAGATTTATTTATTTGACTGCGTTGGGTCTTAGTTGAGGCACGTGGGCTTCTCTAGCTGTGGTGTGCCCAGCAAGCTATTTATTATGATGGTCACAATATAGAGTTCTGGGAGCAGGGGGTAAATGATGGGGCCAGCTCATGGCTGGACAGCCCTGGGCAAGGATTAGAAGATGGGGCGCCTGCTGTCAAGGAGGGATTAGAATCTAGGAGTCTAGAAAACTTGTGTGTGTGTGAAGAACTCTAACACACAGCAGAGACTGTCAAGAGCCACAGGCTAAGCTGATTCAGAGGGGAAAAAAAGGCTCACTTCCAGCTGTGGGCATCTGAGCCGGTTTCCTGGAGGAGGTGGCGTGTAAGGTGAGCAGGAAAAGAAGCTCGTTAGATTTATACATGAAGAGCTGGAAGAGAGGGAATTCTGAGAAGTAGAAATAGAGCAGACAAAAGTTCAGAGTCAGGGGCCTGCCGTGAGTGGCCCCGTTTGATAGAGCATCTCAGGCAGTGTGAACCAGGATGACGGGAGGCCTTGAACTTTGGCTCCGTGAAATCAGACTAGACTCTTTAGACAGCAGGGAGCCACGGAGGGTGCCTGAGAGAGGGGGAGGCGGGCTCAGGGATGGCTGTGAAGTCTGACTTTTGGAATACCTCCCTTGTCTCAGATACGCAGGAACTCCCACTAGGGCAGGGAGAGGCAGAAATGCAGAGAAGTTTAAAAAGAAGGAAACGTGAACCCTCAGCGGTGATGGTTAGCAAGGCAGAGGATGCCAAGGGGCTGGGGCAAGACCAATTACGCCTTCAAAGCCACTGCCAGCCCTGGCTGTTGGGAGTCACTTTTTAAGGCTTTATCCAGAGGCTGTTTCTGAGAACCTGGTGATCTCCCCTAAAGCAAGGGGAGGATTAATTGGGTGTATTTGCAGCCTGGAGTGCTGGTATTAGACCCTGGCTCTGACTCCTGAGGCCAGTATGCAGAGAAGGCCAAGCAAAGACCCACTCAGACAACCCAGAGGTCACAGGGCAGAGTCAAGATCCTTCTATGGGCAGCTGTGGCTTTTGGGTGATTGGACTCAGGGGAGTGGAGGGTGACTTAAGAGGAGGGAGGCCTCTAGACCATTCTAATTTTAGCATCAAAAGTCCCATATCCCCTGAGACCCCCTCAGTTCTGGGTAAACCAGGATGGCTGACAACCCTAGACACAGCCGCTAGAAGCTTTGGAAACTTAAGTGATTGTAAACTTGAACCATTGAAGCCCAGCCCCAAGTTCTAAGTTGTTGAATTTATTGGCATAGGTTATTAATCATTTCTCTATCTATAAAATCTAGGGACTTCCCTGGCAGTCCAGTGGTTATTAAGACTTTGTCTACCAGTGCCAAGGGTGTGGGTGTGCAAAGGTCAGGAAGCTAAGATCCCACATGTCTCAAGACCAGAAAACCAAAATATAAAACAGAAGCAATATTGTAACAAAGTCAATAAAAACTTTAAAAGTGGTCCACATAAAAAAATCTTTAAAAAAAGAATCTAATCATTTCTCTCCTTCCTCATGCTGATAACTTGTGTTTTTTTGTTTTTGCTTTTTCCCTCTGATCACGCTGAGTAGGGGTTTATCAGTTTTATTTATCTTTTTAAAAAAAATCTTCCAGCTTCACTGTTTTTCTCTATTTTTATATTTCATTGATTTGTATTCTGGTCTTAATTATCTCCTTTAGTGTGCTTACTTTTGGTTGAATTTGCTTTCCTTTTTCTAGTTCCTTAATGTGGAAGCTGAGGTCATTGATTTGAAACTTTTCTTTTGCTAATATGTGTGCCTAATTTTACAAATTTTCCTTTTGAGTATTGCTCTAGTGGCATCCACAAATGTTTGTATGAGAGACTTTCATTTTTATTTGGTTCAAAATATTTTCTAATTTCCCTCTTGATTTCTTCTTTCACTCATGGATTATTTAGAACTGTGCTACTTAACTTCTAAATATTTGGGAATTTTCCAGGTATCTTTCTATTATTGATTTCTAATTTAATTCCATTACAATCAGAGAAGATACTTTATTTTACTTGAATCCTCTTAACTTTATTGAAATTTGCTTTATGGCCCAGAATACTGTCTATCTTGGCAAATGTTCTGTGTGTACTTGGAAAGAATGGATATTTTGAAACTGTTTCAGGGAGTGCTGTATAAACATTTAGGAGGTCAACTTGGTTGATAGTGTTGTTCAAATATTCTATATCCTTGCTGGTTTTCTGTCTACTTGTCCTATTAATTATTGGGAGAGGAGTCTGAAATCATCAATTAGAATTGTAGACTTACCTATTTTTTTTTTTTTTGCAGCTCTATCGGTTTTTGCTTTATGTATTTTTTGAAGTCTTGCTATTAGGCACATAAATGTTTAAGGTTGTTATGCCTTCTTGATGAATTGACCCTTTCATCATTAGGAAATGACCTTCTTTATCCCTGGTGATATCATTGGCTCTGAAACCTACTTTGTCTGATATTCCAACTTTTGATTAGTGCATGCACGGCACGTATGCTTCCATCCTTAATTTAAAACAAAACAAAACAAAACAATTTGCATGTTTATATTTAAAACACAGGTTTTTGCTTTTTTGGTAACTAGCGTATAGTTGGGAATTGATTTTTTATTCAATTTGACAATCTCTCTTGAGATTAAATGTAGTGCTTAAACCATTTTCAGGGCTTCCCTGGTGGAGGACCTGCCTGCCAATGCAGGAGATGTGGGTTCAGTTCCTGGGTCAGAAAGATCTCCTGGAGAAGGAAATGGCAACCCACTCCAGTATGCTTGCCTGGAAAATCCCACGGACAGGGAAGCCTGGTGGGCTACAGTCCATGGGGTCACAAATGGACACGACTCAGACACAAAACACAACAGACCACTTTCATAATGTAATTATGAAATAATGTAATTATGGATGTGTTAGATTTGTCTATTATCTTGTTATCTGTTGATCCCGTTTGTTCTCCCTTCCCCTTCTGCCTTTATCATACAATGAATATTTTGTGTGTGTGATTTTATTTGTACCCTTTGTTAGGTTATTAGCTATAACCTTGTTTTGATATTTTAGTGCTTGCTGTAGGGTTTAGAGTGTGCACCTTCAACTTATCACTGTTTCCCTTCCTGTGATATTGTAATACTTCATGTATCGTATAAAAATCTTCCAATAGTCCTCTTTCATTTCCCCTCTCTTGGCTTGTATAATATTGCTGGCATTCTTTTTATTTACACGTATGCTGTAAACTTCACCGTACATTGCTATTATTTAAAGTTATGTTTTATTTTTATTTTTTAAAAATAATTTTAAAACTTTGTTTATTTTTGGCTGTGCCGGGTCCTCCTTGCTGTCTGGGCTTTTCTCTTGTCACTGTGGCAGAGCAGAGGCTCTATGGCTTGTGGGCTTTGCCAGTTGCAGCATGTGGGCTCATTAGTTGCAGCCCCTGGGTTCCAGAGCACAGGCTCCCAATCTGTGGCACACAGGCTCAGTAGCTCCTCGGCACGTGGGATCTTCCTGGATCAGGGATCTCATCTGTGTCCCCTGCACTGGCAGGCAGTTTCTGTACCACTGAGCCGCCAGGGAAGCTCCTCAGTTATCTTTTAAATGCATTGAAATAAGAAGAATACATACTTACCAACATAGTTGTCAGTTCTGCTCATCTCTGCTCATTCCTTTTGTGTGAATCCATATTCTCATCTGGCATCATTTCTTTTTGCCTGAAGAATTTTAATATCTCTTGGAATTCAGATCTGCCGGTGATGGACCCTCTGGATCTTCAGCTTTTATATGTCCGAAAAAAGCTTTTTTTGTGTGAAGATATTTTCACTGGGTATACAATTTCAGATTGAGTTTCTCTTCTTTCAATACTTGAAAGATATTGCTTCACTGTCCTCTACTTGCATTATTTTTAATGAGAAATCTATAGTCATCCTTTTCTTTGCTTCTCTGTATGAGAAATGAGCTATTTTCCTCAGGATGCTTTTAAGATTTTTCTCTTATCACTGATTTTATTTTAATTTTGGACTAGTTTTCTTCAAGTTTCTTGAGACTGGGGTTTGTTGAGCTTTTCAGATCTGTGGATTTATAGTTTTCATGAAGTTTGGAAAGGATTTGGCCATCATCTCCTCAAATATTTCTCTCTACCCTTCCCCTTTCTTAAAAAACCCAAATAAACATAAGTTAGGTTACTTGACACTGTCTGATGGCTCACTGATATGCTTCATTTCAAAAATTCTTTGTTTTCTCTGTATTTCATTACTATTTCTTCAAGTTAACTAATCTTTTCCTCAAGTATTATTTTAATATTCCTTGAAATAATGTTCTGTTAATTCCCTCCAGTGCATTTGCTGTCTCAGATGTTATAGCTTTTTATCTCTAGGAGCTCAATTTGGGCCTTAAAAATATATATTCCAAGTCCATATGTTGAACATATGGGGTTTAGTTATATCCTTTAATGACCTTGTTGGTTTTTTCTCATATGTGTTAGTTCTGAAAAAGTGAAAGTGAAAGTTGTTCAGTCGTGTCCCACTTTTTGGGACCCCATGGACTATACAGTCCATGGAATTCTCCAGGCCAGAATCCTGGAGTGGGAAGCCTTTCCCTTCTCCAGGGGATCTTCCCAACCCAAGGATCAAACCCGGGTCTCCTGCATTGCATGCAGATTCTTTACCATCTGAGCTATCAGGGAAGCCCATGTGTTAGTTCTGGGTTGGTTTCAAAGGATTGATCCTTCTCTTCTTTATAGGTTATATTTTCTTGCTTCTTTGTGTGACTAGTAAAATTTGATTGGATGCCAGACACTGTGAATTTTACCATGTGGGGTATCATGTATTTTTACATCCCTATACATTTTCTTGAGATTTGTTCTGAGACACTTTTAAGTTAGTTGGAAATAGTTTGACCTTTGGCGGGTTTCCTTCAGGATTTGTTAGGAGGAAGGAGAGCAGCTTTTGGTCTGGGGGTAATTGTTCCCTACTACAGAGGCAAGGCCATTATGGACACCTTGCCCCATGTCCCAGGACTTATGAGGGTTTCCAGAGTGGCTGTAGGAATTGACACTATCCCCAGTTCTGTGTGGGTGCCAGGCACTGCTCCCTCCAACCCTCTTAGGGTATTCTTTCCCTGACCTTGGGTAGTTTTCTCACACGCATACCCCAGTTGGGAGCCTGCATTCTGAAGAGGGTCCCTCTGTAGATCTTCGGCGTTCTGTCTGGGCCGTCCTCTCCTCTCTGATCTTCTGTCCTGTGAACTCTAGCTGCCTTGGTCCTCCTGGACCCTCAGCAAGGAGTTCCCAACTTGCTGGGGGCTCTGCCTGGGTTTGCCTTCATGCACTGTGGTCTGGACACTGTCTAAGGATGCAAGCTGGGGCAGTCACAGTGCTCAGCGTTTTTGTTTCCCATCTCTCTGGGGATCACTGTTCTTTGCTGTCTAATATTCAGAACACTTGACAAGTGTTCTTTGAGGGGAGGGTTGTTTTAGGTAAGACGATAAGCCCACTGTGTTACTACATCTTGCTTGGATGCAGGAATCTCTACCACCACCACCCATTTAAGCCGTCTCCACACCAGGCTTATTTTAATATTGGGGCTTAAATGCTTTGCCCAAGTAGAGAGCAGATTTGAGTCGGGTATGCCTGACCCGACTCTGTGTCATCAACCTTCCATGCAGAAAGGAGAGCTGGAGCTTCTTCACAATTGATGTACTTGCCTAGTTATTACCAAATCTGATTCTTTCAAGAGCCAAGTGAGATACATAGGTGTTATTAGCCCATTAGTCATGTAGGGACTTGCCAGGTGGCACTAGTGGTAAATAATCTGCCTGCCAATGCAGGAGATGGAGGAGATGCAGGTTCAAGCCCTGGGTCGGGAAGATCCCCTGGAGGAGGACATGGCAACCCACTCCAGTATTCTTGCCTGGAGAATCCCATGGACACAGAAGCCTGGCGGGCTACAGTGCATGGGGTCACAAAGAGTTGAACACCACCAAGTACACAGGGGGTGTGCGTGGGGGGGACAGGTAGAGAGTCTGGGGCCCAAGGAGGTATAGAGACCAGCTCATGGCTACCTAGAGAGCGAATGGCAGAGTCAGGATTATACCAGGGCCTCTGTCCTCCATTCTGGGGCTGTATTTGCTGCTTCTTCTCTCCCTGCAAGGCAGCAGGCTGGGCACTCAGCCTTCATTCCTGCTCTGCATCTCCCCACTGGGAAGATGATGAATAATACAGTCAGCTGCTAGAAAACACGTGGGAAAGCAGTGCCACAATGAATGTAGTCCCAGGGAGGCCCCATGTGCTGCCTAGACGCATAGCATGGACAGTACAATCCTGTGCTTCTTGACTGTTGCCATGGTATGTGGACAAAATGGGGGTATGTTTCCTTGGAAAATTTCAACAGTGACTCATCCTCATCTCTACTAGGACCAACTGAAGAAATGAGTAAGCCTCAGGGAATGGCCATAGTCATAGAGATGTTTGCTAGCCATTGGGAAATGGTTTGCTATCATTAAGTGATTGCTTAAAAGCTTGTAAAATAAAGCAACATCAATCACATCAATCACAAAGAGAAACTGGCATCAGAAGGAGATGTGGAGCTCTGAAAAGGATTCTTCTTAATCGAGGGTCTCTGTTCCTTTTGGTTACAGGGAACTCTGCCTACACAAGTGGTCAGAAGGCCTGGCCCCTTGGCTGGGCTGTGAGCTTGGAGCAGGGTAGCGGGGAAAGGGCTCAGACTTTAGAAGCGGAAAGGTCTGGGTTTGGCGTCTTAGTAGTGAGATGCACTTTCCACTACTCTTTCCACTATTAAGCCCCAGATTCCCCATCTATAAGGGAAGCCCGTTGCAAGGTGGCTGTGATGAGGCAACCTGGGTAAAGTAGCTGGTCCACAGTGGTCACTCACGACCAGCATCACACCCGTGGTCCTGAGAGTCTAAGGACAAGGAAAGATGGTGTCCATGAGGGCTCTTGAGAGTCCCTTGAACTGCAAGGAGATTCAACCACTCCATCCTAAAGGAAACCAGTCCTGAATATTCATTGGAAGGACTGACGTTGAAGCTGAAACTCCAATACTTTGGCCACCTGATGCGAAGAGCTGACTCATTTGAAAAGACCCTGATGCTGGGAAAGATTGAAGGCAGGAGGAGAAGGGGACGACCGAGGAAGAGAAGAGATGGTTGGATGGCATCACCCACTTGATGGACATGTGTTTGGGTACACTCCGGGAGTTGGTGATGGACAGGGAGGCCTGGTGCAGTCCATGGGGTCTCAGAGAGTCGGACGACTGAGCGGCTGAACTGCACTGATGAGGGCATCTCCACTGAATGAACTGTGATGGAAGGCTGCCACTGATGTTAACGAGGGCTCACGACAGAAGAGGCTCATGGGAAAGGGTGCTTAAGGATAAAAGGAGAGAACAAAACCCAAGTTCAAGGGATAATGTAGACTAGAGATGATTGTCAGAACTTGCCCCACTCAAAGCCCTCCTGAGAGGGCCCAGTCACCATGGACCTGGGGCAAGTTATGAGGAGTAAAACCATGTGTAAGTGTGTAAGTTGGGTTAGGAAGGCTGCCAGTCGGGAGAAGACTGAGATGGAGAACGTCCTGTGTGGCCTCTGAAAGGAGAGAGAGAGAAAGAGTGACAGGGAGGTGGGAGAGAGGGCAGAGGAGGAAGGGGAAGGAGGAGGAGGGGGACTGGGAGGCAGAGAAAGGGCGAGAGGATGAGGCAAAGTGGGAGACACGCGCAGGTGGAGTAAGAGAGGGCAGCTCCTGGGTTCTGGCTTTCAGATGTCATGAACTGTGTGGTCTTGTCTTTCCATAAGCCCTTCTGCAGCCTTCAAGGACCATGGCCTGTTCCAGGCTTTATCCTCTGTAGGTGATCTGCTCCTTGTGACCCCAAGAGCCTCAGCTAAAGCAGAAGCAAACAGCAAAGCCCACAGTGAACAAATGGCAAGGAAAGACACCCAAAGCATAACCATGCCTTCCTTTAAGTGGGGGGGTCTATGGGTTCTTTTTTCCCATTTTTCTGTTTTCCCCCAAATCTTCTTCACTGAGCGTATATGAAAACCTTGCTGGCCCCTAGGACCCATGGCAGCTGCCGTTGTATCATTTTTGGAGCCACTGTGTCTGTGCTGAATTCATGTTTGCATGGCCCCTTCCCCTTTCCCCAGGCCCTCTAGTAATTTCCATTTCCTGAGCCGACTTTCCTTTCCCTACACCTGGGACTTCTCACAACACCTGCTCAGAGGGAGGCTGTGTTTCCTGTCTGGGTTCCTCTCCGAGTTCCTGTCCTCCTGGACAGAATAAAAGCAGAGCACCCCAAGGTAACTGAAGGCTGTATTTCTAAATGGTTCGAGTTCTTGGCTTTGGTGTCAAGCTGGTCCTGATTCCAGGTTGTCCTACTTGCTGGCTGAGTGTCCTTGGCAAGTTTCTTAACTTCTCTGCACTCCAGTTTGATTTTCTGTAAAATGGTTTCTAACCTTTTATACATTTTTAATTTGAGAAGCATACATGAGATCGTGGGTAGGATTCTGAAAGTTTTTAGAAAGGTTTTGGAATCAACAAGTATCCATTCTGTTTCCTTGACTTTTATTTTTGGCCGTGCCTTGAGGCATGTGGGATCTTAGTTCCCAGGCCAGGGATCGAACCAGTGCCCCCCAAAGTGGAAGTGCAGAGTCCTAACTACTGGACTGCCGAGGAGGTCTCCTGATTCCTTGAAAATCATTTCTGCAAAGCGATGTTTCCCATGCTGTCTTGTCTTCTCTGAGAGGCGGGGAGGCCCTGCCTGTATGCTTCCTCATTGAGGTTCTAAACGTAGCTATGTTCAGCTGCCTTTTCTCCATCTGACATTTCCAAGCACCAGAGTGTCCCCAGCATCCTTTCTCTTGGGGTCACAGAAGCACCTGCCCCAGCAATGGGCCTGGGGCTTGACATCGGAAACATCCTGACCACCCTGGGTAGAGCATCCCCGAACCTGGCTGGATCTGCTCACTCCTGCTGCTGCTGGCTGACTTCCTCCTGGCCTTTTCTTGGAGGTTTGGGTGGTTGAGTTCAGCTCAATTCAATACACATCGATGGAGGTCTTATTATGTACTGAGCACTGGAGCGGGGGTGGGGAACACACACAGGAGTGTCTCAGTCCCAGAGACAGGCACACGCCAAGGGAAAGAAAGACTTGGAAGTATACATGTTACCTGTTGCCTGTAGGGTGGGGCAGGGAGGTGGTGTCAAGCTCAGAGCAGGGATGAAAATTGAGAGTGGGGACAGCCCGGTGATGCATGGTTGAGGCAGGGAAAAGTGCACTTTTAGGAGTTATGGAATCATTAACCATAGCTATCAATCTAATCCAACTTAATCAGCACAATCCAATCTAATTCAATCTCATCCAACCCACTGGGCTAATTAACCTGTCTTACGTGGATGGAGGATGGGCATGGTGCCAAGCACTATGCTCTTCAATCTTAGGGAATGGTGCACTCTGGCCCCAGACCTGGGTAGGGTGGGACACTATTTTTTTTTTTTTTTTTTTTATAACTAGACAGAAATCTTTACAAATTTGCTTTTCCTAGAAGGGGAGACTTCCGAGCTGTCGGTCTATCCCTATGGCCTCTGCATGTGCCGGGAGCAGAAGCAAGGTCTGGTGGAGGCTGTCCTCTGGGAAAGGTGTTGCAGGGCCATCCTGGAGAGGTGGTGGTCCTTGGCTGGAGGGAACAGAAGCCCCACTCCTTGTAGGTGAGCCTGTCTGTTTGATGCCGGGTCCAAACCAGAAAACAGATCTGTAAATAGCTGCATTACAAATGTCTTTAAAGACAGCTGGGCTTCCCTGGTGGTGGTATTGTTTAGTCTCTAAGTCTAGGTGGTAAAGAATCCACCTGTCCATGCAGGAGACACGGATTTGATCTCTGATCTGGGAAGATGCCACACGCCACGGAGCAACTAAGCTCGTGGGCCGCAACCACTGAGCTTGTGCTCTAGTGCCAGGAGCCTCAAGCCCACGAGCCCATGAGCCCGTGCTCCGCAACGAGAGAAGCCACCACAATAAGGAGCCCGAGCACCGCAACTAGAGAGCCGCCCGAGGTGGCCACAACTAGAGGAAAGCCCACGTGGCAATGATGACCCAGCACAGCCAAAGACAAATAATATTGCTTTAAAAAACCTGTACCATTAATCCATGAATACACAAGAGCATTCTTATTATAAATAGTCCAGGGATCCAGAAAAAGTGGAAAGTCTTGCACTCTCAATTTTGTTCTGAGCAGCTGTCAGTATTTTTTAGATTCTCCAGAATTTTAAATCCTCCAGAATTCTTCTGTGTGTTCCCATGAATACATGTGCATTTATAAATATATAGTTTAGTCTAGTGTGGGGGCATTTTTAATACAAACGAGACCACACTGCATGTGTTGTTCTGTCTTTTTTTCCCCCATTTATCAATATGTCTCAGAAAATTTCCCCAAGGGACCTCCATTTTAACTGTTGCAGGGAAATGGGGGGGAAATACATAAGCATTTGCCCTCCTTAATTTTATCATCTTTTCATTGGTGAACATTTAGGCTTTTCTAAATTTTTGTTCGCACAAACAGTGCTGCAGAAAAGATCTTAATCCTTGCTAGTTGGGGTACATGTGGAAATACTTCTTTAGGGCAGATTCCAAGAAGGAAAACTGCTCCATTGAAGAGGTGGTGTGCTGTTTTATTTGAATGGATGCTGTCAAGTCCCCACTCAACTCCCTGGTTCAAAGGCCCTACCAGTTTATCCTCCCCTCAACAGCTGACTGTCTGTATTCTTCATAGCACGTGCAAGCTCGGTCGCTTCAGTCATGTCCGACTCCTTGTGACCCCATGGACTGCAGCCCACCAGGCTCCTCTGTCCATGGGGATTCTCCAGACAAGGATACTGGAGTGGGTTGTATTGCCCTCCTCCAGAGGATCTCCCAGATCCAGGGATCGAACTTGTCTTATGTCTCCTGAATTGGCAGGCGGGTTCTATACCTACTCTCACCACCTGGGAAGGCTGCATTCTTCAAAGACATGGTATCTTTTCTGGGGTCCTGTTCCCCTTCTGCTTCTTCCTTTCAAAGTCTTCTTGGCTCTCCTAGAGACCTTGGTCACATACTATCTTCCTGTCCTTCGTCACCTAATTGTGTCAAAGGACAGGGGGTGCTATCTTAAAACATAAAACAGGACTTCCTGCTGGCCCAGTGGTTAAAACTCAGTGCTTTCATTGCAGGGGACATGGGTTCAGTCCCTGGTCAAGGAACTAAGATCCCACATGCTGCATGGTGTGACCATAAAACCAAACCAAACCAAAAAAACCAGAAAGCAAGTAAACCAAGGAGTGATGAGTCTCATTTAGGACTGATTTTTGTTGTTGTTATTGTTCCATGATAGGATGTGCTGCAAGGTTTGAAGCAATTCATTAACTGATATTGATTCACTCTGCAATTGATTAGTTAATTAACTGATTGACAGCATTACGATCTGTGCTATTTGCTCAGAGTTGTTGCCTTCAGACAGCATCTGCTCCTTGATGGAGCAAGACATGCAAGTAACTTGGGTTATTTAGATACCTTTGTATTAATAGCCAGTTGGCTGTTGTTAAGGGCTTCCCCAGCGGTGGTAACAAATCTGTCTGTAACACAGGAGATGCAGGAGATGTAGGTTCAATCCCTGGGTCAAGAAGGTCCCATGGAGAAGGAAATGGCAACCCATTCTGATATTTTTGCCTGAAAAATTCCATGGACAGAAGAGCCTGGTGGGCTACAGTCTATGGGGTTGCAAAGAGTAGGACACCACTTAACATGCATACAGGCACGTGACTGTTGTTAAAATTTTTAAATGCAAAAAGGAGAGAGATCTCAGTAGGTAAGAAACCAGAGATGCTTTACGGCGAGATCTAACAGATTAGCACTGAGATGTACTTGCTCACAGGTAATGATTATAGGGGCTGTTCGGCCCATTTGTCACAACATAAACAATAGGGACTTCTCCATCCCTGGAGGGCAACAGTTGTTTTCGAACAGGAAGGAGGAGGAGAGAAATGAGAACGAGAAGTCTTTTCCAGATTCCCTTTCCCTTGCCAGGGGAGTCTGACCGTTAGCGGGATTATTCACATTTATGCATTTGTTCTGGTTGATATTTATAAAAAAAATTGTCTGTGACTATCTAGCCTTCCCCATTGGCAAGAAAAAGCTTTCAGCCTGCATAAGGAGGTGTCCTCCACATATAAGGTGTCCTCCTTATATAAAAAAACAATCAGAAACCAAGGCCACCCTGTTCAGAGTTCAGATGCTGCTCATGAATCAAAAGAGAAGGTGGTCCTGAGTAGCAGGACCCAATCAAAGAATGTTCTGATGGATTAACTTGTCTCTTGAGTAAGATAAAGTAGGTCAGTCAACAGACAGTAGATCTCCTTTCCTCTGCTGGGTCTGAGGAGGAAATAAGCCATGAAGAGATAAGCAACTGGCTTCTGATGTCAGAATCAGTGAAGAGAGGATCCAGGAGAAGCTAGTTCTGCCCTGCAGGATGCTGAGGAGAGTGGGTACCACTAAGTTCTGGACTTTGGACCCAGATTGAAGTTGCCATGTCTGTACCATTTTTGGCTTATCCATTTCCCCCCATGCGTGCATGCATGCTAAGTCACTTAGGCGTGTCTGACTTTTTGCAACCCCATAGACTGCACTTTTGCATATAAGTTAAACAAGTAGACTGACAATATACAGCCTTGACGTGCTCCTTTCCCGATTTGGAACCAGTCTGTTGTTCCATGTCCAGTTCTAACTGTTGCTTCTTGACCTGCATACAGATTTTTCTTGAAGAAATTTACAAAGTTTGCTGTGATACACACAGTCAAAGGCTTTGGCATAGTCAATAAAGCAGAAATAGATGCTTTTCTGGAACTCTCTGGCTTTTTTGATGATTCAATGGATGTTGGCAATTTGATCTCTGATTCCTCTGCCTTTTCTAAATTCAGCTTGAACATCTGGAAGTTCATGATTCATGTACTGTTGAAACCTGGCTTAGAGAATTTTGAGCATATTTTGCTAGTGTGTGAGATGAGAGCAATTGTGTGGTAGTTTGAACATTCTTTGGCATTGCCTTTCTTTGGGATTGGAATGAAAACCAAACTTTTCCAGTCCTGTGGCCACCTCTAGTTTTCCAAATTTGCTGGCATATTGAGTGGAGCACTTTCATAGTATCATCTTTTAGGATTTGAAATAGCTCAACTGGAATTCCATCACCTTCCCTAGCTTTGTTCGTAGTGATGCTTCCTAAGGCCCACTTGACTTCACGTTCCAGGATGTCTGGCTCTAGGTGAGTGATCACACCATCGTGGTTATCTGGGTCGTGAAGATCTTTTTTGTACAGTTCTTCTCTGCACTCTTGCCACTCTTCTTAATATCTTCTGCTTCTGTTAGATCTGTACCATTTCTGTCCTTTATTGAGCCCATCTTTGCATGAAATGTCCCCTTTGTATCTCTAATTTTCTTGAAGAGATCTCTAGTCTCTCCCATTCTGTTGTTTTCCTCTATTTCTTTGCATTGATCACTGAGGAAGGCTTTCTCATCTCTCCTTGCTATTCTTTGGAACTCTGCATTCAGATGGGTATATCTTTCCTTTCCTCCTTTGCCTTTCACTTCTCTTGTTTTCACAGCTATTTATAAGGCCTCCTCAGACAACTATTTTGCCTTTTTGCATTTCTTTTTCTTGCGGATGGTCTTGATCATCGCCTCCTGTACAATGTCACGAACCTCCATATATAGTTATTCAGGCACTCTATCAGATCTAATCCCTTGAATCTATTTCTCACTTCCACTGTAAGGGATTTGATTTAGGTCATACCTGAATGGTCTAGTGGTTTCCCCTACTTTCTTCAATTTAAGTCTGAATTTTGCAGTAAGGAGTTCATGATCTGAGCCACAGTCAGCTCCCAGTCTTATTTTTGTTGACTGTATAGAGCTTCTCCATCTTTGGCTGCAAAGAATATAATAAATCTGATCTCAGTGTTGGCCACCTGGTGATGTCTATGTGTAGAGTCTTCTCTTGTGTTGTCGGAAGAGGGTGTTTGCTATGACCATTGAACAACAGGCTGGTTCCAAATTGGTAAAGGAGTACGTCAAGGCTGTATATTGTCACTCTGCTTATTTAACTTTTATGCAGAGTACATCATGTGAAATGCCAGGCTGGATAAAGCACAGGCTGGAATCAAGATTGCTGGGAGAAATATCAATAACCTCAGATATGCAGATGACACCACCTTTATGGCAGAAAGTAAAGAGCCTCTTGATGAAAGTGAAAGAGGAGAGTGAAAAAGTTGACTTAAAGCTCAATACTCAGAAAACTAAGATCATGGCATCTGGTCCCATCACTTCATGGCAAATAGATGGGGAAACAATGGAAACAGTGACAAACTTTATCTTTTTGGGCTCCAAAATCACTGCAGATGGTGACTGCAGCCATGAAATTAAAAGACACATGCTCCTTAGAAGAAAAGCTATGACCAACCTAGATAGCATATTAAAAAGCAGAGATATTACTTTGCCGACGAAAGTCCATCTAGTCAAAGCTATGGTTTTTCCAGTAGTCATGTAGAGATGTGAGAGTTGGAGTATAAAGAAAGCTGAATGCCGAAGAATTGATGCTTTTGAACTGTGGTGTTGGAGAAGACTCTTGAGAGTCCCTTGGACTGCAAGGAGATCCAACCAGTCCATCCTAAAGGAAATCTGTCCTGAATATTCATTGGAAGGACTGATGCTGAAACTAAAACTCCAATAGTTTGGTCACCTGATGGGAAGAACTGACTCATCAGAAAAGACTCTGATGCTGGGAAAGATTGAGGGCAGGAGAAGGGGATGACAGAGGATGAGATGGTTGGATGGTATCAGTGACTCTGTGGACATGAGTTTGAGCAAGCTGCAGGAGTTGGTGATGGACAGGGAAGCCTGGCATGCTGCAGTCCATGGGGTCACAAAGAGTCAGATAAGACTGAGCCACTGAACTGAACTGATACAGCTCTTAATCTGTGATTGATAGATTGTCTGCCTCTACTGCTAGACTGTAAGCTCTGAGAAGAACCAGGTCAGCCCTGTTCATCACTGTATCCCCCTTATGCCTAAAGCCAGTGCCTGGCACATATTAGATGCTCAATAAATGAATGAGTCAGCAGGAAATGATCAAGGAATGGGGCAGGAAGGCTCATGGTCTGTGTGAGGGCAACACGTGGATCAGAGGGGGCTACTACAGAGCAGTGGGGGTATAGTCACTAGAAGAAGTGATAGCAAGAGCTGGGATGTGGAATTTGGACTTTATTTTCTAGGTAGGGAAAGATATTGATGGGTATCAAGAGGGATAGTGAGATGATAAAATAGGCCTTTTTCTCTCTCTTTTATGCATTCATTGAGTCATTCATTCCATTCAATACATTATCAAGTATCGTCTACATGCAAGGCACTGTTAAATGCTGAGATACAAAGAGCAGAAATAAGACAGAGTCATATCCTCAAAGAGCTCACAATCTGGTAGGGAGATGGATAAGTAAACACATGATTATCATGTGCAAATTTTATGCTAGAGATTCACACAGAATATTCCAGGGTGGCCTTCTGGAGGAGGGAACATTGGAGCTGAATCTCGAAGGACACATACAAATTAGGTAAAGAAAGGGTAGGAAAGAGCTTGCTGGCAGGGATTGAGAGGAGTGAGCATGTGATGCTTGGAAATAACTGCACACAGTTCAGGAGATTTAGTACTTTGGGTGGGAGGCCAGCGGACTGGAGAGAGGTACTGCCGAAATGTAGGCAGGGAACAGAGCAGAAAGGCATGAAGAGTTTCCTGAACTTCATTCTCAAGGAAGTGAGGGAGAGAGATGGCCGACACATATTTTAGGAAAATCGTGTTGATGGAGAGAATGGATTGGAGAGGGGCATGGTGGGCAGCAGGGAGACTAGCCAGGCAGCTAGTTCTTACAATGAAGAACCGAATTAAAGCAGTGTCTGGGGTGGGCGATAGTGATAGCTGGTGTTTATTGAGCACTTGCTGGGTGCCAGAACAGTTCTGTGTGCATACATTAACTCAGTCTTTTTTGTCACCATGCTGAGTAGCATGTTGGAGCTTAGATCCCTGACCAGGGATTGAACCCTGGTCCCTTGCATTGGAAGATCAGTCTTCACCACTGGACTGCCAGGGAAGTCCCTCACTTAGACTTCTAGCTACCCTCTAGGATAGAAACCGCCAGAATTCCCATTTTACAGATGAGGAAACGAGGCACAGGATCACCATCTAGGGAATGCGTATTTGTACTCAGGCCATTTAGAGGGTTGGGGGACAGTCAGGGAGCAGCAGTTTTGTGGTAGAGGTGTGAGACAGGAGGAGAGGGTTCAGTTTAGACTGTTGATTTGAGATGCCCAGTGGACTCCGAGAGGAGGCATACGACAGCACCTGGAGTGCTGCTGGGTCGGGGGCTCAGGAAAGAGATCTGGGCTGGAGACAGTGATCTGAAAATCATGGGAAAGGGCAAGCTCATTCAAGGAGACTGCAGAACGAGACAAGCCTCAACCAACATCCTGGGGCACCCATCGTCTCGGGAGCGACCAGAGAGAGAACTGCTTATGAAGGCAGCTCAGGAGGAGCAGGCAGAGAGGTGGGAAGGAAACCCAGAGCAGAGTGGAGAGAAGAGGGTCTCAGGGAGGGCGTGGCCAACAGCCCACCTGCCAGGGGGAAACCAGGCGGGATTCAGTGAGGAGTGTCCTTACCATCCAAGATGGGGTTTGGCCACAAAGATTTCAGGGGCGACCTTGATGATGAAGTGTTTCTGTGGGATGCTAGAGCTGAGCTGGGAATTGAGAGGGAGGTGAGGAAGTAGAGAGAAGCAAGTCTAGAGAGATTTTGGGGACTCTCTTAGGAAAACAAGGAGCAGAAGAGGCTGCAAGGCAGAGGGGAGGCAGATGGAGTGATTTTATCTCTTTCTAAGACTTGAGCATATTTTATGAGAACTCACTTTGGGATTTCCCCCAACAGAGCTGTGCACACTGGCTCATCCTAACCAAGCAACACTTCTTTTAAGGACCCTTCTGCCTCCTCCACCTCCGCCGTGGCCTCCACTCTGACAAAAACAAACTCACATTGTGTAGAAAAAAAAAAGGTGAAAACCTGACTCTTGGCAAAACCATCTGGGGCTCTGAAGATGTTTCTCCCTTAGAGATGGAGTGGCAATAAGTGGGCAAGTTGCTAAGCTAGTCGATGCTTAATTGATTCTTATTTTCACGTATTTATGGGAAACACTATTCCCTGTTGATCATGGAGGGGTGGCCACACAGCAATCTATCCTGCCTTCTGGCGCCTCCCTGGCGCTTTCTGGAGCAGAACTTTATGATACCCTGTTTGTGTGGCTCCAGCTTCGACAGTTTGGAAGTTGCTGAAGGCATGTGGAACAAATTCTCTCTCCTGCCTTAAAAAACACAACTGGGCAAGCCTCCATTTCTAATGGGGCCCATGAAGCGTATTAAGGACCGTGGATCCAGCTGTCAGATTGACAAATGAGTCTTCTCATTTGAAAGGCACTTAGGAAGTTGTATTTGGAAGCTTGAGAGGAGCTGTCAAAAGTGACAGGGGGGCCCACCCTAGCCAACATCTGGGCCTTTTTAATTTGGGGTAGATTGAGAGTAATGTTTTGAGTTGTGAACCACGATGGAATTCCATCCAAATGTTGGTTATGCGGCCAGTCTACGCCGAAGGCAAAGGCTTAGGCTTCTATAGGAACCAACTGCGCCCACACAGCCTGCCAATGACCTAACTGGGGCCGGCGGGACCCCAGCGTTTTGTGTCTGCCCTGTGTATTTACAGCCCCAGAGAGGCTGGCGGGAAGCTGCTTGATGCAGGGTGTGGTGTGACAGCGGGCGTTCTCCTGGGAGTTTGGATAGAGCCCAAGTGGGGAACAAACACACAGTCCGGGTTGTGGACTTGAAACTGCTCTCCTTTCCAGGGGCTCCACACTGGTTAGTAGAAGGGATTCTTGGTGAGAATGGGGTATATCTGGGCAGTGATTGTCAACTCTGGCTCCCCAAGGCATTTCTTTCTTTTTAAAACATTTCTTTCTTTCTTTGGTTGTGCTGGATCTTAATCATGGCACGCAGGATCTTCCATCTTCATTGCAGTATGTGAGACCTGTAGTTGTGGCATGTGGGATCTAGTTCCCTTGACCAAGGATCGAACCCAGGCCCCCTGCATCGGGAGCAGGGAGTCTTAGCCACTGGACCACCAGGGAAGTCTCTCCCCCAGGACATTTCTGAAACCCTCGAATGTAAACCCAGGGCCATGTTTCCCCTAAAACTTTTTGAACAATGAAACTGGTGGACAACTGCTTGCCCAGAGTCTCCAGATTCATTCTCAGTCCCCCCAAGAAGCACGGGCAAGGTGGTTGAGTAAAGATTTGATGGACACATTGGATAAACATTTAGAAAAACAAGACTCACCACCAGGATCTTTGAGGAGGAAGTTTGAGACGATGAAAATTTTCATGACTGGAAATCCTGCCAGGATTCACAATCGCCTTCTCTTAGGGGCAAAGAATCTGACTGGTGATGTCAGCGTGAAGACAGTTCATTTGTGCTCCTGCCATGCAAATGTCCCAGCTTTGTACTTTCACATATATTCACTCACTCACTTAATTCTCCCCATCTTCCAGAGACTGGTGCTGCCCTTCCCATCTGTTCTACTACCCACTCTCGTGTACACAGATGGCTTCCAGATCTGTCTCCAGCCCTGACCCCTTTCATGAGCTTTTGCTCTGATTAGGGTTTCTAAGGGTGCAGCCAGAAATGAGACAGATAGCATCATCCATCACAGGCTGGCTCCACAGCCTCAGGGAGAAGGTGGGCCCTCAGGGCAGATTTTAATGGACTTTTGGCAGGGGTTGGTGGGTGGGTGGGGACAGGGAGGGCATTTCAGTGCTCTTTGGGCACAGAGCACAGATTTGAGTGTAGTGGATATTCATTCGAGGCTTCCCTGGTGGCTCAGTGGTAAAGAATCTGCCTGCCAATTCAGGAGACGCGGGTTCAATCCCTGGGTCAGGAAGTTTGCCTGGAGAAGGAAAGGGCAATCCTTTCCAGTATTCTTCCCTGGAAAAATCCCATGGCCAGACGAGCCTGGCAGGCTGCAGATTATGGGGTCGCAAGGAGTAGGACATAACTGAGCAACTGAACATGCATGCATGTATATTCATTCTTTCAACCCTGCACATTTACTGAGCTCATATCTAAGCAAGGCATGGGGTATAGAGAATCTGAGGACACCACCCTCGCTCTCAGAGATCTCCTAGTCTATGGTGAGCCAAGGGCTGATGGAAGCTAAGGAAGGCAGTTCTTAAGAGGCAGGTATGGGGCTGAACCTTGGCGGTCCAGTGGTTAAGACTCCAAGCTTTCAGTGCAGGGGGCTCAGGTTCGATCCCTGGTCAGGGAACTGAGATTCCATACTCCTTACCCTGTGGTGTGGCCAAAAGGGTAAAATACAAAAAAAAGGCAGGTGTAAGGAGTGGGGATGCACAAGGGGAGGTAAGTCCTCCAAGGAGAGTCTTGCATCTCTTAGGAGTTGGACACAAACGCCAAGAAACCTGCTTGACTCTGTGAGCGCTCCAAGGCAGGACCAGGTTGCTTTCATCTTCATCTTCCCAGCAAAGTAGGGTGCTCAGTGAATATAAGCTGAAGGAAGAAGTGAATGTATAAGGTGTGATACAGAGTGACTAGCTGCTCCTTGAGGGGTGGCAGGACAGGACAGAGGTCTTCTTAAAGATGGTGCTCTTTGAGCAGAAGCCAGAAAAAGGAATAGCCCTTTGCTAGGAAGATAAGACCAGGAAGAGATGCTGGGCAGAAGGAACAGTGGGTGTAATGTGCAGAGGCGGATGATGGAGAGATACTGGAATATTCACTGGATGGTCCTCCAACACTGGGAGGCAGGAGACACACCGACTGGGCACATGATGAGGCTGGAAGGGGGCAGGGGCTGAACAGGATCTTGGACGCCATTCAAGGGGTTGGGCTTTTGTGAATTACAGGAAGCTGTGAATTTACGGATTCTAGGTAGGTCAGCGAAGTGGCCCTGAATGGGCTGGGGAAGGGGTGCTACCAAGGAGCATGCCTAGAGCCTCTCTTCCCACCCCACTTCAGTACTCTTGCCTGGGGAATCCCATGTAACCCTGGTGGGCTACAGTCCATGGGGTCGCAAAGAGGACACGACTGAGCGACTAACACTTTGACTTTGACTGTGTACCTCAGCCCCTGCCTCTCACTAGTAGGAACCCAGGTTCTGCCTCCCGGACTAGGGGAGGGGGTTTTGTCTCACATGGCCTTAACACGACCGCCACCATTGACCTTAACAGCACCCCATGCCAGCTGGCACAAAGGAAGGAGTCCGCAGGTGGCTGAGCATGGAGCAGGTGTGGAACTGCCGTCGCCCAAACTTCTGGGTGATTCCTGCGTGCCCGAGTGACCCCCCCCCCCCAGGTTGCTAATGCTGGAGGCCCTTTGAGGTCATCTAACCCAGACCTCCCATTCTACGGATGGGAACCCTGAGGCCCAGGGAGGGAAGCAACCTGTCCAAGTTCTCACAGCGCAGTCAGGGCTAGAGTCCAGGTCTGTGGGCTCCCAGTCTGGTTTTCTGTCCCCACATAGATCTGTGCTCTCTGAGCTTGGTGACCTTTGGCCGGTGACTTAGCTGGGTGATTTTGTCATCTGGAACGTGGTGACAACAATATCTCCCTTTCGGGCTTGTTGTGGGGAATAAATGAGATAATGCAGGTAAAGTGTCTCTGCAGCTTAACGTCTGGCAGGTGGTGTGTGCTCAGAAAGAAGTAACTGTTACTGTCCTTCCTCTCTGGGGTTTTGTTTCTGCTCCCAGCGAGTCATCCCACTGCCTGTCTCTGGTCATGAGGGGTCCTGGGATGGTGCAGGGGCTGCTACAGCAGCTGAGCTGGGGTGGGGGCACTTCTCAGATTGTCCGAGGAAGGCAAGGCCATGCCTTGGCCTCACTGAGTTCAGGACAAATACAAATTTTAAGAAGCAATCTTGGGTCTGGACTACAG
The DNA here is from genome assembly GCF_023699985.2 of Odocoileus virginianus. Taxonomy (NCBI): domain Eukaryota; kingdom Metazoa; phylum Chordata; class Mammalia; order Artiodactyla; family Cervidae; genus Odocoileus; species Odocoileus virginianus. The sequence continues at coordinate 16,059,004 of NC_069690.1, read as the reverse complement.
CCCAGTGGTGTGTTCTTTTGGGTTACAAAACAAAGCGAAAAATATTTTCAGAATGGCATGTGTAATTTTTCATGGGTGGGATGACTTTCCCATGCAAGAGGACTTTCCCGTTTACAGAGGCATTCATAGCAGGATTCCTGTAAGTCACCAGCTCTGGGCAGGGCTCTCACTCAGGAGTCAGCTTCCCTCGCACGAGTCACACCCACTTTCTAGGAACAGACCTTCTGTTCCCCCAAGGTCTTGTCACCCCTGGGCTTCCTGTAAGATTCCCATGGGCTTTGAGCTGAAGGAGCAGAATCCTGAAATGGGAATAGTGCAGCTGCTATAGATTGTTAAGACCATCACGATTTTCACGGGCCATCAAGAAAGAAAAAGTGGGACTTCCCTGGTGGTCCAGTGGTTAAGAATCCACCATGCAATGCAGGAGGCCTGGGTTGACCCAGGGTTGGGGAACTAAGATATCACATCCCTTGGAGCAGCTGAGCCTCAGCACCGCAACTAGAGAGTCTGTGGGCCGCAGCGAAAGAGCCTGCTTGACTCAGCAAAGACCTGACGCCGCCGAATAAATAAGTAAATAGTGGTGAAGGGATAAAATCAAAAGAAAAAAGAAAGAAAAAGCACTGCTAATTGTAACTGACATGCAATTGATTGGGAAACAAGCCCCAATTTTAGAAATGTTAAAATGTGAAAGAACACACATCTTAGAATCAATGTTAGAGAACCAGGGTCAGCTGGATAGGATAGCACCAATGGCAGAACACACAAGTAGTGGCCAATCTCCAAATTCTACTTGGCTTGAGATTATTTAGTGGTTATTTTTTTTTTCTATATGAAAGAAACCACTAACATGTAGGTTTTGTGAGGACAGACACTAGTTTGTTTTCTTACCGCCGTATCCCCATCGCTTCACACCCATAGTAGGTATTCAACAAATATTTGCTCAACAAATAAATAAAACAGAGCCACCTTATAAAATGTGTGGCAAACCCAGACAAGAAAATAAATCATTCATAATCCCCCCACAGTGGGTATTTTGCCTTATTTCCTTCGAGTCTTATTTCCTATGAATATGCTCTTTTATATACATGTAAACATAATGTATTATTAGATTTAGCTCCGGGATGTGTTTTTGTATTTCTCTATTAATATGAATGAAATGATGAAATGAGATGGTGTGGAAATGCTTTGAAGACTGTAAAATGTTTAACCAAATATCTTATTATTAGTTATAATAACCACAGCAATGCTAATATGAATGAGGCTGATTTTCTGAAAATATACTTCAAAGCCAACAATGAATTTGTCCTCTGAAGCTGGGAATATGTTCTCTTCCTGATCACCACGGGGAGTCCCTGTTTCATGTTGGGAAGAAAAAGAGACTTAAGGATTCTGAGAAGTCATCGGTCCCAGCCACTCACCTGGCCTAGAAATTTGTTCAGTGTCACTAGCGGAGGGTCAGTGGCGGGGGCGGGGGGAGGACAGATGGCATCTTTCAAGCCAATGACACTGCTGTCCGTACAGAGAGTTTCCTTCTTTTTAGCTTTCACAAGCAGTGAAATGAATGACCCTATGGGTTTCAAGGAAGGCTCTTCATATCTTCTGCATGGTAATAGCAACATGGACATCAGAGAGATGTCAGTACAGGTAAGTCAGTACAGGATGGAAGTGGTGATTACTTTCAGTAAAGCACAAAGGCATATTTGCCTTGGACGACTAGCCCCCAATTCCCTCTTAGATAGTCAAAGACTTCACAGACACACTGATTAGTCTAACTCCTGCCTGGTTCTTGCAAGGGAGGTGAGTAGATTCACGTCACACACACAGAAGGGCGGACTGACAATGGTTCTCTCCTTGATCAAACTCTAGCCAGGCTCCTCGGTGCCCTTGTTTTCCATGAGGTCTCAACCCTGACCTACAAAGGCTAGGACAAACACTATCGTAGTTTCTTCCTTCTTCCCTCCCTCCCTCTTTCCCTTCCTTCCTTTCTTTCTGGTCATTAGCACTTACTTTTCATTAAAATGAATACTTTGGATGGAGGGAACTTTACTAATGACTCAGATGGTAAAGAATATGCCTACGCTGCAGGAGATCCAGGTTCGATCTCTGGGTCGGGAAGATCCCCTGGAGGAGGGCATGGCAACCCACTCCAGTATTCTTGCCAGGAGAATCCCCATGGACAGAGGAGCCTTGCGGGTTACAGTCCATGGGGTCGCAAAGAGTCGGACATGACTGAGCGTCTAACACACATACACACACACACACACACTTAGATGAAGAACAGAATTAGAATAGTGTTTACAATTGACTTCTGAAAAATCACATTATATAAAGGAAATAAAAACAGGTGAGCAGAAGTCCAAAAAAGGTGCAGCTTGTATATATAATTGTGCTTGGATGAAATATGCTGCTCAGGGGAGCATAGTACTTAGGCCACATGAGCCCAGAAGGAAGACACCGACAGAGGACAACCCCTCAGGTAGCAACGCTGAATGCTGAATTCTCCAGCAAGCCAAAAAATATGTAGTATTCTGGAAACATTCAACTCGAGCTCTTTACAAAAATGACTGTGTTTTCAACGTGTTTCTACACTAACATAGTTTCTCATGGTTCAACCCAAGTCCCTGGGATGCCCCAGCTCCCTTAAAGTACCTGCCTGAGGACTCAAGGCTGCCAAGTAAACTCAAGAGCTTACTGTTTGTTTTTGCATGCCACCGTGGGAAGGCGGGATCCCTGTCTTCCTGCCTCTGCAGGAGGGGAGGAGCCTAACTATGATGGGGTTTTATTAGCAAACTCAGATGGGTTTCCCATGTACTGAGCAGCCCCCTCCAACTTTCCCACCTTTTGTAATTTTCAATTCCCTGACTCTGCTCAAGCGCCCTCTGTGTCCCACCCTTCCCCCTCATTTTCCCTTTAAAAATCCAAGTGCCTTCTGCACAAATCGCAGTTGAGTTCAGTTCATGATGAACCTTGTTCCTACTGCAATGGTATATTACTGATTTAATCTGTCCTCGCTGCTTTAACGAGTGTCCGACTTTGTTGATCTCTGACAGTACTCAAACGCTGGCCATTACACCCAGGCTCATATCTTGGGCTCCGGGCTCTCTGCACACCTTGACCTGTGAGTCTGTGTTCTCACTCTTCCTGACTCAAATCCTCAGCCCTGAACCTGGCTCCCTGTGGTCAGCTTCATGTCCTCTAGGATGATGTTTTCTGGTTGCTCCACTTGGCTCCCACCTTGCACACTCTTGACCACTCCACCTCTGCCCACACCGTCTGCCTCCATCTCTGGGGCCTGTAGATGCTGGACCAACTTCCAAGCCTCCTCTACCCCTGCCTCGGGGCTGCCACCCCACCTGCTACGTTCTGCCACGGAGGTTGACCATGACTGTTAGCAACTGCCCAGGTGTTAAGTACAGTAAGTTCATGAGGCCCATGTAAGTTCATCAGTGCTTTCCCAGAGATTCAAAAATACAGCTCTCGTAGAGATTTGGCTCAGATGTAAAGAAGCTGCCTGCAATGCAGGAGACAGGGGTTTGATCCCTGGGTCAGGAGGATCCCCTGGAGGAGGGCACGGTGACCCACTCCAGTATTTTTGCCTGGGAAATCCCATGGAGAGAGGAGTCTCATAGGCTACAGTCCACGGGGTTACAAAGAGTCAGACACGACTGAGCAACTAACACTTTCTTCACTTAGAGATTTAAAAACAGTTTCTCTTTTTTTCACTTAAAAATTATTTATTTACTGTATTTATTTATTTTCCTGGGCCAGGTCTTTAGATGTGGATTTTAAAGAAGTGGATCTTTTAGTTTCAGCACGTAAGATCTTAGTTGCAGGCATGTGGGATCTAGTTTCCTGACCATGGAATCGAACCCGGGTCCCCTGCATTGTAAGCGTGGGGTCTGAGCCACTAGCCCACCACAGACATCCCTAAAACCAGTTTCCAATACAGAAGATCGCTCTATAGAATGGCTAAGTACTGGATGAAAGATGATTTGAGCCATATTTTACAAGCAAGCTGAGCTCTTAAGTCACGTGTGGATCTCATTGCGCCTCCCTGTTCTCTGGGCCCTCCCTTCCTCACACTCTAGAGCTGGGCTCCCTGTCACTCATTCACCTCACTCTTCACTCCAGGCCTCCCAGGGCAAATTGTCTTGGGTGACCTGGTTTAGGACTCCCTCAGGATCCTAGGCTCTCCAGCTTTTATTCTAAGCAAACCAGGAAATGAAGACAAAAAAGGCATCCATCCCAGTGTCTCTCTGCAGTCCTGCTTTGAGACCTCCTCCCCACTGAGAATCTATGAAGGTCTCCCAGCTGAGACATGTAGCATATGTCACATCTATGCCAGTCCATATTCGAATCATGGCCGTGCTGAGTTGACACAGCCATCCTGGCTGGCTGGCTGGGAGGGTCCCTCCCCTGGTTCTGAATGAGAGAGCAGACATTGACTCAGGAAGAGGCTTCTCTCCGATTAAACTCCATAACAGAGACTGATGCCTGTCTCTGTTCCTTCTGTCAGGCCACCTGGCAATGTATTACCAGAGTGATGAAAGACACCAAACCCTGGTGAGCAGATTCCCCTAGGATCCACTGGCCTCTCACCTCACCATCACAAAGATTTTCCCCCAGAATGTTTTAGAAAAAAACACCAAACAAACAAAAAACCCCAACCAGTTCACTGAAAAAGAAAACAAGCTGGTTTTCCCTCATGTCCAATTTCAGAATCGACAGGCAGTCCAGGAGAATCCACATACAGAGGTCAACGGATACCTTTCTTCAATTTCAGAGTGAGGGTTTTCACTGAGCCCAACCCTACTCCTTCCAGCCTCCTGGGTGGATTCTGAGCCTTCCAGGAGTGAGAATCCTGTTTCTCCACCTCACATGGCAGGTGGCTCAGAGACCAGGCCAAGGACCCCTGATCCCAGAGAGCCCCGGGGACTTACCCTCTGCTCCTGTGTGGCCACGAAAGTCTGGAACCCTGGTGCCACGCCAAAGCCCAGCTCTTGGATGAAAGGCGGCTCAGACTGACTGTGGATCTGAACCTTCACGCCTGCTTCAAACGTCGTTTCCTCTGAAAGAACAAAGATGGACAGAGCCATGGGTCAGTGACAACGGAAGCTCAGGGATTCCTGGGGTTGAAGGACTCAAAAGGATGCTGGGAAGGCTCCACAGCAGAACCACAGCCCCCAGAGATGTGCACATCTGCATCTCTGGAAATGGCAGCTATGTTACCTTGTGTTGGAAAAAGGACGCTGCAGATGTAACCAAAGATTTGGAGGTGGGGAGATTGTCCTTGGTGATCCAGGTGGCCCAACAGGATCACAAGGATCTTTAGAAGAGGGAGGCAGGAGGATCAGAGTCAGAGAGATGTGGAAAAATGCTCTGCTTCTGGCTTTGAGTATGGAGGAGGGAGCCACAGGCCGAGGGATGTAGGCAGCTTCAGGAAGCTGGAAAAGGCAAGGGAATGGAATTTTCTCCTCAAGCCTCTAGCAGGAATGCAGCCCTGCTGATACCTTGAAACGCACTTTTTGACTTTTGGCTTCCAGAACTGTAAGATAATAAATTTGGGTTGTTTGATGCCAGTAATTTTGTGGCAATCTGGTACAGTACTCATCAGAAAAGAATTCAGGTCACTTAGGCCAATAGCTCCTTGCTTCAGTCTCCAAAACTACAGGAGGATTATAAAGTGAGTCAAGCACCTATGCTTTTTCTTTTTCCTAACATTTTTTTTTTTTGATTGGAGGATAATTGCTTTACAATGTTATGTTGACTGCACCTCTGCTTTTTATTTACTAACTTCTCTACTGGGCAATGAGCTGAGTCGAGGCAAGGGGATCAGGAGAATGAACACAAAATGATGCTGCAGTCAGAATGCTTGCAAGCCCCTTGGAGCTGCAGGAAATGGGCAACTAGAAGAGAAGCTCCTCCCCTTTTTCTGTCTCTGGCAGTGACCGGTGGAAGGCATGGCAGGGAGGGATGGGACGGCAGGGCCTGGCTCATCCTATGTGTTGGTGCTCAAAATTGGTAGGGAATGCACCTATGGGATCCTTCACTCTCTCCTGGGCCTCCTTCTCTGTCTTATTCTTTGCAAATAGCCTGAAGAATGAACTTTCCAAAATGCAAACCCGAGTCACTTACAAGGAGCCCAATAGCCTTCACCCGCCTCCTTTCCAGCTCCTTCCCGGCAGCGCTCTGCTTCATGGCATCACGTGGTTCAACCCATCAGGGCCACCGGATTGGCTGTTACTGATCCCTGATCAACAATCGGATTGGTTGTTACTGATCTCTGCTAGGCAGGGGTGCACTGTATCATCTCATTTGTCCTGGAATGTCTTTCTACTTGGGCTTTCCCGGTGACTCAGATAGTAAAGAATCTACCTACTGGGGAGACCTGGATTCAATCCCTGGGTCAGGAAGATCCCCTGGAGAAGGAAGTGGCTACCCACTCCAGTGTTCTTGCCTGGAGAATTCCATGGACAGAGGAGTCTAGAGAGCTACTTGGTCCATCTGACTGACCATTGCCCTCCTCATCAATGAAAGTTCAGCCCTCAGCCCCACCCAGAGCAACTCCTTCTCCTGCTTGCTTGTATTCTTCACATACACCTAGCAAAGCCTCTGCCACACCACATCATCATCCTTTATTTCACTGTCTTTTCCACTAGGGCGTCTTGCAGGCATCCAGGGAATGATTGTTGAATGGATGAGGGAGACATCTGTGATTCCAACCTCACTCACGCATTAAAGGGCTAGGCCAATCTAGAGTCTGCATCAAAGAGTGTTCCAAAAGCAGAGAATGGGGAGAGGATGGGTAAATGCAGAAATCAGTTAAGATGGGGGGTGGTAGTGGTGGAGGTCAGAGGTCAAGGAAGGGGGATTGTCAATACCAGGGCCATAGCATGGGGACAAGCTCTAAAGCTGGCACAGAGGAGAAAGGTGAGGAGGACGGAAGGGCTGGAGCCAGGCGTGTGACTGTGCAGGACCCAGGAAAGACTGGGAGCTGGTGATCAAGGCAGAGGAGACGCCTGGAGCTGGTGAGAATTCCAGGGTCGGGGGCACAGGGCAGGTGGAGTGGGAGGGAGGGTGGGCAGGGCTCTCACTATCTAGATGAGGACAGCGGAGTTTAGACAAAAGAAAGCCTTGGCTGAGAGTCCTTTCGTATGCATCCTCCTGGAGCAGGAGAGAGACCCAGGGACATCTCCACTTTCTTCCACCGTCTCTTTACCCAGATTGTGCCATCCAAACTCCCGCCCCATGTCCCGCTGTGCTTATGTCGACCTCTCCGGTGGATGGTGGATGCCTCAAGAGAAGAGAGGAGTTCTTGCTCTGTCTGGTGCCCACAGCCCAGCCCAGGGCTTAGCCCCAGCTCCATCAGGAAGGGGGAATGCCAGAGAAGGAGGACGGGTGGGGAGAGGAGGGCTGAGTGGCCCTGGTAAGGGGCTGTGTTTTCTAAGGTCCGCCCAAGGAGTCTAAAGAACAGGCTGTGATGGGGGAGGAGTGAACACCCAGTGATGCTGGGAGATGGGAATGCCCATGCCTGGATGAACAAAAAGCATGTTCACTGAGCTGCATGGGGCTGGGACAGGCGAGATGCCAAAACGCCTTTTCCAGTGCTCCCTCCCACTCCACCTCCAGCGCCTTCACACAGCTAGTGAAGCTGTGTGCCTGTGATATAAAAGTGAGCTTCGGAAACCTTCGAGTCAGTCAGACAGGCTCGGAGGAGGAGCCAGTGGTTACAGGGAGAAATGAGGAATGAGGACTTGGTGTCAGAAGGGCTGTGAGTAATGGGCAAGGCAGACAGCCAGGCATGCCTGTGTTAGCGAGAGCTGCCCAAGGCTTCTCTGAGTTAGGGTTTGGATGGAGTGTTTATTCCAGAAAGCAGCCGGGGCTGGGCAGAGTAAATTCCTAAGTATTCTCGTATGGTTACAAACATGCAGCCAGCGGATGGGTAGAAGTGAAAGATGAATAAGGTTTCTGCCTCCTTCAGAACAGTGCTGTCTAGAGGAACCTTCTGTGAAGACAGAACGTTTTATAATCTGTGTGATCCCACTTGGTACTGTTAGCTACAGGAAACGTGACTAGTACAACCGAGGAGCTGAATTGATAAATGAATAGATAAATAAATATATAACCCCCCCAACTATTTTGAGGCATAGTTGACAAAACTGTATGGTATTTAAATGGCACAGTGGGAAAATTTGATATATGTATACAAGCTGGAATCAAGATTGCCAAAAGGAATATCAATAACCTCAGATATGCAGATGACACCACCCTTATGGCAGAAAGCGAAGAAGAACTAAAGAGCCTCTTGATGAAAGTGAAAGAGGACAGTGAAAAAGTTGGTTTAAAGTTCAACATTCAGAAAACTAAGATCATGGCATCCGGTCCCATCACTTCATGGCAGATAGATGGGGAAACAGTGGAAACAGTGGCTGACTTTATTTTTCTGGGCTCCAAAATCACTGCAGATGGTGACTGCAGCCATGAAATTAAAAGGCGCTTACTCCTTGGAAGGAAAGTTATGACCAACCTAGACAGCATATTAAAAAGCAGAGATATTACTTTGCCCACAAAGTTCTGTCTAGTCAAGGCTATGGTTTTTCCAGTGGTCATGTATGGATATGAGAGTTGGATTGTGAAGAAAGCTGAGTGCCAAAGAATTGATGCTTTTGAACTGTGGTTTTGGAGAAGACTCTCGAGAGTCCCTTGGACTGGAAGGAGATCCAATCAGTCCATCCTAAAGGAGATCAGTCCTGGGTGTTCATTGGAAGGACTGAGGCTGAAGCTGAAACTCCAATACTTTGGCCACCTGATGGGAAGAACTGACTCATTGGAAAAGACCCTGATGCTGGGAAAGATTGAGGGCAGGAGGAGAAGGGGATGACAGAGGATGAGATGGTTGGATGGCATCACCGACTCGATGGACATGGGTTTGGGTGGTCTCCAGGAGTTGGTGATGGACAGGGAGGCTTGGCGTGCTGTGGTTCATGGGGTCACAAAGAGTCGGACGTGACTGAGTGACTGAACTGAATGAACTGAACTGATATGTTGTGAAAGGATCCCTCCCCCCTCATCGGGTTAATTAATATATCCGTTGGAAGGACTGATGCTGAAGCTGAAGCTCCAATACTGTGGCCACCTGATGCGAAGAGCCAACTGATTGGAAGAGACCCTGATGCTGGGAAAGATTGATGGCAGGAGGAGAAGGGGGCAACAGAGGATGAGATGGTTGGATGGCATCACCGACTCAATGGACATGAGTTCGAGTAAACTCCCAAGGATGATGAAGGACAGGGAAGCCTGGTATGCTGCAGTCCATGGGGTTGCAAAGAGCTGGGCACGACAGATCGACTGAACAACAACAGTCACTGCACATATTTACCTTTTCCTGGCCTGCTTTATTCATCTATTTGCTTTTTAGCCAATTGAATTTTAATTAATTAAAATTTAAAGGGTTCCACCTCTCATGTTAATCCATCATTTCACATATTTACCTTTATCTGTCCTGCTTTATTTACCTGTTCATTTTTTTTATCCAATTGAATTTTAATTAATTAAAATTAAGTAGCCACATGTGGCTGCTGACCTCCTTACTGGCCAGTGTATTTGCAGACTGTCAGCTGTGAGCCGACCCGAGGCATCTCAGAGCAGTGGGGGTGACAAGGGCTTGAGTAGCCTGCTTTCCTAGGCAGGTACCCTGTGGTGTCTCTTGTCCAGAAGCAGGAGATTTGGGCGGGGTGCTGAGCAGCAGAGCTGTGCATGTTTGAGGTCAGCCCATGCCTAGTCTCAAATGCTCTCTGACCCTGTCCTCCCAGAACACCACTCACTCTCACAACTCCAGATAAGACTTACTCATCCTTCACAGAACTGCCCTCAGGTCCCCTCTATGGAGCAATTCTCCAGTTTGATAAGGCACAACAGCCCCCTCCAGTCCCTGCCTGGCACCTATCCCCTCGGCTCTTGCCTCTTCTGGACAAGGCACACTCTCACTGCAAATACAAAGACCCAGTTTAAGAAATGACGCCGTCAAGCACAGATTGTTAGAACCAAAGGCTCAGCCCATGTTACCTCCAAAGGGTACCAGCATAGAATGCAAGTTGCAACCATGTACGGTGCTCTGGGTGACCACTCCTGGGACCTTTCTTTTTTTAAAAAAGAAATTTAATCAGAAAATCTTTCCTTTTAAAAAATATTCATTTATTTATTTTTGGTTGCACTGGGTCTTCATTGCTGTGTGCAGGCTTTCTTTAGTTGCGGCCAGTGTGGGCTACTCTTCATTGCAGGGCGTGGGCTTCTCATTGCAGTGACTTCTCTTGTTGCGGAGCATGGACTTCGGGTGCATAGGCTTCAGTAATCGTGGCACACGGGCTTAGTTGCTCTGCAGCATGTGGAATCATCCTGGACCAGGACTTGAACCCTTGTCCCCTGCATTGGCAGGCAGATTCTTAACCACTGGACCACCAGGGAAGTTTCACCCCTAGAAATTCTGATTCTGTACCTCTAGGGTGAAGATCAGGAATCTGCATGTCCATGGATTCTGATACAAATTATCTGAGGCCAAACACATTTGGGCAGCAGTGATCCAGTCCAGAGAAGGGAAGCGATTCGCCCAAGGTCACAAAGCAAGTTAAGAACAGAGCAGGGGTCAAAAACCAGGCATCTTGACTCCCAATTTGGCACTCTTCCTTCCCCCAACTAGGAGTGTGGTTTATTTCGTGTGAGCGAATGACCTGGTTCGTAGCTCTGGGGGCTGGAGAAAGATAATATCCTTTTCATTGTCATATCTCCGAAAGCGCCTGGAACAGAGCAGAGCTGAGTAACCGTGGAATGAAGTGAATGAGTGAGGGAGTGTCCTCTGCTGAGTTGACTGTTCCCTGCCCTTGGACCTGCTGGGAGTCTGCCCAGGGTTTACCTGGACCCTGGGAAGCACCAGCACCTCCTACCGCCCAGCGAGAGGATTCCTCCCCTGTTGCAGGAGGCAGCAGGCCTCATCCGCTGGGCTGCACACAAAACAGCAACAGCGGTGATAATAACAGTGGCCATAAGTGGGACCGTCCGCACAGCTTTGGGAACAGAAAGAAAATGTGGGACCCACTGTTAAAAACTTACTGAGAAACTCAAGATAGCAGTTGTTGTTGTCATTTAGTCACTAAGTCATGTCTGACTCTTTTGCGACCCCACAGGCTGTAGCCCACCAGGCTCCTCTGTCCCCGGGATTTCCCAGGCAAGAACACTGGAGTGGGTTGCCATTTCCTTCTCCAGGGGAACTTCCTGACCCAGGGATCGAACCGTATTTCCTGCATCCGCAGGTGGATTCTTTACCACTGAGCTGCCATAGCAAAGCACTAAACCAAGAGTCTGGGATTTCCCTGGTGATCTGGTGGTTAAGACCCTGCGCTTCCAATGCAGGAGGCGCAGGTTCAATCCCTGCTTGGGGAACTAAGATCCCATATGCCATGCAGTACAGCCAAAAAACAAAAACTCAAGAGCGTGACCCTCCTGAGTCTGTGTGACTGCAGTGCTTACACACCCATGAAGCCAACCCTGATGATAACCCCGCTTGTTGCTGGACAGAAATGTTCACATCTTCCTATTCCTTTTTGCCACCAAATGATTCAACACTAAGTGGCTTCAAAGAGGGCAGGCTTCCAGTGCAGGGGAGGATTTGTTTACACATCATGAACACCAGGATTCAAAGCCCCAGAGAGAGACAGAGCACAGAGAATGGGAAGTCACTACACACACACAGCGTCAGAAGCCCTTGCTAATTGGGACCAAGCTGAGATCCCGATGGCCTAACATGAAAGATGATGTTGCATCAGGAGGAAGGGAATAAAGAGGCTTCAACCTGCAGAAGCCAGAGTCTCCCAGCATTTTTTTAGGAGCCGGGCCATGGCTGGCAGCAGGCGAGGTTGACCTGCAGAGCATTTCTGGTGCCTGCAGAAAGGGCTAGGAAGCTCTGCGGGAGGAGATGGGGAGCCAGGGACAGAATTCATAATGGAGCAGAGAAAGCACATCGCAAGGAAAGCAGCTTATATCTTTAATCTTTGCAAATTACAGGAAGCGAACCGAGGTAATAAACACTGGAGAGAGGGAGGCAAAGAAGCGTCTCTGAAAATCTGGAGGAATTTTCTAGGCTAAGGCGAGGATGTATGGTATAAAGCAATCTTGGGCTGAGGGAAACTGTAACAGTGGTTAGGATGGCTAGCTTGGGAGGAAAGGGTGGGAGGGAGGTCAGCCATCTGGTGAGATGCATCTCAGCGCAGGATGGCTCTGTGTGTCTGCTCACCATCCTCTCCGCTCTGCTCTCTGCCATGGGAGCTGCCCTTGGTAGAGTATACAGTGGGGCTCCCTTGCCCTCTAGCTTCTGGTTGACTTTAGCCAATGGTGGGCCCAGGTCATAAACAAGGGGAGACAGGAGAGTCAGGCTGGGCTATTTAGTCTCTCCACTTTGCCCTCTGGTCCCTGTGGGTCAGCTGCATGCCACCTTGAAGGGCACAGCCCAGGGCTGGGGGACTAGCTCTCCATCCTGATATTGGCTCTTTCCCAGGCATGCAAATGGCTCTCTCTGCTACCAGGCTCAGCACACAGCCCCACTGGTGTATGCGTGCATGCTAAGTCACTTCAGTTGTGTCCGATTCTTTCTGATCCTGTGAACTGTATCCCGCGAGGCTCCCCTGTCCATGGGATTCTCCAGGCAAGAATACTGGAGTGGGTTGCCATGCCCTCCTCCAGGGGATCGTCCCCACCCCAGGGATCAAACTTGTGCCTCTTGCGTCTCCTGCATTAGCAGGCAGGTACCACTAGCGCTACCTGGAAGCCCCACTGGTACTGCCTTCTTCAAGCCTTGCCTGCACCTTTGTGGACTAGCCCTTCATTAATTGTTCCTTGTATTACCCAGTCTGTGGGTTCTGCTGGTTTCCTGGCTGGATCCTGATGGGAAGCATCCTCTGAGAGGCAGCAGGAGGCCCCTCTGCCCCAAAGTCCACTGAAGGGCAGCTGTTGGTTGGAGCACAGCTGGGAATGGAGACCTCACTACCTGCAAGGGTAGCCTTTGGTTTCCAAAGTCTATCTTTGCATTGAGTTGAAAATTGCCTGCTTATAGATTTTATCCCCTTTTTCTAGCTCCACCCCTTCTCCCAGGATCTGAAGATGTAACCACTGGAGCACTCTTTTTTTTTTTTTTTAAAGTATTTTAAACTTATTTCTAGGAGAATTTATTTAATCAATTTATTTATTTGGCATATGAGTTCTTAGACCCCTGACCAGGGATCAAACACATGCCCCTGGCATTGGAAACATAGAGTCTTAACCACTAGACCACCAGGAAAGTCCCACGGAGCACTCTTGTTTTCATGCTGACCCCAACAGAGCTGACGCCAGTGCATCTTTGTATCTGAAGTGCTCACTAGCTGAAGTGCACCTGGGGACGTGCTTGGCTTGGCCAGGCATGTGTGGGGAGGGTCCTGGGACCCTCTCTCCACCACCCCCAGGAGAGCCAACTGTCCCTCATGACTTTGGAGTTCTGGAGGTCCCACTCCTTACACTGGGTAGGGTTAGGGTGGGCACAGCTTGTGCCCAGAGACATAAGTAAACTAAGCTTTCTGAGTCAATGAACATGCAGGCTTCTGGTATTTGGGGGGGGGTCACGACCTGAGAGCACCCAGGTTAGATGCTTGGGGTTCGAGGGTCAGGCAGAGTGAGGGTTAATGTTAGGTTTTGGTTATGCAACAGAGAAGTGCAATTCTATTAAACAAAACAGCTACCAAACATACATTAGAGAAGGCACCGAGTGTGGAGTTGGGTCTAGGCTCATTACAAAAAGATTTATTTCAAGGATTATTTAAATAATGAGTTTCCCTAGTTCATTCAGGCTCAGAGATTATAAATGACTGAGAGGGCTGATAAGTCTGGGTGGGTAACCAGCGTGTAGGAGAAAGTGCCATGTCTCCGAAACTATAGGGGAAGTTGGTGAATGATTAAGATTCTATTGATAAAGATTCTGTTGATGCACCCTGCCGGCAGAAGTTAGGTCCCAGCAGATTGCTGAACAGATCCTGTATATGGATTGCAAACCTTGTTCAAAGCATTACCAAATTCATAGCAACTTATTGTTATTGAAATTTTTTCAACAAATGAATGTAAAAACACGATAGCATTCATGTGTGGGTGATGTCTGGGAAATATCTGGGATGTTAAAAAGGTATCCTTGTATTTCCAAAGGATGGGAACAGTGGTCTAGAGCAGAGCTTCTCCTGCTTGACTGTGAGTCACTGGGGATCCTGTTAGCAGGCAGACTTGGGGTGGGGTCTGAGTTCTGCATTACTGGTGAGCTCTCCGGGGATGCTAGTGCTGTTGGCTGGAGGACCACACTGTGGGTAGCAGGACCCACAAGAGAAGATCTATGCCGCAGCAGAGCACACCAGACCCGTGGAGGTCTGCTCTCTGCCTACCTCTCCCTCGGCCCCAGCCACCTCGGGACACCAGGGGCTGGTCCTGGCCTTTGCTCTCTCTCAATTCCCCTCCCTCTGCCTGGCATCTCCCTTCCCTACGACTTACCCCCTCCTCTGACCCCCACATACTGCCCAGCCACCTGGCAAACAGTCCTGAGCGTGGGACCAGAGGTCATCTCCTCTCTGAAGTCCCCCTGAGATATGCTTTCCTTCTTTTCCAGAACAGATCATCTCCTCCTTTGTACCCCAGCTTTCCTCTATCGGCCATAACACTTGATGACATTTAATTGTTTACATGTCTCCCAAGCAGACTGCAATTGCCTGCCAGTCCTTAAGGCATTCAACATGAGACCTCTTGGATCATGAGTTTCCATTTCCTACATAAAAGGAGCCCTTGGGATAGTTCCTAGGCGGTGAATGCTTTGAAAACGTGGACTGGGCCTTACATCTGTATCCCTGAGTGCCGGGCACACAGTAAGCTCTGTGAGATGTGAGCTCTGAACTGGGGCTGTTTCAGCCACCTCCTAGATGGTCCCCTCCGACCACTGCCTGGCTGCCCGGGAGATTTAACTAGAACACTTATGTGTCCTGCACAGCACTTAGCATCTGTATGAAGCAGGCGGGTCTTCACAGATTGAAAAAAGTCAAGCTCTTTCTGGCTACTTACTGGATGCCTGCCTCCAAGGGTGCTTCTGACTCACAGCATCATTTCTCCAGATTACTTGGCTCTCCAGGACAAAGGTCCACTCTGAGAGCGAGCTCAGACTCACAGCTGGCTGCATGTAGCATAGTTCGGTGCTCCAGACTCTCAGAATTCAGCCAGAGCCGGCAACTCTCTTTCTGGAGAGGTCCTTGGTACCAGGCACTAGGACAAAAGTCTCTCCCGGAGGCAGAGATGTCAGGGAAACCATGGCAACCATCTCCCTCCACTCTTGCTCTGTCCCATTTGTGATGGGGGCTGGAAACCGTGCTACCTCTGAGAGTAGCTCAGGCCCTCCAGCTATGTGGAAAATTCATGATTATTTTTTAATTTAATTTTAATTTTGATCAAAGCAATACATGTACATAATTTTAAAAGCCAAATGGTACCTCAAGGCTTTTAATGAAAAATAGTATTTCCCTGCTCCACCTCTCCTCATATCCCCTGAGACTCACTCCTCAGAGGAAGTTACTCTCAAGAGCTGGAGCTGATTCCCCCAGAACTGACTTTCATAGTTTCATGGACATCAACTGCTTGACAGTTATTTCTTGATTTTTCTAACTTTTATCTACTGAATTTCCACCATGGGAGCTGAGGCTGTAAGCTTCTTATATGAAATTATCCTGGCATATTCCCTTGCCTTTCACCTAGACGTCAGTATCCAGCTTTCACTTAATTATGACTATGCAAATATTACCTACACCTCAGCCTTAGAGTATATATTTTTGATCTCTTCCTTGTGAAACTATTTTGTTTTTCTATTTTTTTTCTTTTTGTTTTGTTTGGTTTGTACCTATAGCAGAAATGGAAAAAAAAAAAAAGAGATCAAACTCATAGAAAGCAGAAAAGTAGGTTGCCAAAGGCTAGGGGTGGGTGGAATGAAGAGGGTAGTAAAAGTGTACAAAGTGTACAAACTCTCAGTTATAAGATGTCTAAGGTCAGAAGATTTTATGTAAAACATGGTGACTATGGTTGACAATACTGTAACATATTTTTCTGATCCAGAGACAAAACCCAGGTCTCCTACACTGCAGGTGAATTCTTTACCATCTGAGCCTACGGGGAACCCAAAGTGTTAATCGCCCAGTTGTGTCAGACTCTCTGCGACCCCATGGACTGTAGCCCACCAGGCTCCTCTGTCCATGGAATTCTCCAGGCAAGAATACTGGAGTGGGTTGCCATTCCCTTCTCCAGGAGATCTTCTCGACCCAAGGATAGAACCTGGGTCTTTAGCCGTGCAGGCAGATTTGTCACCATCAGGGAAGCCCTTAAGAGAAGCATAAATTAAATGTTCTACTTTTGATACATCAAATATATTTGAAACCAAATTCTACCCTTACTTAATTTATAGGTTGCTGGATATAGAGTTCTCCCTTAGACAAGAAAGATTCCTGCTCCCTGGGCCCTGCCCCAAATTTGAAGACATTCTGCTATATTATCTTCCAGCTTCTACTGCATACATTGAGAAGTCGATTCTAATTTTAGATTCTAGGTATTGACTGGTTTTTTTCTCTCCAGAACCTTTTAAAACGTTCTCTTTGTGAGCCTGAATTTTGCAAGGATGCATCTTGGTCTGGTTCTCTTGCCACTTATTGCAGACAGGACTTAATGAATCTTTCACTATGGAAAATCGTGTAGGTCAGTTGGGAATTTTTCTTATTTTATTTCTTTGGCACCATCTTCTTCTCCACTCTCTCACTTTTGTAATTCTAGAAATCTTAGTTGTAGGATGTTGAGCTTTCTGGGTTTGCTTTCTCATTTTTTCATTTTTTTCTCTCCCATTTTCCATCTGTTTGCCCTTTTTGTTTTACTTTTCAGGCAATTTCCTCAATTCCAATCCTTCTGTGGGTTTAAAAAAATGTTTGCAATCCTTTTTAATTTTCAGTAGGTTAAAAAAAATTTTTTTCTTTGGATGTTACTTTTTAATAGCATCCAATTTTAATAGCTGGTGTTTATGAATGCAGTATCATCTCTTACCTCTTGAGAATTTTAATTAAAATGTTTTGAAGTTTCCTTCTGCTCTCTGCATTTATTTTTTTATTTATTAAACACGTACATAGTGTCTAATATTATTCAGGCACTTTGCTAAGTGTTTGACAAAAACATAAACTCATTTCCACCTTCCTAACAACCTTAAAGAATAGATAATAATATTATTCTCATTTTAGAGATAATGGAACTGAGGCGCAGAGAGGCTAAGTAACTTGTCTGAGGTCACACAGCTGGTAAGCTGAATAGCTGGGATTTGAACCAAGGCTCTAGAACTCATGCCATTAACCATTATCTCTATTTTCTCAAAGTTTCCTTTTTGTCTGTTTGGTTTTGATTCCTTTCCTGTTGGTGTGTGTGCAGGCTCAGTCATTCAGTCGTGTCCAACTCTGCAACCCCGTAGACTGCAGTCCACCAGGCTCCTCTGTCCATGGGATTTCCCAGGCAAGAATACTGGAGTGGGTTGCCATTTCCTTCTCCAGGGGATCTTCCTGATCTGGGAATTGAACTCACACCTCCTGCATTGGCAAGCAGATTCTTTTCCACTGTGCCACCTGGGAAGCCCCTTTCTGTTAAGCGACTTCTCTCAAGTGCTTGACTTTTTGACTCTCCATTCATCATTAAGAGGTATTTAGTGTCTGGACAGTCTCCTTTGTATGTGGGAGGACTTACCAGGGGATTTCACCCTAGGATGATCTAACTGTTTGTATGGGGACTGCTGACCGTCATTCTCTGTGGATATTTTCTCTTGAGCTTGTCAGTGTCTCCAGGCTTCTGGTTACAGGTGGGAGGGGTAGATTAGTCTGACCGAGGGTCTCACTACTCAGGAGGCAGAAGCTCACCTTATCTCCCTGGTTTCTATACAGCACCTCACTCATGCCCTCAGTCTTTTTTCTTTTTTCCCTTTCTTAAAATTAGTTCTGTTTTTTCTTTTTTAAAAAAAATTAATCAATTTATTTTCATTGGAGGCTCATTACTTTACACTATTGTACTGGTTTCTGCCATACATTGACATGAATCAGTGATGGGTGTACATGTGTCCCTGATCCTGAACCCCCCTCCCACCTCTCTCCCCATCCCATCCCTCAGGGTTGCCCCAGTGCACCAGCCCTGAGCACCCTGTCTCATGCATCGAACCTGGACTGGCGATCTATTTCACATATGGTAATATACATGTTTCAATGCTATTCTCTCACATCATCCCACCCTTGCCTTCTCCCACAGAGTCCAAAAGTCTGGTTTCCCCCTGTCCAGAGCCTATCTGTTTCTTTTTTAAAATGAATTTACTTGTTCATTCATTTATTTGGCTGCAGTGGGTCTTAGTTGGGGCAAGGGGCTCTTTGTTGCTACGTACACTATCTTTTGTTGCAGTGCACGGACTCTCTAGTTGAGACACGAGGGCCGAGTTTCTCCCTGGCATGTGGGATCTTAGTTCCCTGACCAGGGATCCAACCCATGTCTCCTGCATTGCAAGGCAGACTCTGAACTGCTGGACCACCAGGGAAGTCCTGAGCCTATCTATTTTTCAATCTAATTTTTTGCTTGGGTGTAGAGAGATATTTGGTTGCACAACTCCTTTCACAGACTTCTAACTAATCCTCCTTGTTTTAGCTGCACCTCTCATCATTATTGTCTGCAACATCTGATGCCTCCAATCCCCACCCTTTCTCAAGGAAGGGGAGGAGTGTCTATGGAGAGAACTGTTTGGCTTTAATTGGTTTCCCTGTGCAGATCCCGATCTTTCAGCCTTGTCTGCTCTGCCCAGTCAATTAACATCTGCTCTCCATTTTCCATAAACTTGCTGACACCTATTGTTATCTTCTTTCCCATCTTCTTTGGCCTTGTGGGTTTATACTTGAAAAAAAAAATTCTTGATTGCCATTTAGGAGAGATTTGGGAGGGAGCCTCCATACATATTTATGTTCATTTCACTGTGCCCAGTCAGAAGTTTAGACCATCACCTTCCCCAAGGCTCAGTGGGCACATCATGGGCTCCTTTCACCATTCCAGGAGAAAAGGGACAGAGGTAGAACTGATCCTAGGATGTACACAAGCCATAGGACCAATGGGAGCTTTTCATTCCCAATAGCATCAGCTGCCCATTTAGCCTTTTTTTTTTTTTAATAAGATTTACTTTTATTTTTATTTTGCCATGCCTCGTGGCACATGGGGTCTTAGTTCCTCAATCAGGGATTGAAAGCACCATCTTAACCCCTGGACCAGAGAAGTCCCACTTATTCAGTGGTTTTCAAATTGGGTTCCTAGGAACCCTATGGTTCCTCATGGAGTCGCAGGGTTGGCCACAGTGGGGCATGGAGAAATCAAACTGGTGGCCCCATCTCCAGTTGAACCAGAGCAGCTCTTCCTTTATCTGCTTTATGTATTGGGGCTGTGCTAAAGCTTTTGTTCAATACAAGTATTCTGCTATGAAAAAAAAAAAGAGGAAAAAAATAGAAAGGGAGAACAGCAACAGACCTATCATTATATGCCATTCTGTCTCCAAAGATGTCACTGAAATATTTTTTTCTGAGATATTTTTATGGCAGTGCCTTTACAATCACTTTTTGAGTTTTAAAGGAATGCAGTGGAAGGAGACTTACTTTTGGGTCCATAAGTGGGTTTTCAGCTGGATTCAATTGCTTAGCAAGGAGTCTGTTCTTGGGGAGCTTCCTCAACCTCTTCAGGCTCCAGCTTCTTTATTTTTCAATGGAGACTATACCTTGTTTGAAGGGTCACTTTGAGGATTCATGGGATGGAATGTTCATGGCAAGAGGTAGCTACTGGTGGCTCAGTGGTTAAAAAAAAAAAAAAATTCTGGCAATGAAAGAGACTTGAGTTTGATCCCTGAGTCGGGATCAAAGATCCCCTGGAGAAGGAAACAGGAACCTACTCCAGTACTCTTGCCTGGAGAATCCCATGGACGGAGGAGCCTGGTGGGCTACACTCCATGGGGTTGCAAGAGTTGGACATAACGTAGTGACTGAACCAACCACCCACCGTGGTCCCATCACTGTGCACAGTACAGCAATATTTTCTCTGTCTCAACAAATGTATCAACTATCTATTGCCCTGGTATATGTCAGTGAGCCAGACAGTCCAAGATCCCTAACCTTTTGGAGCCTGTGTTTCAATAAAGACAGATTCACAACCGAAAATATTAGTAAATAAGTAACTCATATGGCACACTTGAAGATGACCCAGGACATAGAACAAAGGACAAGCAGAACAGATAAGGAGGGGTAAGGAGCGGGGTGGAGTGCAATTTTAAATAGCGCAGTGAGGGGAGGTGAGATCCGAGCAAGGCTTGACAGAGGTGAGGCCATGAGCCACATGGTCTGAGCAGGGAATCTAGGCAGAGGTAATGGAGGATGCAGGTGCTCAAGGGAAGCTTTGAGGGAGTCATGGGGAGTCACGGGGAGTCAGAGTGGCTACAGCCATGTGAACAAGGGGCCGAGTAGGAGGAAATGAGGCTGGGGAGATGATACGGGGCAAGGTATTGACTCTATTAGAGCAGGGGCTCTCAAAATAACTCCTATGCTTAAAAATATAACGTCAAATTCATTTTCCCCCAACACTAGCGTTTGGGGACATCAAGGCAGAGTTTACTTGATTAAAAAGTGTGTTTTCAGAACTTCCCTGGCAGTCTAGTATTAACAGTCAAGACTTCACCTTCCAACGCAGGGGGGTGTGGGTTTGATCCCTGGTCTGGGGGAACTAAGATCCCACAAGCCTTGTGGCCAAAACACCAAAACATAAAACAGAAGCAATATTGTAAGAAATTCAATAATGATTTTAAAACTGGTCACCATAAAAAAAAATTCCTTTAAAAAGTGTATTCTCAGCAGGGACCTACTGCATAGCACAGGGAACTCTGCTCAATATTACATAGCAACCTAAATGGGAAAATAATTTAAAAAAAATAGATATATATGTACGTATAACAGAATCACTTTGCCAGACACCTGACGCTATCACAGCATTATTAATCAACTATATATATAATATAAAACTATATATATAAAATACTATACATATTATAAATATTATATAAATATTTATAGAAATAAATATTTATATTCTATAAAACTATATTTATAATATAAAACTATATATAATACAAAAAGTTTAAAAAATATAAAAAAATTAAAGTGCATTAATATTTTGAAAAGTGCATTCTACATCAGCTTGAATGGAGGCCGTAACTTTTGAGCCTATCTATCTAGAATGCAAGTCCATCAGCGAGCGCCCAGCACACGGATCCAGTTCGCGCAGATGTAAGCCATCTGCATGCTCACCCCTACCTCCTTGAGGAGGGCCGTTCCCAGGACTGGCTCCAGGAACCCCGCCCCCTCAGTGGTCCCTGTCCTCCCATAGACACACCCACTGGTCACTGATTGGCCCAGGGGAGAGCACCTGACTGGGCCGGGCCAATGAGTCCCTTCCTTGTTTTTTTCTTTTTAAGAGAACAGTGAGAAAGTCAGCGTGGCCTCTCCCTGATGCTAGGATGTGAAAAAATATAAATCTGTTGGGAGCTCTGCGTGAAAAGATACACGTGTGGAGAAACCCTGTCTCTAGTGAGAGAGAAAAAAGCAAATCAGAGAGAAGAGAGGGAAAAGAAGGGGGGAAAGACCAAGGCGGCGGGTGGCCTCGTTTCCACTTGTTCCTCACGCTGCCCCCTTGCCTTCCTGCCGCTGGGTTGTTGAAGCTTGCCTTGGATTCCAGGGGTAATACAGTTCTTTTATGCCCAAGCTTCTCTGAATCTGGGCTTTCTCATGTGCAGCCTAGATAACCCACTGCTTATTTCTTTTATCTTTGAAGTTACTCAGAGGCATCTACACAGAGTTTCATTTTTAACAACCTCCCACCTGCCTTCAATTTAATTTCCTTTAGCAAAATGCTGGTCGTGAAATCTGCACTTCTGTAGCCTAGGACAGCTTTTCAGTCCTTTTTCTATTTTGTGAGGTCCTCCATAAAAAAGAAGATTTTCCACGGTCAAAAGCATTGGGGAAATAAATGCTTTATGCAACATTCCTATCTTGGAGATTCATAATGTGACATATAGAGAATCCTTGCCCTGAATTAATGTGTTTAACTCTGCCTAACCAGGGTTCTCCAGATCATACACTCTCCCTGTAACATGTAACATCCAAAGCTCAGGATTTCGGGGCATGCTGTCAAGGTCCATGTGTGACTGAGCCTCCCTTCTTTAAAGTGGCGTATTTCCAGGGTGCCTTCCACAAGGATGCTTGACCAAGGAGGCAATGTCAGCCTGGGGGGAAGGACATTTTTGATCGATTTCATGGTCACTTTCTACTTGCTAAGCATGAGTCCATAGGGCTGGGTCCACCCAAAGTAGATGCCTTTTCCTTGTTCACGCTTTGGCACCAAAGGTCCTCCTTGTAGGTCACAGTTACACCCAGAAGCATGGCTCCCTCAGTGCTTCCTGAAATTTCTGAGAAGTGAAGCAAGAATGTGACAGAGGCTCCGCTTTGAAAATGAGATGTCCAGAGGATAAAGTGCTCCAGGACTCTTGTGTCGGTATAGAATATTTGGAACAGTCTCTGCCTCTGGGATGGTCTGACCATCCTCCTATCTACTGGTTGTCATTATCAAGCTTTGACTGTTTCGAGTTTGCAGAGAGTGTTCATCTGATCTGCTGGTAAAGGCAGGGCTGGGGGTTCGACCATGGGTCTGACTCTATAGAGTTACTTCCCTGTCCTGCTGCTCTGCCTCTGTCATCAAGCTGTCTGGGGCCATCCCTCAACAGCCAGCTTTCCTTCCCTTTCTCCTCCGTCATCACCCATCTCTCTCCTCTAAGGACTCAGGTTCCTTCTCCTGGGGATTGAGGGGAATTGGAAAGGTCAAGGAGGCAAGGTGGCATCCGTGGGGCCACCTGGCTTGGCAGGTCAGGGAGGCGGCTCCCTCCCAAAGCCCAAGGTGGGATGAGGCTTGGCCATCCCCTCAGTCTTTGGGAGCAATGACCGAAAAGCAGAGCGTGGCCGCACCTCCTCAGGTGGCCTTAAGGACAAACATCCTCACTCACCAGAGCCCCCCTCTTGTCCTTCAGCAGGTGTGTGGACCTCAGTTCCACCCATGTGAGGCTCACCCTCCACCAGCCCAGGACACAAGCAGTTTTGAGGTGACCGGAGTCTCCAAGAAATGCTCATGACACAGTGATTTCTCAGCCTGAAGAAAGGTACTGTGGAGGAAGTCTGGGTGTGGGGATTCAGGAGGCATGGCTGGGTGGCCTGGGTGAAGTCGCCTAACCTCAGCCTTCATTCCTGGCAAATAGAGATAAGGAGCCCTTCCTATTGCTCAGCATGAGGGGATGGCTGGGAGGGAGGGGTGCTTATGGCCCCAGAGGAATGCGGGGGGTGGCTGCAAAGGCAAAACTTCAAGAAGTCAACCAGAGCTTCTGAAGCTGTGCTCTCCAATATGGCGGCCACTCGCCCCCTGTGCAATTTAAATGAATATACATCCAATGATAATAAAAATTCAGTTCCTCACTGATCACATATCAAAGGCTCAGTGTGGCTACCACATAGGACAGCACAGATAGCATTGCAGAAAGTCCTGTTGAACGGCAATGACCAGTTTCTTCTCTAACTAATTTCTTCTGGCTTCTGTCCTGCTTTCAACCCCTTCTCCTTCACACCCTGAATTATCCAACCTCAGAGGACACGGTTTGAGTGACAAGTTTTGGTGTCTCACTCGGGACAACTCTCACTCATTCTGCTGGCAGGAGGGAGCCTGGAACTTCTTCTGGATTCTGTGTGCAGATCTGGTTCCCGATAGTAGCTTGAAAGGCAGGGTCTTTGTCCTGTGTCTTCTCTAGTCAGACTGTGTCCTGCCTAGGTGTTAGGCTCACAGTAGGTCCTTAACCACGATTATGGATTTGTCTTGAATGGATATAGCTCATGGTCCATGAGGGCTGATGGCTGGTCAAGAAGCTTGGGTCAGTGTAGTCCTGGCTTGGCCACAGATTCACCATGTGACTGTCTGTCCATCACTGCTTCCCACCAGGCCTCTGTAGAACAGGCATGCAGGTGTGTGTGTGTGTGTGTGTGTGTGTGTGTGTGTGTGTGTGTCTGGAATAGATGGTCTCATGTTCTTTCCTGCTCAGGCCATCCACGGCTTCAGGGGGCAGAATGCAGATTCCCTGGGAAAGACCCTGAGGTTGGAACCCAGGCCATCAGTGGCCAATGCGCAGACCCCAGGTGACCCTGCAGGGAGCCGTGCTGGGTGAGGATGTCTGGGGATGGGGTTGCCTGCCTTGTGAGTGTGTGTGTGTGTGTGTGTGTGTTTGTCTGTGTGCATGTGTGTGTGTGTGTGTGTGTGTGTGTGTGTATACATGTGCTTTGGCTCCTGACTCAAGGTAACAGGTGAGAAATCCAACATTACACTGGGAGGATATAACTAACTTCTGGTCAGGCTGTAGGTATGGGGTCTCCAGGATTCTTTTCTTTTTTTTAATTTAATTTTTGGCTGTGTTGGGTCTTTGTTGCCATGCGTGGGTTTTCTCTAGTTGTGGCGAGCAGGGGCTACTCTCTAATTGTGCAGGCTTCTCATTGTGGTGGCTTCTCTTGTTGCGGAGCCTGGGTTCTAGGATGTGCAGGCTTTAGTAGTTGTGGTGCACAGGTTTAGTCGCCCCTTAGCATGTGGGATCTTCCCAAACCAGAGGTTGAACCTGTGTCCCTTGCAATGGCAGGCGGATTCTTAACCAGTGGCTCAGCAGGGACGTCCCTCCAGGATTCATTTTTTATTTCTCTCCTTTTCCACAAGAAGTTCAATATGCAAATATTTTCCTGTGTCTGCAAGGTAGAGGACCAGGTCTTGGGGACCTGGTCCCAGCTCCCAGGACCCAGGGTTGTCTTTGGGCCCCAGGTCACAGAACACAGGCTGCCCTGAAGGATGTTCTGGAAACCCAGCCTCTGTGGGCCCTTTTCCAGAGCTTGGCACTAATACATTTCTTTATCTGTTTGCTGGAGGGCAGTGCTCAGTCGCTCAGTCGTGTCTGACTCTTTGGGACCCCATGGACTGTAGCCCGCCGGGATTCTCCAGGCAAGAAGGCAGTGGGGACCCTGAATTTAGGGAAGTGGATGGATTCGACTAAGTGTCTGCTTGGCAGAGGGCTGGAGCCTGAGGTGAGCTCCCAGAGACGGTGAGCGGGTGATGCTTGTGAGGCCATTTCACTCTTCAGGAGCAGGAGTGACCACAACGTGCCCTGAGGGGCGCTCAGAGGCGGGGAGCCTGGAGAGGGGGTGCGGTGGGCGGGAGAGAGCTCTGGGCTTATGGTCTGTCCTCCCAGGGTGGAGGCCCTTGCTGCCCTCAGAAGCCTGGAGGGCCTGGGACTGGGGAGAGCCAGACCTCAGGATGGGGCTGAGGGAACAGCTGTGGGAATCACGGGATGGAGGCTGGGCTGCAAGAAATGAGGGCGGGAGTGTTTGACCTCGATTCCCCTCCTCAGCTCCAACCTGAGGGCCCAGGCCTCCTTCCTGCTGAGATCTGCTCACCCTTCAACCCTCCCTGTGCGCCCTCTCAGGCCCCTCTCTAGACTTCCTCTTCCTCCCCATCTTTGGACCCTGAACCGAGGGTTCTGTGAATCTCTCTTGGCATTTAGGGTCCCACGCTTGGGCACCTCTTCACTTCACTTGGTGAGATCCAGAGGCTGCCGGCATCCCTAGGCTTCCCCGCCATATCATTCCAACTTCTGCTCCATCATCACAGTGCCTTCCCTGTCCTTCCTGCACACCTCTCATGTATGATTCATGATCATCTCAAGACTCCAGGCAAGGACCCCAAGCCCTACAATGCTTTCCTGGCACCCTCCCACCTCCCAGGTGAAGGCTGTCATCCCACCCCAGCACCGGGGATCCTCAGGTCCCAGTGGTCTGTGTGTCTCCTCTTCTAGGCTGTAATCAAGGGCTTGGTCTTTTTTCAAGTCAATATCCTTATTTTGGTGTAAAGCCTGAAATAGCATATGTGGCTTATGAATAGTTTGCTGAATAAATAAACGAATAATTGGATGCATGAAATAAGCTTTGGGACTTGTATACCCGGGGTCCCCGTGGGCTCACACAGGCTGAGTCTGTGCCCTTCCATTTTCCAGCAGCCCCTCCACCTTCCCCCAGTGGGAGAAATCTGCTTTCCTTTCCACTGGGCCCTGTAGCCGGGCTGGGATATTCAAGATGGTGAAAGAGGAAGGGGCTGGTCCATCATTTCCTCATCTCCTGAAATTGCACCACCCATCGCCCCAACCGAACTTGCTAATTCAAGCCTTCCTCCGCGCCTCCTCTCACCCTACCCACCCTCCCTTTCCAGTATCCCCATCACCGGCCCCCTCCCACCTAGTGAAATCCAAGGAAAACTCAGGGCATCACAGTTTGTGCCTGGACGTCCTTCCCATTCACTGGCATGCCACCCACCCCTTGATGGAGAGCAGCCCTTCACTGGGTGGGCCAAGCTAACCCGCTCCAGGCCGCACCCGTCCGCCATCACCCCCGGCCCCGGCCCCTGGCCCGGCTCACCTGTCTCGCCCCAGATGGGCAGGTACTCATCCTGCTGAATGTCCAGCATGATCTCCAGCCCGTTGCCTGTCCCCCCCTTGACCGTGGTGAGCAGAGGCTTGCCATCCTCGCCCGAGTTAAACATGTAACACTTCCCATATTTTGTAAACACCTGAGGGAGAGAAGAGAAAGAAGCAGTGGGTGACTTTGGACTGGGCTCCAGGCAGACTGGGAACCCCAGAAATCCAACAGCAGGCCAGCGTCCCCACAGCCCGTCACAGCCAACCCTCTTGGGGACCACGATTAACCTCACCCCCGGTTAATGGGCTGGATTTTGGCATCAAAGGACACATCTGGACACCCTTTGGGGTTTGTTACCATGGACTCTGGTCTCTTCTCCCTCTGTTAATCCTTCCCTGGGGGCGGGGCCAGGGGGCGGGGGGAGCCATGTCCACTTTCAAGTTTCAAGCATTGTCTGTATGCTTTCTATCCTGTAATCTGTGCCTCCAGCCCTGAGCTTTCTCTTGGGCTCCAGACACACTGACCCAACTGACTGATACTCATGATTTCTGCATGACCCATAGACCCCTGACTGCCAGCATGTCCCAATGGGATCAAGGCTTCCTCAGCGTCTGCACCCCACTGGATGGTTCTCCTGTGCACTGTGTCCTGGGGAATAGCATTGCCATCTGCCCAGGGGCTCAAACCAGACCCTCAGACTGTGTCCCCTCTTTCTCTTTCTCACCCCACGTCCAATCAACCAGCAGGGTCCGTCAACACTATCTCTGCATCCAACTTGACTTTCTGCCTTCTCTCTTCGGCACAGCTTTAACTTAATGACCTCCATCATTTCTTGTTTGGGCTGCTGCAGTTTGTTAGCTAGACTGCTGGATTCCAGACAACCTTCTCCAGCCCATCCTCCAAGTGAATCGTGGCTCACTCCTTCAGAAATGCAAACCTGATTATATTAATCCTGTGGTTAAAATCCATCAGGGCTGCCCATCCCCCTGAGAGTAAGATCCAGGCCCACCCTCCACACTCAGCCTCCTATGATGTTCTCTCTGTCTGCTCCATCCTCCTCTTCCCATCTGAGTCCATGGGAATCCACTGGAAGATAAGCTCATGGGTTTGGTGGTTACCTCTGCATGTTCACTGAGGAATCTACCCCTGGCTTAGGGCCTGGCACCTGGGGGTATTCCAGAAGTATATGTCAAGTGGACAAGTGAATGAATACATGAGTGGGTGGGTGGGTGGAGCTACATTAAACAACTCTGGCACCTCTGGAGGTGCCCTGCTGGTTCGCCTACTTGTGGCTTTCTACTTTGCTGCTTCCACTACCGGTAACGGCTCTTGTTCCTTTTTCTGCCTGGGCAACTTCTGTCCATTCTCCAAGACTGAATCAATCCACTGCCTCCTCCAGGATGCTGTCCCAAGCTCATGGACCAAGTTGTATAACATCCCTCCTCACTTTCCCCCTTTTGCTCCTTCACCAGGGCAGCTATCACATGCAACAGTAACCACAGGTGGATACTGTTGTTTCTGTTGTGCAGAGGACAAAACCATAGCCCAGAGAGGTTAAGCAACTTACTCAAGGTCACACAGCTATTAAGTAGAAAAACTGAGATTCAAAGCCTCGTCTGTCTGGTTCTAACACACATGATCTTTTGGGGCATGTTGTCTTTGTCATTGGGATGTTTCTGAGCCTTATACTGCTCCTCTCTGCCTTGCTTTTTCCATCAGCCAATCAATAGTCATATGCACGAGCTCCTACTACATGCAAGGACTATGGAGACTGTAAAGAGGTACAAGCCCTGCACTCCCAGTATTTCCCTTTATAGCTAGGGTCTCCAACGCCCTGGCCACGGACCACTGCTGGTCCATGACCTGTTAGGAACCCGGCTGCATGGCAGGAGGTGAGTGGTGAGATGGAAGCTTCATCTGTATTTACAGTCACTCCCCATCCCTTGGGCTTACCAGGTGGCACTAGTGGTAAAGAACCCACCTGCCAATGCACGCAATGTAAGAGATGCACACTCGATCCCTGGGTTGGGAATGTCCCCTAGAGGAGGGCATGACAACCCACTCCAGTATTCTTGCCTGGAGAATCCCATGGACAGAGGAGCCTGGTGGGCTACAGTCCATGGGGTCCCAAAGAGTCAGACACAACTGAAGCGACTTAGCACGCACTCCTTCCCTCCTGTGCTTTACCACTTGAGCTCCACCGCCTGTCAGATCAGATCAGTGGGGCATAATAAATTTAATACGCTTGAATCATCTTGAAAACATCCTGACACCCCCTCCTCCCAACCCCACCCCACGTCCACCCCAGTCCGTGGAAAAACTGTCTTCCATGAAACCGGTCTCTTGTGCCAAAATGGTTGGGGACCGCTGCTTTTTAGTGCATATCAAAGTATATAACTAGATGGTGATTTATAGACTGTTTGTTGGAGAGGGTGGGGGCTGGGTCTATTTTGTTGGATGAATGAATGAATGGGCTTCAAGGGGTTGCTACTCCCATTCCCTCGCCCACCTCTGGGAGGCTCCCTTAAATGTTGGCCAGCCTTGCTAGTTCTGGCGGGAACTCACACCTGATCTCTTGTTCCACTCCCCTCCCCTACCTTTCTCTGCTCTGGTCTTCTCAGCTTCGCGCTAAATTGTTCCTGAGCGTTTTTGCTTGCTTCTCCTCGAGGGTATTAGAGGAGAGACAGTTTGCCTTCTTGGGGCCGAAGAAGGGGCTCAGAGCCAGGCAGGTGCACACGGACTGCACTTCTCCGCCGGCCGCCCTGACTGCACCTTGCCAGCCTGCCTCTCCTGCCTGGCTTCTCGGAGAGGATCATTTTCCTCTTTGCTCAACATCAAAGGCTGAGAGCTATTTACCCACAGCGCAGTTTTGCTAGAAACTCGGGACAAGATGCCGCTCTCCTTCCCCGTTGCCGTGCATAATGACGTGTAAGAGTAACTGGCTTCAAACGTAGGCCTTATCGCCCCTAGCCACAAAAGACAATTTATTTAAGTCTAGACTGTCAGGCCAGAGCTCGCTGCTTCTTCAGA